>NC_092788.1:53762403-54072403 GCF_047496795.1 Chiloscyllium punctatum | reverse complement strand
TCCTATTTGCCCATGAAAAGGTGGTGAGCTGCCTTCTTGAATTGCTGCAGTCCACTTGCTATGGGTTTACCCACAATGCCAGTAGGGAGGGAATTCCGGAAATTTGACCCAACGATTCTGAAGCAACAGCAGTATATCTCCAAATCATGGTGGGGGGGAGGGGGGGCGTGGGGAGTGGGAGCAGGTTGGTGCGTGTAGGTGAAACATGCAGGTTGTGTTTGGAACAGACGAATCACAACTTTAGTGATCCTTTTGGCCATAAGCTGATTCCTGACACCATGCCCTGACCATTATTACCTTTAACTACACACTGCTCCAGAAAGTACTTCACTGTCTTAACTCATCTGCTGTTTGAATCTCCAACTGTGAAATACAGACATAATGATGACAACAATCTGCTGCTGACACTCTAGATTGAAACCTGCAGAAACAAATCTGATTCGAAAACACACCAAAATTCCATTCATCTGACATTGCTGTGCACGCTGATCTATATCGCTATTTTGTCTGGCAATGTCTTTATTTTACTATTCTTAAGCACTTTCACTCATCTGTTCATGAAACTTTCCTCAGTCTCTCTGTGTCGTTTATCCAAATCCCTGCCAGTGGTTCATATTTAATCTGTTTTCCTTCATGTGTATTTACTCTCTTGCAATGATTTTTGCATTCAACACCCAAATGCATCACACACACGCACGCACCCACCCACACACCCGGGTGCATGACGCACATACAAACACATGCATACTCGCGCACATGCACACACACACCTTCACTTATACTGGAAATCCTCCCCTTTTAGACAGTAATCTGTTGTGTGTATCATTCCCATATGATAATCAAGTTTTGCAATACTCCCCATACTGGGCAGATAGTGCAGTTTACTGAGCAATACACGACCATAGTGTGCACAGCTCTCCATGCTGGGCTGTCATCTTGTCCCAGCGTTCGTTATTTGAAGTGTTCTGTGAATCAGTTTCAGAATTTGATTGAACAAACCATTTCAATTCACCTGAAAATACCTTTATTCAATGTTCTCATGCTTATAATTTTTCTCTAGAAGCATTCACTCCTCCAGTTAGTCCCACTGCTCTGTCTTTTTCCCCATATTTCCACAACAGGTTCTCAGGTAATTAACTATCTGTTTCTGTCTTTAATGTGAATCTCTCCGTCCCTCTGTACCTTTCCCTGACCTTGGTTTCCGGCTCCCTAGTGTATCGACTGCTGGCATGGTGAAGTGCAGAGACAATGAAATGGTGCATGTCAGGCTGTTGGTCACTTCCCAGCCTGTCCCATGTGGTGCTCCATGGACAATGGGGTGTACTTCAGGCTGTTTGTATCCCTAATGGAGGAGGTATCTGTGGAGTACAAGGTGAAGAAAGCATATGAGCTTGTGTCAGAAGCCGACAGACAGTGTTTCAGGAATCTAAAAAAGCAAATTAAGTTTGAAAGAATCACAGTAATTATGAAAGGTGGTAAAGGGTGTAAAAAGCTGAGCAAACCTATGACACTCTTAGAAAGGTTCTTTTTTCGAAGGAATTCAAAAATTCACTTCCTGCAATAGTGAGAACTCGCGCAGAAGAGGAGAGAGTTACAATGGCAAGATTAGAAGCAGAAATGGCTGATGATTATGAGTTCGTCCACAAATCAAAGTTCGGATACCATGATGGATTGAGAAGAATGTATGATAACTTCTTAAAATATACACCTTTGAGAGTAAGGTTGACTAGCATAGGCCAGGAGTAGCAGGAAAAGACATTACAACATTAAGAGGTACAGAGGCATGTAATTTCTTGATGCTGAGAAATGAGGAGACATGTCATTCAGAAGAACTATTGGAGAGATGCAAATTGCTCCATTATGTAAGGTGTGGTTGGTGTGTCCGGTGAAATCATCAACAGAAGTATTTCACAACTGGGAAGGAGACTTTGAGCTTGGTGTTGGTGTCACAACATTTCAGCATTTAACTTGCAAATAACTTGCCCAAGACAAATCTATATACGATCATAACGCCTAAAAGTCTTTAGAGAAATTTAGGGAGAAAACATCTGATCTGTTCAGATATAGGTTTTTTTGTTACTGCCATTCGATTTGGAAGTTATACAGGTGACAGGACAAGAAACTGTACTTGCTGACAAGTTGTCAAGACTTGAATGAAGAAAGACAAAGGCGTTCTGCGGCAGGAGTATACAGACTGAAATAGAATGGAGTTGTGAATGTTTGCATACTTATTGTCAATGTCGTATCTATGTATTGTAGTCCACTAATAGAGTAAGAATAATGGATTTAAAAAGAAGCTGCTGTTGTGTGTTAATGGTTCATTTTGTCAAAGGAGGAGATGTGACAATGCTGTCATTTTGAAAATGTTATTTTCTCTCTTTTTGAAGAGAAGTCTTAAAGGCAGAGATGCCAAACTGCCTACTGAAAACGGCTGAAGTAACTAACTTACGAGGCCTTTAGGTTTTATTAAAACAGTGGTAACAATTGTAGGGCAGTGGCCAGCTCTCCCAGACCAGATCTTCTCATTTTGATTTTAGCTGCAGCATTCAGAAGCTGCTCGGTGTCCCAGGCGGGTTGGAAGCTTCAATGCATGATCCCGAGCTGCTCCTCTCTCTGAAAACTCTCTTGAAGATACTTCTTCCTGGATTGGAGAACTGCACCTAAGATTCTGTGTTTGAATGTACCTTTGTGTCAAGGAACATGTTTATGGGGTGTTCCTGTATTGGCACAGTTAAATAGTAGAAGGCACTGTATCTATTGTTTGAGTAAGTGTTCCAATTGAGAAGCTATCTCAATTTGTTCATCTGTTTGATTGTGTTTTAATTGGAGTGTTTGAATGGATTACATATTACTTAGCGTTGAGTCGGTTGACCAGTTGCAACTTCTGTGGAATGCACAATTCACATCTACAGTTAAAATAAGGAAAAGTTAAAATCTCGGCTGCCTTTTAAAAAATATTTTGAGGGGTCTGGTCTGTCCATAAGGCTTGTAGCTGTGGGGCTTCTGACTGACTCCTGTTATTGAAAGGTTAGTGGAGGTGCAGGGGATGGTTTGCTGGAGGTTGTGCTGTGAGCTGCCTCAGACATTCTGAAAGAACTGAGGATTTTTTGGTGACCCAACTCGGGATGGAGCATGGGGACTGTAGTTACAGCATGTGGGACTGTAACATGCACAACAAATGGAGCAGAGGCTGCAGAGAGCGGAAGCTCTGAAACCATGGAGTGAGTGCCTGTGGGGAAAGGGATCTGCAGTATCTGTTTGTGTTTTCGCCTGGACAAACACACACTCTCACTCTCCCCGTTACATAAACTTATGCACACACGCCCTATCTGCTCCACACACACACACACACACACACTCCCCCGTCTCACATGTGCACATGCACACTATGCTCTGTCACATGCATGCACACCCATACCCACTATATATTCATCCCGCACTCACACACACACTCCCCCTCAGTCTCTCTCACGTACACACATTCTCTCTCTCCCCCTCACACAGGCACACCCCCTCACACACACGTACACGCACACACACGTATGCACGTACAAATCTGCAGCGTGAATTTGCATTTGTATTTGCAGATACGCTTTATTTTGTTCCAAAAACATACAATTTGGAGACAGTCAGTCAATGTGGCATTTTATAAACTCCTGAACTCGGAACAAACCCAGTCTGACTCCAGATGAAGACACAGACAAACTCCAAACAAGACCTGACCACTGAAATACATTGCCTGATTGGAGGCGTCACCTCCTTTACAGCGATAATGTCTGCGATTTGCATATCAATCAATCAAAACCTACACCTCGATTCTCAGTGATTAAGGATTTCAGAGCCATCTTAGGTGTGTACCATTTATGTGCATGAGTTGTACAATCCTTTGATCTTTTCCTTATAACTTCTGGGTCGAAGGTCTTCCTCTCTCTCTAATACTTAATGAGGAAGCAGCGCTATGGAAGCTTGCGTTTTCAAATAAACCCGTTGGACTCTAACCGACTGTCATGTGAATTTTGACATTGTCCGACCCAGTCCAAAACCAGCGGCTCCATATCGTACTTATTTATTACTTATCCCATTATCTCTCTTAGTAAATAAATCTTTCCTTTCCCCATGTGGTCGTGTCTTGCATATTAATCTATTGTGTGGCACATTACGCACTGCTGTCTGGCAATCAAGATATAATACATCTAGATGAGCCCCATTACCCATCTCTTAAACGAGGAATCAAGCGGGCTAAAAGTTGTCATGACATAGCTTTAATGAGCAGAATTAAGGAGAATCCCAAAGCATCTTATTCTTATATAAGAAGCAAGCGGGTGACTAGATAAAGGATTGGTCCACTAAAAGATAATGAAGGAAGGCTGTGTGTCGAACCTGAAAGAATTGGTGAGATTCTGAATGATTACTTTGCATCAGTGCTCACTGAGGAGAGGAACATGACGAATGTTGAGATTAGAGATAGAAATTTGATTAGTCTGCATCATGTTGACATAAGTAAGGAAGATGTGTTGGGTATGCTACAGGTTATTAAGGTGGACAAGTCCCCAGGACTGGATGGCATCTATCCCAGGTTGCTGAGGGAGGTGAGAGAGGAAATAGCTGAGGCCCTGACAGGTATCTTTGTGGCATCCTTGAATACATGTGAGGTGCTGGAGGACTGGAGGGTTGCTCATGTTGTCCCCCTGTACAAGAAGGGTACTAGGGATATTCCGGGTAACTACAGACCATTGAACTTGATATCAGTGGTGGGAAAGTTGCTGGAGGAGGTACTGAGGAATAGGTTCCATTCATATTTAGAAAAGAATGGGCTTATCAGTGATAGGCAACATTATTTTGTGCAGGAGACACCGTGCCTTACCAACTTAATAGAGTTCTTCGAGGAAGTGACCAAGTTGATAGAGGAAGGAAGGGTTGTTGATGTCATACTCATGGACTTTAGTAAGACGTTTGATAAGGTTCCCCGTGGTAGACTAATGGAGAAATTGTAGTCACATGTTGTTCTAGCCAGGATAAAGAACTGGTTGAGAAACAGGAGACCGAGTAGTAGTTGAAGTGAGTTTCTCGAAATGGAGAAAGCTGACCAGTGGTGTACCACAGGGGTCAGTATTGGGGCCACTGTTGTTTGTAATATATATAAATGATCTGGAAGAGGGTACTGTTGGTATGATCAGCAAGTTTGCAGATGATACGAAGATTGGTGGAGATTATGCAGAAAGCAAAAGGGACTGCCAGAGAATATAGGAGGATATAGATAGACTGGTGAGTTGGGAGGAAAATTGGGAGATGACATTCAATCCAGACAAATGTGAGGTGATGCATGTAGGCAAGACTAATTCGAGAGCAAATTATACAATGAACAGAAGAGCCTTGAGAAAAGTTGATGGGCAGAGAGATCTGGGTGTGCTGGTCACTGTACCCTGAAGGTTGCTGCACAGGTGGCTAGAGTGGTCAAGAAGGCATATAGTACACTGGCCTTTATTGGACGAGGTATTGAGTATAAGAGCTGACAAGTCATGTTAACATTGTGCAAGACATTGGTTCGGCCGCAGTTAGAATACTGTGTACAGTTCTGGTCGACACATTGCCAAAAGGATGTAGACGCTTTGGAGAGGGTGTAGAGAAGGTTTTCGAGGATGTTGCCTGGTATAGAAGGTGCTAGCTATGAAGAAAGGTTGAGTAGGTTAGGTTTATTTTTCATTAGAAAAAAGGAGATTGAGGGGGGACCTGATTGAGGTTTACAAAATCATGAAGGGTATAGACAGGGCGGATAGAGACAAGCTCTTTTTCCCACGGCGAAGGATTCAATAACGACAGGTCAAGCTTTCATGGTGAGAGGTGGAAAGTTTAAGGGGGATACTCGCAGCAAGTACTTCATACATGGGTGGTGGGCGTTGTCAGCAGAGGTGGAAGAAGCAGGCATGGTAGATTCATTTAAGATGCGTCTGGACAGATGCATGAGTAGGGGGGGAGCAGAGGGATACAGAGCTTAGGAATTGACCGATAGGTTTAGACAGTACATTTGGATTGGCTCAGGCTTGTAAGGCCGAAGGGCCTGTTCCTGGGTTGTAAATTTTCTTTGTTCTTTGTTTGTTGCATTTTTAAGAAAGCTAGTCAAATCATTCAAACATGATTTATTCTTCATAAAACTATGTTGACTGTGCTGGAATTTGGCTTGACTTTGAAAATTTCTTGTTATTAATTCCTTCATAATGGAATCTAACAATTTGTCTTCAATACCAATAGATTTCTCACAACTTTTCATTCCCTAATGAATTTGGTTATTATAATTTCTTTGCTTTCTATAACCTTTACATTTCCTTACACAATTCCTGGGTAACAGGAGCAAGGCTGTAAAAGATCTGTGCTAATTGCTGTGTAAGAGACATGAGTAGCTGATTGGGCACATTCTGTTCCTGCTTTATACACTCGCTGGTCTGAATGTCCTCTTGGTATTCCTACATTATAGTGTCGATGGCGTGCATGTCCTGCTCCTGTTCCTGACCAAGCCATTCAAGATCTCAATGCCCTCCTCTTGTCGCTCAATGACAGGTCTGGATCTTATGGAATCTCCCTGCTCAAATGTCACTTTTCAAGCGCTGAAATATGCAGACAAGTTGTGTTGCCCACACTGGGTACCTCAGTGGTTAACACTGCTGCCTCAGAGTACCAGAGATTCGTGTTCAATTACAGTCTCCAATTTCCTCCCACAGTCCCAAGATGCACAGGTTAGGTGGATTGGCCACGCTAAATTTCCCATAATGTCCAGGGATGTGCAGGCTAGACGCATCAGTCATGGAAATGCCAGATTATAAAGATTGGGTGGGGTGAGATAAGTTGGGGGGAGGGGAAATGAGGAAGCTGGACTTGTTCCTAGTGATCATTGAACTAGATCCCTCCAGTCATCATACTGGATCCCGGTGCTAGATCCACTTGATCACAGCACCGGTCCAACTGGATCCCTTCCCTCGCTGGACTTGATCCCAGTGATCATTGAACTCGATACCTCCAGTCATCCTACTGAATCCCTGCGCTAAATCCACTGGATCACTGCGCTGGTCCTAATGGATCCCTTCACTCGCTCTACTTGATCTCAGTGATAATTGAGCTAGATCTCTCCAGTCATTGTACCGGATCCCTGCACTAAATCCACTTGATAGCTGCACCGGTCCAACTGGATCCCTTGCCTCGCTGGACTTGATCCCAGCAATCATTGGTATGTATATGCTTAATTTTTAAAAATCGTTTGATGTCTTTATAATATCTGTGCTAAAATAATACACTTTATTCTATAAATGTATTCCATAGTTCTTGTCTCCCTGAGAAGAGAAAATATGCATCCAGCTGACTTTTCTCAAAATTGTATTTGCTTCAAAAGGATTTCTCATCTAAGTCCAAAACTGATAATGTTTCAGAAGAAAAGGCCTTCATTCCAGGAAGGTGTGAACAAAACATTGTTGATAAGCTTCTATAACCTTTTTTTAAGGTTAAGGGGTCGAAACTGCACATAATGTACCAGATGTGGTCTTAGCAACGCCCTCTACAGATGTAGACTCGTAAAACGTGAAGCTGGAAAACCACAACAGGTCAGCCACACCCAACGAACAGGAGATTCGATGCTTCGGGCATATTCCTGATGAAGGACTTATACCCGTGACGTCAATTTTCTTGCTCCTCGGATGCTGTCTGATTGTCTGTGCTTTTCAAGCCTCACACTGTTCAACTCTGATCTCCAGCATCTGCACTCCTCACTTTTACCGGTACAGATGCAGTAAAACATTCCTGATTAAACCTGGGACCCTTTGCCAGAAACACAATCATTCCACTTAGCTTTCAAATCACTTACAGCAAGTGCAGACTAATTACATATGATTCGTGTACCAGGATCATGAATACCGTCTGTATCAGAGTTCTGCAATCTCTCTCCACTTAAATTGTTTACCATTATTTTATCCTTCCATCCAAAATAGACAACTCACATTTTGCTATATCTGGATAAGGTTTGCTCACTAACCTCCCTTTGCCTATATCACATTGATCACACACGACCTCCATTTGATGACATACTGGATGACCAGCTTGGTGTTTAAACTAATTAGGCTCTGATATATCCTGTCCCTTCCTCCAGATCTTTGATACAGATATTGATCGTTGATGATCCCATAGTGATCTCTGAGGCACTCCACCTGTTACAGCTTTGTAATGTAAAAATAAGCATTAATCTCTATTCTCTATTTCCTGTTAGCAACAGCTTGCTGTGTAGCAGCTCATGCAGTTTAAATGGACTCCTGTGCAGTAAAATGTACTCAATGAGCAAAATGATTAGTTCTATTTTGCTCTGTAACTCATTAAATAGGCAGAATGGTCTCCTCCAGTCTCATGGTAACGATAATGACTGGCTGAATGAGAAGGCCCCCTATCTCTGTCACAGCGTCGAGGGGTGGATGGAGGGCACTATACATGGGGTAGTGGCAGTAGTATATCCCTGTAACAGCATCGAGGGTGGATTGAGGGAACAACATATTGGGTAGGGCCAGCAGTATATTCCTGTAACCGCATCGAAGGGTGGCTTGAGGGAACGACACATGGGGTAGCGACAACAGTATATCTCTGTAACAGCATTGGCCGTGAATTATGAGAGCAACACATGGCGTAGGGACAGCAGCATGTCTCAGTAACAGCTTCGAGGGTGAATTGAGGGAGCAACACATTGAGGCAGCAGTTGTCCATTCGGCGCCACTAGTCAGAATGTTCATGGCTGATCCGATTGTGTTTGACCATCCGTCTCCTGTCTGTTCTCAATAAATACTGACTGTCCTGTCCAGCGAAGGTCAGTCGAGCTCAGCCTTGAATATCTTCAATAACCGAGTCTTCACCGCTCCCTGAGGATGAGGACCCTACCGATAGTACAACACTAAAGTGAAAGGGGCGACCTTATTTCAGTGTGGGACCTGTTATTTTAATCTGTGTTAACCTAACATCAAAGCACCACCTCTTTTGAAACACAAGGACAGAATAATCAGGCATAGACATAAACCATTCAGCCCTCTAAACCTGTCCAATAGTACCACTGATTCTTTTCAATCAAATATGTATTAAACTCATTCTCTGCTTCTGTCCCAGGAAGAGAATAACTGATAGAATGACACCGCACGAGCATTAAAAACACAGAATTAAGACATTCGGCCCTTCGACTCTGAATGCCATTTAATACTGACTTAGAGATTTCTCAACATCATTCTCCTGATTACTCTCTGTTACTCTTGACATGCTTATTCAGCAAAAACCTATCTATGTCTTGTCAGCACTAGTGTCTGTGTCTCTGTGGGTCTGTGTGTCCACTTGTGTGTGTTTGTTCATGTGTCTGTGTGTTTATGTATTTATGTGCTGACATAGGTTCATCTGTGTATGAGCCTGTGCGTTTTACTTGTGTCTATTTGTGTGCGACTGTTTATGTCTCTCTATGCCACTTCACGTGTGCGGTTCTATCTCTGTGAGTGTCAGTATATTAGCGTGTTTGCATATGTCTCTGAATATTTTTGTGTCTGTATCACTCTGCAATGAGATATTTGTTGTTTTGGGAGGGAGAAATTGTGAGAACAGACAGAATGGTTAAAGTGCGAATTACCCTTCACTGAACATTGTTTTTTTACTCAGTTGGACGGACATGGATGTCACGGACTCTCCAGATGACACGTCCCAGTCCTCTCCAGCTCATACCAGGGTCCTCCCCACATGGTGGAGGAGTGGAGGAGGGATCAGATATCGGGTGCTCCACCATCTGGCTTGGCCCTTTCTCTCCTATTACAGTCCGTTTCTCCTGGAATGGGAGAAAGGGAGAGGAGGGAGTGATGGTGGGAGTGAGTGGCCCTGCTCTTAGTGCTGGTGTAGGTGGAGGGGGAGGGGGAATGCTGAGGTGTCCAGAGGGAGTCATTCCACAGTGTTGTATCCATGCAGGGCTATTAGTGTTGGGAGTATAGTGAAGGGAGAGATCGCGTGGGGGTGGGGGTGGGGGTTGTGCGGAAGGTGCCGAATTCAATAGTGAGAGTGGTAGTGTGTGAGACTTGTTAGGGGGTAGGTGCTATAACAGGTAATGTGTGTGAGGGAGCAGAGAGAGTACGGTGACAGTTAACCTGACAGAGTGGGGAGAATATTGATGCTTGTCCTGTGATGCTGGTCATTTCTTCAGATCATGTCAGAGTCGAAGTGACAGTCCCCGAATGTCTTTTCCAAGTCTATCACTAATAACGCCACAGACTCTGTCCCTCAGATTCCACAGAATCAGTTTGGGTGGATCTTACAGATAGGAAGGAGAAGCAAGCATTGGTGTATCATGTATCTAAACCAATGGTCTCGTGCAAATTCTGTGCATTACATGCTCCGAAAATTAGAGATGCAAATATTGTGGGTGCTGCAGTATTACTGCATAATCTGAAATTGCATCAAAACTGCGTTAACTAAGTGACTGCTAATGTTGTGAAAATAAGTTCCATAAGCGTATAACAGGTCGGTTGAAGAGTTATGTTGTGACTCAGACAAGAGAGCAAGTTATTTTGGATTTGGTGTTGTGTAGTCAGAAGGATTCATTATTAACCTTGGTCTGAGAACTAGAGACGTTAATATGTTATATTTTACACGGCACCAGCATACAATATAGAATGTTTGAACATGAAGTAGTAGACACGCCATGGCTGTTAGAGGCATAGAATCATGGAGCCCTGCAGCATGAATTCAGGCCCTTTGGATCAAAGTGGTCTGTGCCGACCAAAATGTCCATCCTGCTAATTCCAGTTCCCGCCCTTGCCCCTTATTCTTCTAAATCTTTCTGATCCGCGTATTTGTCGAAAAAACCTTTTGAATGTTGTTAATGTACGTGCCTCAACCAAATTAGCTGTCTGCTAATTCCATATGCGCGCCAACCTCTGTGTAAAAATGTTGCCGTTCAGATCCTTTTTATTCTTTCACCTCTAACCTGATCTCCTCTAGTCCTTGATTCCCAAAACTGGGAAAAAGAATGAGTGCATTCACCTTATCCACGCATCTCATGATCTTATACAATTCCATATGATTTCGCCTCAGTTTCTTGCAGTCAAAGGAAAATGTTCTGGTCGGTCCAAACTCTCCCTACAACTCAGCCCATTGAGTGCTGGCAACATCCTTGTACATTTCTTCTATCCTCTTTTCAGTTTAATCACATCCTTCCTATGGCAAAGTGAACACAACCGAACACAATACTCCAAGTGCATGCCTTACCAGCGTCCTGTCCAACTGCAATATAACTCACTAACTTCCATACTCAGTGCCCTTACTGATGAAGGCCTGTGTGCAAAAAGCCTTTTTCACTGCCCTGTCTACGTGCAACTACTTTCAGAGAACCACGGACCGGAACTCCAAGGTCCCTCTGTCCCTCTACACTCCTTCAGGGTCTAACATTCACCACAAAACTCCGACCTGGATTTGACTTTCCAAAACGCAACAAACCACACATATCTATATTAATCTCCATTTGCCATTTCTCGGCCCACTTCCCCAGCTGAAAAAATGTCCTGCTGCAATTCCTGATGTCCTTTCTCACTGTTCACAGTACTGCCGATTTTATTGTCATCAGCCTAATTACCAATCATGCCTTCTACATCCTCATCCAAATCATTGATATAGATAACAAACAGTAATAGACCCAGCACCGACCCCTGAGACACTTCACTAGTCACAGGCCTCAAGTCCAACAAGCATCCTTCCAGTATTAGCCTCTGCTTTCTACCATCAAGGACATTGAGTATCCAATTTGCCAGATCCCCCTGGATTCCATGCTATCGAACCTTTCAGAGCAGCCTATGATGTGGAACCTTATCAAAGGCCTTTCTGAAACCTAGATAGACTACGTCTACCACCATACTCTCATCAACATTCCAGGTCAATTCCTCAAAAGAACGCTAAAGAATTGTGAGCCATGATATCCTATGCACAAGGCAGTGCTGACTGCTCCTTATGAAACCGTATCTTTTCAAATGCATGTATATGTTATCTCTCAGAACCTTCTCAAGGAACTTACATGTCACAGTTGTTAAGCTAACTGGTCTATAGTTCACAGGTTCTTCTTCACAAACACTACTTGAACAAGGGCACAATATTCATTACCCTCCAGACTTCCGGGACCTTCCCCGTGGACAGCGATGATACAAAAAGATCAGCCAGGGCCCCCGCAATATCTTCCCTCGCCTCTTGCTGTGGTCTTGGATACACCTGATCAGGACCAGGAGATCTACAGAAATACTGCAATGTCTGAAAATATGTCTGTTTCTTTAAGGTAGAATCACCAAAGAAAGGGCAAGTGACTTAATGAAGGCTAACATAATAAATTAAAGATTATATTAATCATAGGAAGTGAGTTCAGAAGAATTCTAGACATTGTGGAAACCGGAGAATTCTCAGAAATTTGTTTGTGTGGAGTTCGCATATTCTTCCCGTGTCTGCGTGGGTTTCCTCCAGGTGCTCCGGTCTCCTCCCACAGTCCAAAGATTTACAGGTTAGGTGAATTGGCCATGCTTATTTGCCCAAAGTGTTCAGGGATGCGTAGATTAGGTGCATACATCGCAAAGTGTAGAATCAGAGGGGAATGGGTCTGAGCGGTTACTCTTCAGAGAGGCAGGGTGGACCTGTTGGGCCCAAGGTCCTTTTCCACACTGTGACTTTTAATGATTCTGTGAAAGAAGAACACAAAGACTGCATAAATCTGCAATCCGTATTGCAAAGAAAACAAAATAAAAGCGAAGTCAAAATAAAAGCGAGGAATTTTATAATCGGGAGAGGAGCGGTTATTGTGGAGAACAGGGAAATGGCCAGGAAAGTAACCAGTTACTTTACATCTGTCATCACGGAGGAAGATCCAGAAAATCGCTGAGAAATACCAAATGATCACATGGAACCTGTGGAACTAAAGACATAAAATCAATTCATATCAATAACAAGGTAGTAGTTGAAGGTTAGCATAGTAGTATTGTAGCTGGATTGAGCATTGCTAAATCTGAAGAGCCAGTTGTACTTCGTATCAAAATATTAGAAGTAAATCAGCAATAGACGCATTAATTGTGCTGTCGATGACTGTTTTATTTTCCTGCACATTCTGCAGAGGCTGGAAGTTAGTCAATGTGTTCCAAGCATTGTAGATGAATGGAAGGGATTCAAACATCTGCAAAGGGAAGAAGAGATAGTGTGGAGAACTGCAGACCAATTAACTTGACATCTGTAGGGAAACTGATGGAATCTATTATATAGGATCAGGTATTGGATATTTAGAAATTAACAGCAACATTGGAGAGAATCAGTATACACTGACAGAGTCTGACAGAGTCTTCATCCTTGAAAAACTTTAGAATGATTTGAACTTGTTTATTACAACATAGAAATGGCATATTTCGATTTTCAGAAGACTTTTTTATAAGAACTCATGCAGTGAATTCCTAAATAAAGTAATGTGAATGGTAATTGGAGGAATATATAGAAGTGGAAAGTTAAAGTCAGGTTCGCCTTCATTTAAGAGAATCAGAACACAGTTGGAAGGTCATGTTGAAGCAGTTTCACAGCTTGCTAATGAGACTGTACATAGAGTATTGACACAATCTGAGAAAGAATATACTGACCACCGAGGATGTGCAATGGACATTCTCCAGATTAATCCCTCAAATGGCGAGATTGCCTGATGTGGAAACTCGGCCTGTGTTCTTTAGAGTTTCAAAGAATGAGAGGTGATCATAGTGAAATTTAGAAAAGTTACTAAACATATGAGAAGATGGAAGTAAACAGGATTTTTCTCTGGCTGTCTACTCTACATTTAAGGCAAATAATGGCAGGTAAAGGATGGACCATTTCAGACTGCAAGAAAAAGGCAGTTCTTCATTTGAAGAGGACTGTCTGAAACAGCGACATGGAAACCTTCTGGTAGGACAAGATTAGGGAGAATCCCCAGATATTCTACAGGTACGTCAAGTGGAACAGAATAACCCTGGAACAGGTAGGACTCGTTAGTGACTTGTCAAGTTGCATTCAAATCAACTTAGTGGTAGGAGACAGAAGGTCTGCTGGTAGAAGTCCGTTTGTTTCACTGGAGACCAGTATCCAATCGTGTACCACAGGGATCAGTTCTGTGTCCCATATTATTTGTGGTTCGGAGATGCCAGTGTTGGACTGGCTTGCGCAAAGTTTAAAAATTACAGAACACTAGATGATAGTCCAACAGTTTATTTGGAGACACGACCTTTCGAAGAGCATAATCACGTGATGAAGAAGCAGCGCTGTGAAAGCTAGTGCGTGCGAATATAACTGTTGGATTATAACTTGGTGTTGTGTGATTTTTAACCCTATTATTTGTAGTATTCATAAATGATGCAGCTGTGATTATGGAGGTGTTGGGGTGAGTGATAAATCATTTTGAGTTTGACACAAAGTTTGGCTTGTTGGTTGGCAGTGAGGAGGAAGGCCTTATATTATAGGAAGATACAGATGGAATGATCAAATGGGTGTATCAATGGCTGATGGAATGTAACCCTGAGAAATATGAGGTGATGTACTTTGGAAGAAGGAACCAGACAGGGGAGGACTCAATGAATAGCAGCACACTAGGAAGCTCAGAGGGTGCTGCGCCACATATCCCTGAATGTGATTAAACAGGTTAATGCACAAGTTGCCAAAGCATAGCGACCATAAACATAGCCTTTATTCATGGAAGCACAGATTACAAGAGCTATGCGGAACTTTGATGAGGCCAAACGTACAGTTCTGTAGAGTTATGTACAGTTCTGGGAGTCCCATTACAGGACGAATGTGATTGCACTGGAGAGGGTGCAGTGGAGATTCACCAGGATGTTCCCTTAGATGGAGTAGATCAGCTCGGGTTGTTTACTTTGAGGCAGAGAAGGCTGAGAGGGACATGCTTCAGAAGGATAAGATTACCAAGGACATGAACAGGATGGATAGACAGCAGCTGCTCCTTTCAGTCAAAGGGCGAAGAAGAAGGGAGTACCATTTTAAAGTGAAGGGTTTGATGTTTAGTGAGGATATGAGGATTGGTTTTCATCCAGAGGCTGTTGGGTTCAGGAATGTACTTCCTGAGAGGGCAGCTGGCACAGGTAACCTCACAACCGTTAATAAATACGTGGTCGTGCCATTGAAGTGCCATAACATATATGGTTATGGGCCTCTTATCGGATAGTGGGACTAATGTAGATTGTGCTGTATTTCTGACAGTACAGAGTCAGTGCTTCTGTGATTGTATGGGTTGGACTGTCAATCATTGAGCAGCATAAGACAGGAATTAATGAGTTTATGAAGAATGCATTAACTAGGGTTATAAAAGTGAACTTGTCTCCATAAGCTAGAACAGGGAAAACTAAAAGTGTCTAATGCTCTGCTCCCTTCCTGATGTTTCTGTGCAGTGTGCGGGAAAGCTCTTTCATTGGTGTCACAAGCTCTTAAACATTAGGAAGGCAGCATCTGTCTAGTTGACAGGACTGTGTGTGCCGTTGCCTTTCCCAAAGCTCGTTGCCAGTGTTCTGTCTGGTTTTATCCTTTAAGAACTCAGAGCAATTTTGTACAATCGAGTGTCTTGCTTGGCCGTTCCATTGACCATTGCAGAGTTTATCACATGTCTATTTGTCAGGAGACACTTGTAGACCAGAAGAGGAAGCACGGGAGATTCACTTCCTGTAAATACATTGGGGAAGGGACAGATGTTTACAATGGACATTAGATTCAAGGTCAATATTACTGGCACCAGATTTTATGTCTCGATATTTTGTTAATTGTTTTTAACTTCCACCAGCTGCCAGAGTATTATCCTGGTCTGGATCAGTAATCCAGTGACATTTGCACAACAACAACATCTCCACATGGGGACCTATCGGAAACCACACTGAGCACATTATTTTTGTACTGTATGACAGCTCAGTCAAAAATAATTCCCACCAATGTAATAATCGCGACGGGACTGAAGGCGTGGGAAATGATCAGACAGTATTCATTCCCTTGTTATGGGACTGGATATAGTTGAGGAACTTTCCATGTGGCCAGGCAGATGTCAGAGTTGGAGCTGGATTTAAACAGCTTCCCCAGCGACACAGCTTATTGTGCAGTACAATCTTCAGTCCTATTGCAGGAATGGTGTCTGGGTCCATTGTCGTTATCATATCTACTGTGTTCAGCTGTTTCTTCATGTCACGTGCAGCGAATCGAATTGGTTTAAGACTGGCATCTGTGATTCTGTGGGCATCATGAGGAGGTTGAGGTGGATTATCGACTCAACACTTCTAGCTGAGGATAGTGCAGATAGTATTTATCCTTGTCTTTTACACTGATATACAGAGCTGGGGATATTTTTGGAGTTATCTCCTCCTGTAAGTTGTTTATTAATCCATCGACAATGATGACTGGATGTGGCTTGACTGCAGAGTTTCAATCATATCTGTTTGTCTTGGGATCATTTCCCCTTCTCCACCAGATGGTAGTTCTGCTGTTTGGAATGTAATCAGTTAAGTGCGGTAGCTTTAATGGGTTGTCATCAGGTTTAGATACACATAGTTCTGACTCTGGCATGTTCACCCAAACTCGTCACTGAACCATCACTCGGCTTGATGATAATGGTAGAGTCATGGATTAGCCTGGGGAAAAGTTATGGATTGTGATTGAATGCAATTCTGCTGCGGCTGCTGCTGTGATCTACAGCATCACATGATAACCCAGTTTGATCTGCAATATCTGCAAATCAATTCGACAGACATTCCCCCAGCTCACACACCAGGACCCATTCACCCATCAGCCCTGTACTCAGTGACTTAACCTCGTTTCTGATGTGCGAACACTTCCAGTTTCATATTCTCATTCTGCTGAGGGTCTCTCCCTGATGTCATGCCTCCAATTTGTTACATTTGTAACATATTAATCTGAATCATTTTCTTTCCCGTCACAATATCTTCTGCGTTTGAAATGAATGTTTTTCGAGTATTTTTCTCCCTGACCATGATTAAGGCCTCGGTCGTGTCAGTGATGCCAGACTTATGTCGTTTCAGAGACAATGAACTTGTGCACTTTGCATTTTTGTTCAAATCCCAATGTACAGCACTCTCTGCTGGACAGGGTGTTTGAGCAGATTCAACACACGTCTTTGGATAATGTTCCAAATGCAGAAATTGCTGAAGGAACTAAACTGTTTTCGCTGCATCTTGTGAAATGAAAGCTAAGTTCATCTTTCGGGTCCAGTGACCTTTCGACAAAGCTCCCAGTTTTCACAGCAATTTGTGCATTTTTGTTTCAAGTATTCATAGTTATTTGTTTAATTGAAAATTCGTGCTGTGCCTATTTATTTCTGGAGAAACTCAGCAGGTCTGGCAGCATCTGCAGAGACAGAGAAACAGAGTTAGCCTTTCAAGTCCAGTATGACACTTCTTCAGAACTGAAAAGGATTGGAAACTGGGCATTTTAGTTCCTTGCCAGAGGTGGGGGGGTAGGTGGCGGGAAAAGAGGGTGTGGCAAAAGATAACCAGGCTTTTAGCAGTAAACGAGAAGATGATACAAAATGAGTTTAAATTAAGATGTGAATGGGGGAAATGGGTTCTCTCTATTGACTGCAACATAAAGAAGACACCACCACATAAGGCCATAGGGAGGCCAGGAGGGAGAATGTTGAACATGTGGTATTATATAGATCTGGCCAGAGATACATTTTCACTGTAGAGATCACCGCTAACAGACCAAGGAATTAAGTCACTTGACGGCTTATTGGCACTAGTAAGATTTTCATGCTGGTTTAGTATTGTAACATTAAGAAGAAAACAAATCACCGTATGAAGATTGGTCTGAGTGCTGTTTACCTATCGCTTTTAACATTGTTTCAAATTTGCAGTGCTGATCTTTAAATGCTTGTTCTTGAAGTTAGTATCAGATGGAGTGTAGGAGGTTGTGGGGTGGCATTATAGAAATTTACAAAATCAGGGGAGGCATGGACAAGATGAAAAGCCGAGGTCTTTTCCACTGGTTTATGGAATGAGCTGCCAGGGGAACAGTTCCAACGTTTAAAAGACATTTGGACGAACACGTGAATGAGGGCCGTTTAGAGGCATATGGGCCAAATGCAAGAAGATGGGAATAGTTTAGTTTGTATAACCTGGCCGGCATGGACAAGTTGGACCAAAGATTGTGTTTGTATGCGATATGATTGTATGAATATAGAAAGCGAAATAAATGAAAGAAAAGATGTGATGTAAGCAAATTGGCAAGAAATATATTAACAAGCAGAACGAGCTTTTCCATTTATATAAGAAGAATTCAAGAGGTTTGTGTGATCTTTGGTAGAAAGAAAGTCAGGAAGGTTTTTTGCGACAATTGGAGGGTGTGACTGGGGAACTGGATACAGGAAATAGACAGATAATTTACGCCAGTATTTTACACGATCCTCACGGGTGAAGGTGCTGTAAATATTTCAATGGTACAAAACAAAATGGTAATGGGGGGAAGATCTTGAGCTGTGTCTAACAGAAGGAACAAGGCATTTCTCAAACAGATAAGACCAAGGGTAAACAGGTCATCAGCAATTCATAGCTGGTTTTAAAAGAAGTGGTCACAGAGTGGCTGGTGGCACTGTGTGAAATATTCCATAACTCTCTGGATTAAAGGAGTGATCCAGTGAAACTGGAGACCCTCCAATGTTGCGCCTGTCTTCAAGAAACGAGCGAGACTGAAAGCAGGAAACACTTAGCCTCACCATTATTACTGGGAATCTGCGAGAGTCTGTTTTTAAGGAAGAGACTGCAGAGCATTTAGAAAAGCTTCACACAGAGTCAGCATGGTCTTGTTAAAGGAGAACTACATTTTGCCTGTAAAATCATGCAAAGTTTTTTCTGGAAATCCATGAGAATGTAACAAGTGGCCTTGACAAAGGGGGACTGGCAATCATGAGGCTTTTCAGAAATTTTCCACAAGGTTTCACAAAATAAAGGTTCTTACGCAAGACAGAAGCTCATAGTATGATGGGTATAGCATTAGCATGGGATAACACTTGGTAAACACATAGAAATCGGAGAGTCAGAATTCATTCATCTTTATGAACAAAATGGAGTACCGCAAAATATCAGTCCGATGGCAACAGCTGCTTACAAGAGCTGCACTCAGCTCCTGACGGCAGGAGCTGTGTGCAATATACATTCGAGTTTGAGGATGACACTGACAACCAAAAGGCAGGCAGTTATTAAATGGAGAGGACTCCTTAAAAAAAGAAGCAGTACAACGTAGTGGCATGTTCTCTGCATGAAACATAACGTCAGCATGTTGATGCAGAAATGTTGGTTCATTAGACTGGTTCATGGGATGAAAGGATTAAATTATTGAATACATCAAAAATGCTGAGGCGATTACTCATTGTGGTTTAAATGAATGAGGGTGTCATTACTGAAACGGACAAGATGCAGAGGAGGCTTGACAAGGTCGGTGTTGAGGATGTGGTTCCACACCAGGCAGAGCCTCGAAGTCAGGGATGTCGGTACAGAATAAGGAATATCGATTTCAAACTGAGACGTAAAGAAATGTCTTCTTTCAGAAGGTAGTGAATGGCTGGAATTTCCTAACCCCGAGAGTTGTGGAGGTTGGGTCACTGATTGTATTTACAGATGGGTGGATTGGTTTGTGACATTTCAGCGAGTTGAGGGATGCAAGGGGTAAGCAGGAAAGTGGAGTTGAGTTGTAGAGTAGATCAGCCATGCTCTTACTGAATGACAGCGCAGGTTCCTATTTCTTACGTTCCTATTTATGTTTTTGGAAAATAATTGAATATTTTCATGGAAGTCATAATGTAAAATGTTGCATTCAGAGACAGCAGAGGATTTGTCTGAGTTGACCTTGTGTGGAGCATGGGGGCTTTATTCAATGCGAATCTGGGCCTGTAACATGACCAATATCAGGAGCAGAACTTACAGAGAGGGGAAGCCTGAAAAGAGGGATGGGGGAGGGGGGGTCACTGCCTGACCTAGCCTGGATTTCCAATACATTTGCCAAACTACACCAAACCATCAGAGTGGCCTCAATCTGCTCCTGCACAGCAGGACCGAAGGGCTGAATGGAACATCAGAACATAGGGCTAACGGACACGACTGGGCCATTCGGCACTTTGACACTATTGCAGCAGTCAATAAGGTCATTGATCATCTCATTGTGTTCCCAGATGCACTGTTCTCTTATTTCACAATGATCCCTGATTCACCTGTCTATGGAAAATCTGACAAAGTCAGCCTCGATATAATATGAAGATTCAGCCCTCCCAACCTTCTGGGCAAGGGAATTCCCACTTGAATGAATTCCCACTTTGTGAATTTCTCCTCAGTCCGGTTCTGACTGAGGTTGGAGGGTGTCACTGTTTCCATTTCTAGTCCCACTCCTCCACTGCTCACAACAAATTTTAAATGTTACCAGGTTGGCGATATGGCCGATGATAAAGGTCTCATACTGGGTCAGGGTCAGTTATCAGAAGAGTCCAGTTGGATTTCTTCAGTCAGCTACGAGTAATTAACAGAACTAACTGAGGACTATGATGGATATGTGGTTAGCACTGCGGCCACACATCACCAAGGAGCTGGGTTCAATTCGAACCTCAAGTGAGTTTGAACATTCTCCACGTATCTGTGTGGGTTCTCTCCCAATGTTCCAGTTTCCTGCCAGAGTACAAAGATGTGCAGCTTAGAGTGGATTGGCCATGCTCGATTGCCCATTGTTGAGAGAGTGTCCCCTTCATGGCAACCTCTGTCAGTTTGGGGGAATTGAACCTGCACTGCTGGGCTCCCTCTGCATCACAAACCAGCCGTCCAGCCAACTGATTGGGAGACAGTGTAACTGTTACAGACAGAAACAGGCACAGGCAAAGGGCAAGAGAAACTTTCATAACAAGAAAAAAGGTACAATTCAGATAACAGTCAAGATAACAGTTGAGGAAAAATAGTTCTCTGCTCAAAATTGCATTTCGTAACGGGACAAGTGTTTAGAAGCAGTGTTTGGCTGAATACAATAAGGTGAGACAAAGTGAAATAGCCAGAATTACTAATTGTGATTGGATATAAAATAAGTGCATATTTTTGCAGGACCTCGCGGGGTTGAATGATTGAAAGTTCCTGTACCTGAAAATGGGAATTCTTTGGAACACTATCTGGAATTTTCCATATTCAAAGTGTGTGTGAGAGAGAGAGAGAGAGAGAGAGAGAGAGAGAGAGAGAGAGAGAGAGAGAGAGAGAGAGAGAGAGAAAGAGAGAGACAGAGACCGCAGATACTGTACTGAGCTGCGTGGTGAGCTCCGACCATGTTCAGGCCTCCTCTGGGAAGAGAATAGACCCCCTGTTCTGGCCCATCCACGAGGACCTCTGTGCCCCTGTTGAAATGTCGTGGTGTCAGTTCCCCCTATCTGCCATGCTCGGGGTCAACTGTGCAGGGTGGCTTCAAACTGAGGAATTACAACAGTGTGCTCATTGGCCTTTTAAAGCTGGCATCAGTGTCAGTGATCATAGAATAGTCAGGGAAATCAGTGCGATGGTGATTCCCTCCAGCCATGTTGGGTTGGAGAATCGGGATGGCATTGAATGCGAGGAACACTATGAGATTGAGTAGGTAGTTAATGAGGTGATTTCGATAAGATAGCACCATGAAACTAGTTCAGTCTCGTACAGACAATCCCTCTGTCACACTCAATGAAAATGTTACTGAGACAAACTATTGTTAGATTCAGCCCAATGAGTCGAAGACTCTGCTGACCCCACACCTAGTTACAAAGTTGCAGAACAAATGTTCATCTAAAACTCTCCCTCATCTTTATTGAAGCCAGTATCCCCTTCACCTATCATTCCTAGGAATACTGGCTCATGTTGCAGATGCTGTCGAAATGTCTTCATTTCAGCATTCCGCAAACTGTGATCTTACTGGAAATTACCTCTCAATCTCTCTTTCTCTTTTTTTCCCCAAAATTATTTTGATTGTTGGTAGTTAAACTGATTTAACCGCCATTCCTCTCTGGCAGGAACTAGGGAATACGGACTAGGCAATGAGGACTCTGTATCAGAGTGATCATGTAACTAGAAGCATAATTCAAAGGCACGGGTTGTGACTCCAAGGCAGTGTTTAAAACCCTACCACAGCCGATGACAGAGCTTAAATTCGAATGATAAAAATTGGAATAAAACCTAATTTCCTTCGTGGAAACCAGAAACCGTTAAGAATTATTTTTATTATTTCACCGATTGTCTTTGCTAAAGAAGCTTAACAATATTACTCAGTCTGAGCTCAGTGTGAACTCAGACCCACAACAACATTGTTGGCTCCATTTTGTCTTGACAAATGGCCACGTTTTCAAGGACAATTAGTGATGGACAACAAATGCTGCCCTTGCCCATGATGCTGGCATCCCGTGAAACAACAACATTAAAGGTGAAATAAACCAAGGGACGGTGGTTGTTACAGATCGAAAATAAAATTCTCCAGCGTATGAAAGTGTTGGAGAATCTCGCAGGTATGTAAGCCTCTGTCAGGAGAAATGCAGATAACGGTTTGAGTCCAGTGACCCTGCTTCACAACTGAAAGCAAACTGGGAAATAATATTATTTATCCTGGTATCATGGACGGTTGGGTTGGAGAGAGAGATGGGGGCAAGGTTTAAATTGAATGGATGGAGAAATGGCAAGAAAAAGAGGAAATGAAATGAAAAGTGAGCAAAGGGGCTGCTGATGATGAACTGAAAGGAAAACAAAATGGCAAGTTATCCTCACATTTCCCCATTTTCCCATATTCCTGAATTTCGTGTCCATTTAGATTTGTCCCTATTTAAAGTGAGTTAGGTTCCCTGTATCTCTCTTCTCTGAGTGTGATGATTAAATCCATTCGCAATGCTGGTGCTGCCCTTATAGTTGCTGAGATATAGAGAAACGGAATGTTACATTGTCAACTGCTTCTTTGGAGAGAGAAACTGTCACTGTGGGATTGTGTAGAGATGGAACGGCTTTCTCATTCAGGAAGAGAAACTGAGGAGCAGAAATAATTTTCAACACTGAGCCCGTGCACGTTCCGTGTGGGGAATTGATTTGTTCCTGTCATTGGAAAATCAGTGGAGTTTCTGTGGATGCTTATCTCTGGTTTGTATAATCAGCTGCTGGGTCTGGTGACCCCACTCTATACACTGCATTTACAGAGTGTCTGGGTCCATGGTAAACAAATGGAGATGAGGCTCCACGGAAGAAAAGCTCTATAAATAGGGAGGTGCAGGACAGTGCATTATCTCTCCTGGGATTTCCCGGGACATTTGTCTAACCTGGACCATGTGTCAGGTAGGAAACCAGTTTGTTTCAAAATTGAGGTGGTCACTGAGCTGTATCCCCTCTTTCAATATACTGTGCAGCTCACACACCAGTGACAGGACTGTGCTGATGCTCATCATGAATTAAACTGGATTAATTCTGGAAATTTCCAGGCAGGAGTGAGTAACATATCCATCACCACCGGAGTGCAGTCCTCTGATATATTCACTGGCTGACAGAAACCATCTGTCCGCTGAGAACAATATGTTGTGTCCATCTCCCTGAGGAAATTTCAGAACGAAACTTTCAGAAATAAAAGGGAACAGAGTGATTGGTTAAAATGGGGAACAGCAGGACATTAGAATTAATAAAAGGTACATTTTTAAAAATCTCATTGAATTTAAGTTTGGTATATTGCTGCATCTGATGAGCTACGTCCCAGAGTATTGAGGAGGTGGCAGTAGAGCTAGTGAAAGAATGACTGATTATTCTTCGAAGCTGGTTAGATTCTGGAAAGGATCCTCCAGACTGGAATGCAGCGATTGTAAACCTAAATATTTAAAACAGAACAGAGAGAGCAAACAGCAAACTAAACAATGTAAGCTTTGTAAGCTTTGACAAAAAATATTGGAACCTTTTGTGAGGAATGTGATAACTAGACACTTGGAAATACTGACATGATTTGGTAGAGTCAATCTAGATTCAGGAAAGGAAAATGATCTTGATCTTTGATAAACCTGCAGGATATTGTGGAGGATGTCCATTGTGACATGGACAATTGAAAACCAATGGAAATGAAGTATGTGAATTTTCAGCAGACGTTTGACATGGTTGAATACAGGTGAGTGGGGAACGTTAGAATCCATGGGTAAGTAGGGGTGGAATACACCGAATGTATTAAAAGTTGGATAATCGAGAGAATGAAGAGAATAATATAATTTTCTGGAGTGAAGGCTTTGGGGTATCAGAAGGATCAGTATTTGGGCAATAGCTATTCGCAAAATAGAAAATATTTCAGATAGGAACAACAAATATCATCATTCACATTAATGTTCATTAAATAGTGAGAGGCTGGGAAGTGCTTGGAAACAGACCTGGATGTGCTTGGTCAGAAGTCACAAACAGAATCTTTACGCAGCAGGAAGTAAATAATATGTGACTCTTCATGCAAAATGATTAAAGTATCAGAGTAAATGTATCTTTCCCAATGATAGTGTTTTGTTGAGAGACTGTTAGGTGCATTGTGTACAGGTTAAATCAGCTTTATAAAGAATGATCTTGTCAGCGATTCAGTCCAAAAGAGTTTCACCAGACTAAACCCTGACATGATGTTACCATGAGGATAAAGTGAAGAAACTTGCGCTTAATAAAGTATGTCAAGGTGTTTTTGAGTTTATATTAAAACAAAGTGCTGAAGCACATTGAGTGTTGAAGATACAAAAATGCCTTATTAGATCAATTTAAAGGAATGCCCAGACAAATTCACATTTCCTATGTATTGGAATGCAAATATATGCACTGTAAATATATTGGATGGTGCCTGGTCTAGTCCAGGAGAGATCTGCCCGGTAACAGCACGTAGATTGTGGTTTTAGAGGGTGGTGGTGGTGGGAGGTTCGGCTGGTTACAGTATTGCAAACTGACAACGCAGCAGAATCATCTAGCCTGCTATAAGAAAACATGCATCATTCTCCCTCACTACTAACTTCACGAGAGCAATTGGTGATAGAAGATGTGATCAATAGCCAACGGTGCCAGCATTCAATCCAATCCAGTAGTTTTTGTGAACTGAAGGAACCATATTGAAAGGGTTTAAATGGAACTGTTTATTCGGTGATTGTGATTGATGCCAGTCTCCATGGATCCGAGTTGTGTCACTGGATGGTTTCCGTCTCATATTAGTAAGGGGCCTCTTGCAATGGTTTATGCCATTGGAGCAGCAAATGCATCAACTCCAGCGCTCAAAGGGATCAGCAGCTGCAGAGACACAAAAAGGAGATTTAAACATCTGAAAATAGTCTGGAATGATCCATTAATGGATCAGAATCTGAGAACATTAGACTGGAATGCTGCAACAATGGACAGGAGTTTATACTGGGGTCTTTTCTATTTTTCCTGGTCTTTGTCAACATTGCCATTTCGGATATATGCTGCACTGATGATTATCCTGGCGGGTTACTATCCTATCCTCGCTATTGTTGGTTTTCCTGGTAAGTTTCTTCATCTCTATCCATTTATTAATCTCTTCGACCATGGCGAACGTCTTTGCTACTTCTGTTATCTATATTTGACAAAGACGGAAACTATTGTCTTCAGTTTCAAATGCAAATTCCATTGATTACCCACAAATTTCAGAAGCGCCCACACCCCCGCCCTCACAAACATCTGAGAACGAGACTGTTCTCAAAACCGAATTTAAATAAATAAAATCCATTTATGTCTCGGCATTCTGTCCATTACAAAACCTATCCACTACCAGCTCGATTATATGCCCAGTCACCATCTTGGCATCAATGATAACGCTTAATAGACCATTATCTATACTTTGGTAAAATTCAGACGTTATGGCTCCACCCCTCCTCTAAGCAATCTTTCAGTTGCAAATATTTCGATCACAACTTTGTTCTTGTTGTCTAAAATAACTTAATGACAGGAACATTCTCTCAGAGCAGTAATGTCGGAAGAAATGTAATTCAGATGCACAGGTTATGACACAGAAAGAGACTGTTCCACATCCAACCACAGACGATGTCAGAAAGTAAATACAAAAGACAGGAATTGGAAATAACAACCATTACATCACCAGAATTTTGTCTATACGTTTATCTATTTCACTGATGTCCTTTGATAAAAAGATCTTGCGTTATTATCTGGTCTGGCTTAAGATTGATGTGAGACCCACAGCAATGTGCTTGGTTCTGTACTGCCTGAAAGAATGACCTCGCAGTAAATGACATTTGGTTATAACAAATGCTGCCCCTGTCAGCAATGCAGACATTCCAAGTAATAACAAAATTAAAGGTTAAATAAAGCAAAGAATGATGCAACAGATCAGAAACAACAAAGAACGAGAAAGTGCGAGACAAACTGAACAGATTTGGCAGCCCCCTCGCGTCGGGAGAAAAATAGAATTGGCAATTCGATTCTAATGACCATACATCAGAACGGAACACAGTTGGGAAATAGTGTGATTGATGTTGGTGACACCGACATCTGTTATGAAGGGGAGAAGGACAGAGTTGAATAGATGGAGAAAGAGACAGATAGAGAGAAAGAAGCAAACAAAGCGATTTCTGATAATCATCTGTGATGGAAATAAAAAATAAAATTAAACCTTGCTTATGTTTCTCCTGTTCCCATGTTACTGATAATCATGACCATATAAGGTATATGTGAAAGTCCCTGTTTAAAATTATTTATGTCTCTTCCCTGAGTGGGAACATCTTTCTTTATTCATTAATGGGACGCTGGGCCAACATTTAATCCCCTTTCCCCATTGTCTTTAAGAAGGTTTTGGTGAGCTGCCTTCCTGACCCACTGCAGTCTGTGGGCTGCAAGTAGTCAGTGCTGAGGACCATACGGTTTCATTTCTTTGAGGCTTTGAAGTGACTGATATAACTGAGTGGCTGGCTTGGCTATTTCAAACTGCAACTCAGAGTTAACCACATTGCTGTGGGCCTGGAGTTACATGAAAGCCCGACCAGCTGAGGACAGTAGATTTCCTTTCCTGAAGGCCATGAGAGTGCCAGGTAGTACAATCAACAATGGTTTAATTGATTCATAATTCCTGATATTTTATTGAATTCAATTTCCAACATTTGCCATTGTGGGATTTGGATTCGGTGTCTGGATCATTACCTGATACCCTGGATTCATATTCATAGATAGTACAGCTAGATCATCGCCTCCTCAGTATATCCTATCAATTCCAATGGCAATGGCAATGGCAATGCCACTATAAATGCAGGAGGAAACAGCACAGAAGCGCTTCACATCAGGCTCCCAAGCACTGACTCCCAACCTAGACAGGGGACGAAACGTTTGCAAGACAAATTCCCAGCTCGGCGAACAGAACCACAACAGCAATAGTGATGTTGTTTTTGGTGTGACTTTGCTTCATAAGGCAATAAATGATTTGGAAAAAGTGCCATCCTTCTCATTTTGTATTTATGAGAAGGCGAGATGATGGGAAGTGCTCTTGGTGAAAAGGAGCTGGATGTACTTGATCATGAGGCACTAACAGACTTCCTACAGAGCAGTCGGGTACTGGCAGGTGGGACTAGATTGGGTTGGGATATCTGGTCGGCACGGACAGGTCCCACCGAAGGATCTGTTTCCATGCTGTGCATCTCAATGACTCTATGACTCAGCACAATAAATGAGTAGCATCGTTCATTACAAATTGATTAAAGTATAAGAGTGAAGACACCGTCCTGCAGTTGTGGAGTGTACTTGAGACAGTATTTTCTTTAATTTATAATCAATCATCTCCTTGCTAAAGAGTGATGGTGTGACGGAGTTTCAGCAGACTAATCTCTGCGGTGATGGTACCATGAGGAGAGTGTGAAGGAAATGAGTGTTTAATCTGGAACGCTACAAAGAGAAAAAAAGTGATTGCATTAACACTGGAGTGTATTGAATCAACACTCATTATTTCCAAAACAAAGCACGGATAGCATTAGATATAACATATTTTCCATGGTACGTGTCTTCACATTTGAACAATATATAGATAGGAAAGGTTTAGAAGGATATGGACCAAGCGCAGGGAAATGGGGTTAGCAAGGATGGACATTTTGATCAGCATGAACCAGTTTGTGGTAATGGGCCAGTCTCTGTGCTATAGGATTCTATTACGCTATGATAGTTTACAAAGCTCTATGAAGCCCCCATGTTGTTTGAGAGAGAGCTCCAGGTTCTGAATGAACTCTCACCGTCTGGATGTACAGTTGGTGTGTGACCCTGCATTGAACGTCATGTTGTTCACAAATCTGTCATCAGCCACACTCTGATAGTATTAGCCATTCCCACCAGTTTCTGACGTCCATACAGAAAACTAGCCTGTCTTCTCTGTCACAAACAAATCCTTCTTTCTTGCTAAAAGCTGTTCATTGCTTCAAGTAGACTCTGTCCTTGATGTTTTTCAGAGGGTCAATAAAACGGGGCCAGGCTGCAATCAGTCTGGTGAGATACAAACGCGAAATGGATTTTCAGAGGCCTTTTATTTATATGTAAACAGATTAAACTACATGGCAAAGTTGTCATGCTTTAGAAGTGACCTGTATAATGAACGGGTTGTTGTCAGCTCTTTTAGCTGAGCTAGCTGAGTTGAGCGGAGCTGAGCAGTTTTCTGTTGAGTCTTGAACTGGGTAGTTCAACTGGGAGCTGTGTGGAAACTCTCTCTTTTCTGCCCTTCAGCTTCTACCTGCAAGCATGCATTCCATTATAAAGTTTTTACAAGGGAGTCTGATTATTAGGACTATTCTGTGTATTTGGAATAGCACAACTAAGTCTTGCTGGACAGGTTGAATTCTGTAGGGGCTCTTTATTCTGTTCTTTGTGTTTCATTGTGTAACTTTGTGAATAACGTTTTTGTCTGATTTAAAATCTAGTAGTCACCCTAGCTAAATTACTCCGGGTAATTTTCATTGGATAATTACCAAAACAAACTGCAAAGTTATTCTCTGGGCTGCTTGCTGAAGAATGTTTTGAGTGTTCGCGCCTCGTCCATCACAGATTGTAAGCTCATTGCTGGATTTTTAACAGCGAGTGGGAGATGCTAGTGTCTTTATTTCGGGTATTAGTTTGATTGGGTTGACAAAGCTTAGAATAGTAATGGCTATTTCAGTTGCCAAAAGTTTCCTGGGTGTGCATGCAGTGACTTTGGAAATTTTACGAAAAGTGACTAAGACCAAGTTGCAAGAATTAGCAGAGAAGCTGGAATTGGAACTGACTGCTTCTGTGAGGAAAGGAGAGATAATTACAGCAGTAGCTCGTCAATTAAACTTGTTGGAGAAACCATCAGAATCAGAGATGGCAAGAATTCAGTTGCAAATGAAACATCTTGAGTTAACATCGAGAAGTAGGGAAAGGGCAGCAAAATGAAACATTTGACTTTTGATAAAATGCAGAAGAGGGGGAAAAGAGAGAGCAGCAGAACAGAGAGTAAAAAGAAAGAATGGCAAAAGAGAGAGCAACAGGGGAGAGAGAAAGAGAGAGCTTTTGAATAGCAAAAACTGACTCATAAAAAGGGAAGTCAGTGTAAAAGGCTGGAGATAACGGCTGAGTATGTGCTTAGTAAGGATGAGAGTGACGATGAGCGAGCCCCTGGTAGTCAGAAGCCTAGTGAGAATTTGTTTGAGTATGTTCAAGCATTGCCTCAATTTGATGAGAAGAATGTGATGCCCTTTTCATCTCATTTGAAAAGTTTGCGAAACAAATGCAGTGGCCAGAGGCAATATGGGTTTTGTTGATCCAAACGAAACTTGTAGGTAGGACTGGTGAGGTATTCACATCCCTATCAGAGGAAGTATCTGGGGAGTATGAGCAGGTTACAGAAAACATTTTGTCTGTATAGGCGACCTTTCAGGAATCTAATGAGGGATCCTGGTCAAACCACTGAGTTTTTAACGATCACACAGACTAATTTCGATAGTTGGATATGAGCTTTAAAATTCAAGCAAAGCTATCATGCTCTTAGAGAGGTTAGTACTTGGAGGAATTCAAAATTTCACTACCTGAAGTAGAGCAAACTCAGGTTGAAGAGCAGAGAATGTAAACAGCAAGTTTAGCTGTTGAAATAGCTGATGATTATGAACTGGTACGTAAACTTGGTTTGGCTTCCAGAACCAGTTCTAGTCCCTGAGGGACAGAAATTGGAGCAAAGAGATATCCTCACATGCAAAGGGAAAGGTAGATCACAGTGCAGATTATAAGGATAACGTACGACAGTAATAAAGAAAACCTTGAAGGGGACAAAGAAGTTAAAATACTATGGTGTTTTCATTGTAATAAAGTGGGCCACAAAAAATCACAGTGTTGATGGGCTGGGAGAAAAACAGCTGTAGGATAACAGACAAGCCTGGAAGTTTTGTTGGACTCGGAACATAAAGCATAGGGGGAGTTAGGCAACTGCCTCAGTGTGTACAAGATGATCAGTGGACGTGTCAAATCTGCATAAAAACTTACATGAAAGGGAAGAGTTTATTCACATAGGCCAGGAGTAATTGGTAAGGAGGTTCCGATATTAATTGACACAGGATCTTTTTAGTCTGTAATGCTGAGGGGTGAGGGTTTATGCACTCTTGAGAGACTATTGTCAGAAAATGTGCTAGTAACAGGAATTCATAGTGAGGCAAAAAGTGCTTAGTTATGTAAAGTGAGGCTAGGGAGTCCAGAGAAGAGTGCAGAATGTGTGGTAGGAGTACTGGACCCCTAACTCTCAGCTCTCAGTCCTTGCAAATAATATAGCTGATTTGGTAGTCGTGCTGCCTATTCTAGTTGAAAAGCCAGTGGAGATGCAGGCAACTGAAGACATGGAGAATGTTTGTCCAGAAATTTCCCCCTGATTGCATGACCAGAAGATCACAGATGCACAGGTCTAAGCAGGATAAAGTCACAGATAAGGAAGCTGACGTAGAGTTATCCGAAAATTTCTTTTTGATCAGATAAGTGGAACAGAGAAGGAACAAGTAGGAAAATATGAGCGTATTTTTAGCTCTGATAAGCTGATTGAGTTACAGCTGAAAAATGAGGAGTTACAAAATTTATATCAAAAGATATTTAGTAAGAAAGAGAATGAATGCATTCCTGTGTGTTATTACTTAACAAATGATGTCTTAATGCGGATATGGAGATCAGCACACATTAAAGCAGATCAGACGTCGACAGAAATTCATCAAATTGTTTTGCCTGTTGTGTATAGAAAGGAGGTGCTGCGAGTGGCGCATGAGCTACCACTTGGAGATCATTTCGGGGTGAGGACATTACAGGCTGAAATACAAAGATATTTTCACTGGCCTAGACTACATAAAGATGTAGTTGAATATTGCCAGAACATCTCAAATATGTCACACGGGCATGAATAAAACCTACAACTTGAATACCTATTCCAGAATTTGAGGAACCTTACACAAGAGTCTTGACAGATTTTATAGGTCCCCTATCTCAAACAAAAAGTTGGAATAAGTATTTATTAACAATAATGGATATGTCGACTCGATTTCCAGAGGCAGACCCATTATGCAGCATCACAACTAAAACAGTTGTAGAAAACAAAACTTATTTTTAACTAGGTACGGACTACCAATAGAGATCCAGACAGATCAAGCCTAACATCCGAACTATTCAAGCAGGTGATTGATTACTTGGGAATAAAGCAATTCAAATCTACTATGTAGTATTCGGAATCACAGTGAGCATGAGCATCAAACAAGGAAGACCATGTTGAGGGTTTATGGTCAGGATAATCCAGATGATTGCGATAAGGAAATTCCTTTTGAACTATTTGTGATCAGAGACGCACGAAATGAATCGACCAAATTCAGACTATTTGAATTAATTTGTGGGCAAGAAGTGTAAGGACCATTACCATTAGTTAAGGAAAAATTAATAAGTCAGAATTCAGAGACCACATATTTGGACGATGTGTCAAATTTTAGCGAACGATTAAATAGACAATAGACAATAGACAATAGTGCAGGAGTAGGCTATTCTGCCGTCAAACCTGCACCGCCATTCAATATGATCATGGCTGATCATTCCTAATCAGTATCCTCTTCCTGGCTTATCTCCATAACCCTTGATTCCACTATCTTTGAGAGCTCTATCGAACTCTTTCTTAAATGAATCCAGAAACTGAGCCTCCACTGCCATCTGGGGCAGAGCATTCCACACAGCCACCACTCTCTGGCTGAAGAAGTTTCTCCTCATCTCTGTCCTAAATGGTCTTCCCTGTATTTTTAAAATGTGTCCTCTGGTTCGGCACTCACCCATCAGCGGAAACATGTTTCCTGCTGCCAGAGTGTCCTATCCTTTCATAATCCTGGTGAACCTACGTTGCACTCCCTCAATAGCCAGAATGTTTTTCCTCAAATTTGGAGACCAGAACTGCACACAGTACTCCATGGCTGGTCTCACCAGGGCCCTGTACAGCTGCAGAAGCACCTCTTTGCTTCGATACTCAATCCCTCTTGTTATGAAGGCCAGCATGCTATTAGCCTTCTTCACTACCTGCTGTACCTGCATGCTTACCTTCATTGACTGGTGTAAAAAAACACCCAGATCTCTCTGAATTGCCCCTTTACCTGAATTGATTCCATTGATGTCGTAATCTGCCTTCCTGTTTTGCCACCAAAGTGGATAACCATACATTTATCCACATTAAACTGCATCTGCCATGCATCTGCCCACTCTCCTAACTTGTCCAGGTCACCCTGTAATCTCCTAACATCCTCATCACATTTCACTCTGCCACCCAGCTTTGTATCATCAGCAAATTTGCTAATGTTATTGCTGATACCATCTTCTATATCATTAACATATATGGTAAAAAGCTGCGGTCCCAGCACGGATCCCTGTGGTACCCTACTGGACACTGCCTGCCATTCCGAAATGCAGCTAAAATAGTGCTGGAGAGTTGGGTAGACAGCATTTAAAAGTATCGCAGCATACAATGAAACAGGAAGTGGATCATAAATCACAAATTTGCAATTTTGCAATTGGGAATACGGTATTGGTGTTACTTCCAGTAACAGTTGAGCCTGTACAAGCAAGTTTTAGTGTCCCTTATCAAATTGGGAAGAAATTGAATGAAGTGAACTACTTGGTACGGACTCCAGACAGGCAGAAATCTCACAGAGTGTGCCATGTGAATATACTCAACAGGTATTTTGATAGGGAACGAAAGCAAGAGGAGAAGGTGTTAATGATTACAGCACAGAAAGAAGAACCAAGTTCGGAGGATTCTGAATTGGACATTTCTCAAATCAAATTGAACAATGAGAAAATTGTCAAAACTTGTGATAAATTATTGAGTTACCTTCCTCAAGAAAAGCATAGTAACCTGAAAGAGGTATTGCAATACCGTGGAGATATATGCTAAAATAAACTGGGAAGTACGAACATAATTGTGCATGATGTAGACACAGGAGATGTTGTTCTGATTAAGCAACATCCTTAAAGGCATTACCCTCTAATGTTGGTACAGGTTCAGACGAAGATAGAGCACACGCTCCACGATGGTATAATCGAAGTGACTTACAGTGATTGGAGCTCATATATAGTCATGGTGCCAAAGCCAGATGTTACCCAGCGGTCATGTGTGGACTTTCACAAAGTCAACTTCGTTACAAAGACTGATGCATGTCCAATTCCATGTTTGGAGAACTGTGTCGAAAAAGTGGGAGAAGATACTTATAGTTCTAAGTTGAACTTGCTCAGAGGCTCCTGGCAAGGACCTCTGACAGAGAAAGCAAAGGCAATTTCCGCTTTCATAACGCCAAATGGACTATATCAGTTCAAAGTTGTTGCATTTGGTATGTAAAATGATCCAGCCACATTTCAGAGACTGATAATAAGGTCATTGCCGTATTACCCAACCATGTGATGTACATTGATGACCTGGTGATTTTTAGTCACTCATGGAAAGAACATTTACAGCATTTAACGGACTTGTTTGATTGGCTTCAGAAGGAAGGCTTGGTGGTTAACCTAGCTAAAAGCGAATTTGAAAAAGCCCAAGTCACGTTCCTGGGTCACGGTATTGGACATGGACCAATGGCCCCATGAGATACAAAAACTATAGTAGTTATGGGAATGTTCCACACTGTCGACAAGAAGAAATATGCAATACTACGGTTCCTGGGATTGACTGGATTTTACTGAAAATTTGTGCCAAACTTTAAGCAGTGTGGCTGCTCCACTCACCGAATTGTCCAGGGCAAGAACTCTGAGTGGACAGAGGACTGTCAAAGGGCATTTTGCAGCCTAAAAACTGTGTTAGCCACTGCCCCCAGTATTAGCTACACTGTATTACATGAAGCCTTTCAAGGTGGCTATCGTTGCCAGTGATGTGGGTGTCGGTCCGGTGTTGGTGCAGGAGGATGATGAGGGAATAGAAAGACCCATCGGGTATTTTTCTGGGAAGTCGAACATTCATCAACAGAAATCTTCAACGGTGGAGAAAAAGACTTTAAATTTGTTGTTGGCATTACACCATAACTGTGTTTATATTATCAGCAATTCATCTGAGACAATCGTATACACTGATCACAACCCATTGACATTTGTGGAAAAACTTAAAGACAAAAATGCCAGACTGTTTACATAGAGATTGTTGTTGCAGCCATTCGATCTGACAATTGTGTATGTGGCAGGTCACGAAAACGTGAAAGCTGATGAGTTATTGAGACTCGAATGAGATACGGAGGTGTTCGGTAGTGGGTATACTGCGGCCTGAATTTGCATGGGTTTGTGCGTGTTTCAATGTTTACAATTAATATAGTGTATCTGTCAGTTTTGAGACTACTAACTGGGTTTGGAAGGGTTGAAAATGCAGCCACCTTTTAGTATTGGTGGTTCTTTTTTTCAAGGGGTGGGAGAGACATGTCACAAAGCAAGTCCATTTTTTGTCTAAAAGCTGTTCCTTGGCTCAAGGAGACTTTGTCCTTGATTTTTTTCAGAGGTACAATAAAACGGGGCCAAGCTCTGACCAGTCTGGTTTGGTACAGAGATGAAAAGTATTTTCAGAGGCCTTTTGTTTACTTGGAAACAGATGAGACTTCAGGCCAAAGTGGTCATGCTTTATAAGTGACCAGTATAATGAACGGAGAGTGGTGAGCTATTTTAGTTGAAATAGCTTACCTGAGCAGTTTTCAGTTGAGTCTTGAACTGGGAAGTTCAACTGAGCTGTGTGGAAACTCTCTCTCTTTTCTGAACTTCAACTTCAATCTGGAAGTTTGTGTTCCATTTATATTGGTTTTTATTGGGAGTTTGCCTATTGGGACAGTTGTGTATATCCGGAATAGCATAATTAAGTCTACCTGAATAGGTTGAAATCTGTCGTGATTCTTTATTCTGTTCTTTGTGTTTCATTGTGTAATTTTATGAATAAAGTTTATGTCTGTTTTGAAATCTAGTAGTCAACCTATCTAAATTACTCCGACTAATTTTCATTGTACACTTACCGAAACAAATTGCAAAGGCATGCGCTGGGCTGCCTGCTTAAAAGTGTTTTGAGTGGTCTAGCCTGGTCCATAACATCTCGGAGATAGAAGATGCATCCTTGGGACTTGGCACAAACCAATCACTTTCCATCCTCATGATCGGCAAACCACGTTAACATAGCACGTGTGTACCATTAGCAATGGAGCCAGGAGGAACAACATGGAGCAGTCTGTCTGTGCAGTCTGTGCCTCATTGGTTTGTCGTGTTGCAGCAACAATGACATCCTCCTATTTAAGTCTAACAGTTTGGAGGGGCTGAATGGCCTCTTCTGTTCATGTGTCAGTGTCTCAAGGAACTGAATATCTTCCTCCTTGCCCGAAGACAGAGGTTCAAAGACTTCAGTGAGCAACCCGTGGTTTCTGCCAACCAGCACGCTGTGCTGACTAGACTCTTATCTTCCTGGGTTATAGGAGACAAACAGAAGGCAGGAAGAACACAGCAAGCCACAAGCCAGGCAGCACCATGAGCTGGGAAAGTCAACATTTCAGGTATAAACCATTCTTCAGAACTGGGTTGGGGGGGTAGGGGGAGCTGCAGATAAAGAGGGAAGGGAGTGGTTTGGGGTGGCGAGATCAGGGGGATGGTGAGTTACGGCTATGTGGACACAAGTGGTGGGTACAAAATGGTTGGGCGATGGGGGGATGAATCCCATTGGGAGCTGAAAGTTAGGGCCGTTAGGTGGAATGGAAGACATCCCAGTCACGTCCTATTTCAAGTCTCTTTCCCAATCCCTTTCCAACATGGCCATCCTTGGCCTCCTCCATTGCAACAATGAACCAAACCATAATCTGGTGGAACAAGATTTCACCTGTCACCTGTGCAGCCTATACCCTGGAGACGCAACATTGAATTCTCCAATTTCAATTAACCTCCCTTCCAATCCCCCGACTCCCTTCCCAAGCCCTCCCCTGCCTTCCATTCCTCTGAGCAACCTTTTGCCCAGCTACCAACTGGATTCAGCGCTCCCATCAACAACTCGCTGATACCCTTTACCTGTGTTTACTTATCCCCACCTCGCCACTCTGCCTCCTCCTCCCTCACCCGCCACTTTATCTATATACCCCCTTACTCCCATCCACAGTCCTGACGAAGGGTTATATCCAAGGCGTTCACTTCTCAAAGTCTTGATGCTACCTTGCTTATTCTGTTCTTCCAGATTCCTGCGTGTGTATTTTGGATTCCAACATCTGCTTTTATTTTAAATTGTCTTCTTGTATAATAGGCAGGAGTGAGTGAATGCATTGTGCCTCTTGTTATCCAATAGATCTGATGGGCTGAATGGCTTTCTTATATTACTAGGAAACCAGCTAGAGTTGCTGAAGGGGTTCCTCTTTCTTTTAACCGTGGAAATGTTTAGTGCCCAGCAGAGCTTTTGATTCATGTTACCTATACATTAACAGCACAAGCTTGAATGTTGTCCAGATTTGATACTTTAGTACCTTAGGAGTTTACTTATTGTTCTGAACATTGTATAATCTTCAAAGAACATCCCCATCTCTGATTGTGTGACAGAACGAAAGACATTGAGGAAGCAGCTGAAGATGTTTGTGCCGAAGAAGCTACCCTGAGGATTGCCCACAGAGATATCCAGGGACTGAGGATTTATGTCCACCAGCCCCATTGTGCTCTGAATGATTCAACCAGTGGGGAGTTTACAACTGATTCTCATCAAGTTCAATTTTGTTCAGTCTCTTTGACATCTCGCTCAATCAAATACTGCCGTGTTATCAGGGCCAGTCATTTTACGCTGTGTTCATATTTTCTATCCATGTCAATAGGCCAAGGTATATGTGTGGGGAGTGTTTCCTTCTCTCAGGGAGTAGTGATAGTTGGGACCAGACAGTTAGGGGAGGCTACATCTCTGAAATGTTTGGGGGGTGTGAGTGGGTTTCAATGGGTTTTGACCCAAGAGAGAGTCGAGGGCTACAAAGAATTGGGCATTAAAGAGAAATTGCGGCCGAGTGCAAATCAGCCCTGACTTACTGAATGGAAGGGCAGGTCTGAGCGGCTATATGGCCTGGTTTTATTCCAGCATACCCCATAGTCCAGTCACTTTGTGGCCTCTTCCATTTCTTGTGTTACTGATTCAAGTAGCTGAATAGATTGATCCTGTGCAACTGGATACTGGTGCTGCATGATCTGGTTACAGTTTTATAGGCCCTAGGGGCTTATTTGCCTCCTCCTGTAATTGTATATCAGGCTCCAGGGGATGAAAAGCCTCATTCTTTTCTGGTGTAATTGAAATCCATATTGACTAAATCTACCGTCCATGGAGAAAGTGAGCACGACAGTTGTTGGAGATCAGTGTCGAAAAGTGTGGCACTGGAAAAACACGGCAGGTCAGGCAGCATCAGAGGAACAGGAGAATCGATGGTTTGGACGTTCCTGATGAATACTGCCTGACCTGCTGTGCTTTTTCAACACCACATGTTTTGAAATCTACTGCCCCACTTAAGTCAATTTTCCTAGTCACATCATCCAATAACTTTAAGAGAATTGTCAGGTACAAACTTCCTCACACAAAGCCACACTTACTATTCCTAATCAAAGCCTGTCTTTCTAAATGCAAGTAAATCTTATCCCTCAGAAATTTACTGGTCTTTAGTTCCAAGGTTTTTTGTGTTCAGTTCTTCTTGAATAAGGGCACAACATTTGCTATCCTCCAGTCTTCCGGGAAGTCACTGTGGTCAATGATGATCAACATCATAGGCCAGTGTCCCCGCAAACTCTTCTGGAGCCCCTTGAGGTGTTCTTGGATATATCGGGTAAGGACCGTGAGATTTATCCACTTTCAAACATTCCAGTACGTCCAAAATCTCCTCTACTATGATATGGATTGTCCCTAAGATATCACCACTAACTTCCTCAAGTTCTCAAGTGAACATGTCTTTCTCCACGGTAAACATAGAGTAGAAATATTCGTTGAGGACTTCACTTATAGTTCCACACATACTTGTCCACATTGGTCTCCGATGGGTCCTATTTTCTATCCAGTTATTGAGTTTTCTTTTAACATATTTAAAGTAGCTTTTTGGATTCATCTTAATCTTCTCAGCCAAGGCTCTTTCTTGTCCCCTTTTCACCCTACTGATTTCCTTCTTCAGTAAACTCCGTTATCTCTTATATACCTCCAGGGATTACCTTGATCCCAGCTGCCTGGACCTGAGCCACGCCCCAAGTTCGAACATGAACCTGAGGACCAGTTTTGCCCCTCTACATAACTATTTGAAAATTAATAGAACTACGCTTACTGGTCACAAAGTGCTCCCCCACTGTTAACTCAGTCACTTTTCCTGCCCTATTTCCGAAGAAAATTTCGAGTTTTGCCCCTTCCCGAGTAGGACACTCTGTATACTGCTTGAAGAAACTTTCCTGACGCTTTTATCCGATTCTATCCCATCAAATCCCTTAGCTCTGTCCATTCCAGTCTGTATTTTAAAAATTATATTTCCTATTATGATAACCCTATTGCTCCTGCAGGTCTCCCCTCTCTCCCTGCATTTTTGTTACTCTCATCCCTGTAGACTATTTCTGGGCCTATAATACATCCCCAATCACCTCACCAACACCTTCCTATTTCTTAACTCCACCCACAAAGCCTCACTGGGTGATCCATCAGTTATTTTGTCTCTGATTACTGCTGTGGAACTCCCCTTAATCAGAAATGCAACTGCCCTCCCCTCTTTCCGCCATCTCTGTCTCACCCAAAGCACGTGTACCCTGGCACATTAAGCTGTCAGTCCTTTCCATCACTTAGCCATATTTCTGTAATGGCTATAATATCCCAGTCCCACCGACGAATCCACTCCCTGAGTTCATCGGCCTTACCTGTAGGCCTTCTTGCATTGACATAGATTCAATTTAATCCAAAAGGCATTTCTCTGTCGTTTTCCAGCCTAATCTTACTATTTCTGATTACTATATCTCCTTCCAGCCTCGCACTTGCCTCCCTGCTCTTGAGGATATCACCCCCTGCCAATCCAGTTTAAACCCACCCTTGTAACACTATAAAAACTGGCCGCCAAGATATTGGTGCCCCCTCTAGTACAAGTCTCTGATGGTAATCTCCATCTCATGAGATTACCACTGTCAAGGTTTCTTTTTAAATGTTTCTCCTAGCTCTCTGCAATCACGCTGCAGGAACTCGTCCCTGTTGCTACGGGTACCATTTGTGCCAACGTGCATAATGATTTCTGGATGCTCACTCAACCTGTTGAGAATGTTCTGCAGCCACTTGGAGACATCCTGGACCCTAGCACCTGGGAGGTAACCCACCATCCTGGATTCCCGTTTGTGGCCACAGAATCTCTGATCTGTCTCTCTAACAATCGACCCTCCTATCTTTAACGTCCTGTTTACCTTTCCGCTTTCCTGCTGTGCCCCAGAGCCAGTGGTAGTACCACCAACTTGGCTACTGCTGGTTTCCTCTGAACGGTCATCGCCCCCAACAATCCAAAATGGTCTACTTGTTATCGAGAGGAATGGCCACACGAGATTTCTGTACTCTCTGCCTACTCCCTTTGCAATTCCTGGTGGTCGCACAGCCACTCTCTACCTAGAATATGACAGGAAGCAAGGTATGCCTGTTGGAATAAAGTGTGTTTATTTAACTACAACAGGACTGACAGGTAAAGCTAATGAACTGAGGGCGATGAACATTGGACTGGAATATTACATAACTGGGGGGACATAACTAGGGGCGTGTCTTGGGCGACGCCACCACACTATAGCACTTATCTATGAAGTTCTCAGTATCTCAGATGACTCTGAGTGCATCCTAAGTTAGATTACCTACGGCGTGTAAACAGGCCCTTCGGCCCAACAAATCTACACCGACCCATCGAAGAGCAGCCCACCCAGACCCACTACCCTACACCTAACACTACGGGAAAATTTAGCATGACCAATGCATCTAACCTGCACATCTTTGAAACTATGGGAGGAAACCGGAGCACCCAGAGGAAACACATGCAGACATGGGCAAAACGTGCAAACTCAATGCAGACAGTTGCCTGAGCCAGGATTTGAACCCTGGTCCCTTAGTGCTATGAGGCAGCAGTGCTAACCACTGAGCCACCGTGCCATCCAGCTCCAGCGCCCTAACACGGTCTCCCAGGAGCTGAAGCTGGGTGCACAGACACACGTGTAGCCATCAGGGACAGTGAAAATCTCCGTGAGCTCCCACATCCCACACGAGGAAAGTGAGACTGCCCTAACTGCCATCTCGACTGCTGTAGCAATAAAGTTAAAAGGACTTTATTTCAGTTTCCCTGTACATTTTGCTGAGCTGGAGCTGTCCGAAGCCCTTCATGTCAAAGCCCTACTGCTACAACGGCATGTCTCTCTACCCCTCCACACATAGTTTTGGTCAGGGAAGGGAAGGAAGGAGACACGATAGTTTCATAGTCTTTAGGCCTTCAGCACTCCTTGACACCTGGCCCCTGACTACCTGTTCTCCAGTGCAGGTCTCTGCTTAGCCTTGGAGGGTGTCTTGCTGAGGTCTTCCTTCTGGTAGTGGTGCCAGTGTCGATGCAAATCCTCACCCCGACAGGCAATCCTTGTTATTGCAGACCTCTCGTACTTTCTGTCTATTAGTATCGCGTTTATGAATTCCTTGAATCCCTCAATTGCATTCCAAACTGAGTCTCACTCCATAGTGAGAGAGGTTGATGTTCTTGTGAATACAGGGCTATTGGAAAAGAACTCCATTAAACAAAGGGGAAACAATATATCTATCCTCTCACTGAGTCTGCTTTTCCTTCGATTAGGTTATATTTATTTTGCCAATCCCCATTCCACTTTCCTATGATTTCCTGTAACACTTGTATAAAAATCTGTCTGTCTCAGCCTTGAAGAAATTTAATGATCCAGCCTTAACAGCCCTCCGAATTTTCTACAATTGTTTCCCCCTCACTGATGTGAGACTTGGTGGTCTTTAATCTGGTTATTTGCCCACTCTATCTTGCATCAACTTCCAATTCTTACTCAGCACCTGTGTCAATTTGCTCAAGGGTCAAACGGTCAATCTCCCTGAATCCAGAAACAGCTCCTCCAAACTGAAGACCGATTCGTAGAATGTATTTAACATATTCTCTGGCTCTGTGAACAGGCTGTCCTCTTACACCCTAACACTCTCATTCTTTCCCACATTATCGTCTTCCCCTTAATAAACCAAAAAAAAGACTTTGGATTCTTGCTAATCTTACATGCTAAAGTTTTATCAACCCTTCTTCTGCTCTTCTACTGAGTTTTTAAGTTTAGCCCTCCACTTGCTATATTCTTTTAGGACCGTCATTGGCCCGCTCACTTGGTATCTGCGTTAAGCTTCTCTTCCTTTTTTCATCCTGTTCGGAATTTGCGTCGATATCTGAGGTTCTCTGGGCTTGTTTTCCTAAATTTTATCTTCGGTGTAACATGCGGGGCCGACACTGTCATCAATTCCATTTTAATCAAGTGATCCCTCAACCTTCGCCCCACCTTGTTCTGCTACGATTTCACCCAGAAGCAACTGCACTTTGCCCAGATCCTGTCATTTTTTTTCATAAAATCTGTATACCCAATCCAAAAAGCTTTTATATTTCAAACAGTTTTGGGGTCTTTTGCTTAGCAAAGTCAAAATGTGCGATATCACGGTCACTGGTCCTATAATGGTCTCCCACTTCTGCCTGAAACACCTGAGTGGCTTCGTTCCCCACAGTGAGGCCGAGCACTGCACTGCCCATTGTTGTATCTGCTCTATGTTGATATAAGAAGCTCTCGGGAATAAATTTCAAAGCACCTGCCCCCGCTTAAGAAGTTATCACTGACCGAACTAATGTTTGGAATTAAAATACCTGAATATAATGATCGTATTATTGTTTTTACACATCCAAATAACTTGGTTATATACCTGCTCCCGTACTTTCCTTTATCTGGGGGTCTACAATATATCCCAAACAGTGTTTCTGTCATGGTTTTGAGACTGACCTTTAACCACCAAGCCTCAGTAGAAGATCCTTTCAAGATACCGTCCCTTCTTACGCCAGTAACTGACTCCATAATTAATAAGGCACCACTATCTCCTCTTTTACCCCCTTTCGAGTCCTGACAAAAGTTCTGGTACCACAGAATATTGAGTTGTTAGCCATGACCTCCCTCAAACACATCTCTGTAATGGCAAAAGTGCCACACTTCCACATGTCACCTCGTTTCCTTGTCTTATTCGTCTGCCTGATAATATTAGCAGCATTAAAGTAAAGCACATCCAACATGAAATATATCGCCTGGAATACTCTGTACCTCGGAGTTCTTCAGTCATTCACTGCTAGTTATCAAGCTGTCCAATTCATGAACAAAAACTGTAACTCTGGGACTGAATGAAAATTTTTTGAATTGTAATTTCGTTTTTAGTAAAAGTGTTCGTCAAATGCATCTTTCCAGAACTGAACAGTCAGTTCTAAATACAACTGGTTTCTGTTGATTAATTGCCTTCTCAGTGTGCAGAGAGGACAGCCCTCAGTAATGGAGATCGTGAGTACTGCAGATCCTGGTGATCAGAGTCGAAAAGTGTGGCGCTGGGAAAGCACAGCCATTCAGGCAGCATCAGAAGAACAGCAGAGTCAAAGTTTTGGCATCTGTCCTTCATGAGAAAGGCATTCCCATGTTTTCCATTACATAATACACAGGATATTGGGAACCATACTTGCTCAGGAAGGCAGCACTGTACAGAGCCCTGAAATGGAAAGCAGTCAATCAGTTGGTTGGACAGGGAGTAAACAAGTTGAGGTGAAATACAGACTGATTGAAGTACAAACATAAGGATAGATAAATCCCTCGGCCAGACAGGAAACACCCTAGGTTACTACAGGAAGAGAGGGAAGAGCTTTCTGTGCTTTTGGCGATGGTCTTTGCGTCTTCACTCTCCATTTGAGTAGCGTCGGTTGATTGGAGGGTGGCAAACGTTACTCCCTTGTTCAGGCAAGGGAACAGGGATGGTCCTGAGAATGACAGACCAGTCAGTCTTGCATCAGTATTGACCAAAGTATTGGAGAGGATTCTGAAAAATCATAGTTTGATTTAAAATAGTCAGCATGGCTTTGTGAGGGGCAGGTCATACCTCACAACTCTTATTGGATTCTTTGAGGATTGGATTAATCGCACTTAAGAAGGTAGAGCAGTGAATGCGGAGTGCATGCATTTTTACAAGGTGTTTGATAAACTTCCCCGTGATAGTTTCATTCAGAAAGTAAGGAGGCATGGCATACAGGGAGACCTATCTGTCTGGATACAGAATTGGCTAGCCCATAGAAGACAGCGGGTGGTGGTAAATGGGTAGTATTTAGTGTGGAACTTGGTGACCAGTGGTGTTCTGTAAGGATCGGTTCTGGGACCTCTGCTGTTTGTGATTTTGATAAATGACTTGGATGACGAAGTGGAAGGGTAGGTTAGTAAGTTTGATGATGTAACACAGGTTGGTGGAATTGTGGATAGTGTGGAGGGCTGTTGTCGTTTGCAACAGGACATTGACAGGATGCAGGACTCGGCTGCTAACTGGCAGATGGTGCTCAAGATGGAAAAGCGGGATACGATTCATTTTGGAAGGTCGAATTTGAATGCAGAATACAGGGTTAGAGGCAGGATTCTTACATTGTGGAGGAATGGAGGATCATATGGGCCATAGCAAAGCTCCCACAAAGTTTCTACCCAGGTTAATACGGTTGTTAAGAAGGTGTTTGATGTGTTCATTAGCCGAGGGATTGAGTTTAAGAGCTGGAACGTTATGCTCCAACTATATGGAGCTCTTGTGAGACCACACTTAGAATATTGTGATCAATTCTGGTTGCCTCGTTATGGAAAACATGTGGAAGCTTTGATGAGAATGCTGAGGAAATTTATCAAGATGCTGCCTGGACTGAAGGACATGTCGTGCAAAGAAAATGTGAGGGAGCTAGGTTGTTTTCCTCTTTGGAACGAAGAAGAATGGAACTTGACTTGACAGTGGTATGCAAGATGATGAGAGGCATAGATAGAGTGGATAGCCAGAGACTTTCTCCCAGGGTGGAAATGGCTATCTCGATGGGGTATGATTTTAAGGTAATTGGAGGAAGGTTTAGGGGAGATGTCAGAGGTAAGTTCCTTACACAGACAGTCGTGGGTGTGTGCAATGAACAGCCAATAGTTGTAGTAAAATCAGCTATATTATGGATATTTAAATGGATAGGCACATGAATGATAGTATAATGAAAGTTATGTAGTTTAGTCTGATTTTAGAATAGGATAAAAGGTCGACAGAACGTCAAAGGCCGAAGGGCCTGTACAGTGCTGCACTGTTCTCTGTTTCCAGTTTCACCCAGCTTGTGGATTTTCATCAACTGTTGAATGTGTGAGGGAGTGATGTGTGTGAGATCACGAAGCTTTGGAGAGGTGTAAGGCCAAAACATCCAGTTTTGGTGTGCATTGTCACAGTTACTGAAAGCCAGTATAATCTGTGTGGTTACTTCGACCAGACAGAATCCGCCAAGTTCAGTTATTAATGTGATTTGTGGATTGCCGTTTGCTGCTGGTTACTTTACTTACGTTCTACTGTGTGATCCATGTAGTAATCTCTGACCATTCATAGAGATGTACAATTTTACTTTGATACTGGAGAATGTGAAGGTGACATGTATTGAACATGGCTTTAGAGGTTTCTTTGTGAGACACAAGGCACTGCAATAGATTGTCAACTTGTTAACGTCTTCACCCATGTCTGGTCCGGGGTGCAGGTATATGGAGTCTGGGAGACAGGTCAGATTTCATCACCACAGGTAACTTGTATGGAGTGATTCTGGCTCTCCATGTCAACACGTCTGCTCTCTGGTCCAGGCTCTGACTGAAGATGAATTTCAAAACCTAGTTGCTGGTCAGCCATTAGTATTTAACCTGGACAATATTTGTACCTACACTGAGACCAGTGATAGTCTGTTGGCGGGTTATCCCCCTGCCCAAGGAGGATTCCAAATTATTTGTTTTGAAGTAATGTTTGACTGACTGCCCTGAACCACGTTAGAAGCCCAATGCACAGATTTTGGAACAGGCCACTGAGTCTCTCTGTGTCTCAGGCAGCTGTGAGGTCCAATAACACGGTAAATGATTTCAGATAAATTGGAAGCAATTTTCAGCGTTGCTCATTGCAAGGTGTTGACTTTACTGACCAGAACAATAATCGGATGTTTGCTATATATCATGAATTGGGCCACAATAAGATGTGAACGATAACCATTCAACTGAATTATAATCTCTTCAATCAATTCTGTTGATTCTATATTTATGGAACGAAAATATAAACTCCTGTCAATATTTTCTAACACAGAAATAAAGCATGTACATTTTATTTTATCGAAGAAAGAACATAACTCTTGTAGTTATCAAAATTAGATATTCAATGTCAGGATTCAAAGCAATGTTTTGCCACTCCAATATTTTTGAAGTGATTGGCTTCTGAGTGATTGCATATTCAGAGTGAGCAGAAGATTGAACATACAAATAGAATTAGCGTTCTTATACATTTATATATATCAATCAGTTTAATTTCTCACTGAAATGTACGATCTTCAGCTATTTGCCACAATTTTAAAATGGCAATAATTCAACATGGACTGTGAATATTAAACTAAAGAAATTATTTTTGTTATCAAATTTCAATGAACAATAACTTGAAAACTTCCAATTTTTAGAATGAATGATATTTAATATGAAATGTGGATAGTGAAAAAAAACAACGAACATAATATCGCGTTAGTGAGAAGTCAGAGCTTTCCAAAGGGTTTTGTGCCAAAGCAATGATATATTTGCTTTAGCAATTGGAATACAAAATGTAAAATATTCATGTTTTGAGTAATAATTAGACTTCATAATGAAGCTGACCTTGCAATACTTGCATTTTAAATGCTTATGCTGCACCAAATAATCAGGTATTTGCGAGCATTTACACTGTGAAATAATTGGACACTGACTTTTATTCACAGCTGACACATGATAGAGTAAAAGACTTTAAAGTACAGGAGTAGGCCATTGGCCATTATGTATGAATCAGTTCCAAAACTGTCTCCTAAGCACCTCCCATTTGCCAGCCCTCTCTCTGTTGCCCGTTAAATTAATAATTTCCAAATATATACACAGTTCTCTTTTGACTCTTCATCCACAACTTCCCCAGCCAGTCAATTCCAGTTCGTAACAACTCGCTAAATAAAGACGTTTTTCCTTATTTCACTCCTAGCTCTTTTGCTGACAACCTTGAAATTAGAATTCTTTGATGCTGTAATGCCAACTAATAGAACATTATTTTTCACTCTGACTGTTTATTCATACTATTGAGCACCACAATAAATTCAAATCTTTCTCCGTTCTGCTTCAGGAACAATAAGCCTTGCAAGAACTGTAACAAACCCTACAACGGAAAAACAAGCAGAAAACTAGTCACCAGGATATATGAACATCAATTAGCCACAAAATACTTGACACAAACGCTAATTTCTTACGTACTGATGAGGAAGTACGTCACTTTGACTCGGTCTGCATATCCATTCTAGGACAGGCCAAACAGAGACAAGCACAAGAATTCCTAGAAGTATGGCATTCTAACCGGAACTCCATCAACAAACAATTCAATTTTGACTCCATCTACCACCCTCTGAGAAAAAGGGCCGGAAATGACATCAACGACACAGAAAATTACATTACCAACGCGAGGAAACCTAAACACTTCAGTAGAAAGTGGGAGATAACGCCAGCACTTCACTGGAGGCTCACTTGCTGACACAGTCAATGGAACAAACCAGGAACTGCCATTAGCTATTGCTTCAGAATATATCAGTGTTCATGGCTGCCACCACATAGAATCATTGAATGTAAGTGCGAGCCTGCACCACCAATTGCATATCCAAAGGCTTTTTTAAAAGTTTGTGAGATTATCTGCTCAATCACCAGCCGAGGGAATGCACTCCAGCCACATGTCACCAGGGGCAGAACGGTGGCTCAGTGGTTAGAACTCCTGCCCTAGAGCGCGGGAACCCAGGATTGATTCCAGCCTTGGATAACTGCCTGTATGCATTTTGCACATTCTCTCCGTGTCTGCATGGTTTATGCTAGGTATTCCGGTTTCCTCCCACAATCCAAAGATGTGCAGGTTAGGTGAATTGGCCATGCTTAATTCCCCCTGGTGTTCAGGGATGTGTAGGTTAGTGCATTAGTCAGGGGTAAATATAGGAGGAACTTGTTTGTGTGGGTTATTCTTTGGACGGTCAGTGTGGATTTGTTGGGCCATAGAGCCTATTTCCACACTGTAGGAATTTTATATTCCATGTCTGTGCCACCCTCTCAGTTCAAAATTTACTCACAAATCCTCTCTCAATCCCCTGCTTTTCACTTAAAGTATGTATCCCTTTGTTTTTGATCCTTTGAGTAAGGTAAACAGCTGCCGTCTGTTCATCCTCTCCATTCCCCTGATGCTTTTGTAGAACTGGACCAGGTTTCCTCCTCAACCTTCCTTGCTGCAATGAAAAAAGGAGCAAATTTAGCCCTCACACTTCACAGTTTGAGTACTCACTTGTCTTGTTAATTCAGATGTGCATCATCTCACATTTATGTGTTAAACTTCATCGGCCAATAATCTGGGTATAGAAATCATCTGTTAATATCGTCCTTAGGCTAACAATTTCCTCCTCATCGTGAACCACCCATTTAATCTTTGTGTCATCCCCAATATTAGTTACCATTCCATTGCCCCCATCTTCCACATTCTCACCATCATCATTTATGAATATCACAAACAAACCTTGATTTCCTTCCTGTTCTCCAGATGTTATTCAGAGAAGAGGAATTAAGAATTCCAGGCTCTTGCTTTTGTTATTTTGGGGCATTTACAGAGTGATGTAGTTCACACCTATTATGAGGGGGCTGCAAATAGCATTTTCGACAGAGATTTGAATTCACCTTTTACACTTTACCACTCAGCATGTCTTATTCATAAAGCCTGTACCTAATTTAGGATGAACTAGGGTTTGGCACATTGCACTGGAACCTTTTGTCTGGCACTGTTCTTCGTAACAATAGTCAGTGCTGAAGAAATTTTTCATCTGCAGGATGGACACAGACTCATTGCTTGAAGCAGTAAATGTGATGAGGATGAATACTCAATTAAATTCTACGTTATGGACAAACTGCCGGCGATCAAATCTACTGCTCATGTCTACATTGAATTCGAAGCAAATACATTAGATTAGATTAGATTACTTAGATTAGATTTAGATTAGAATAGATTAGATTAGATTAGATTACTTACAGTGTGGAAACAGGCCCTTCGGCCCAACAAGTCCACACCGCCCCGCCGAAGCGTAACCCACTCATACCCCTACATCTACATCTACCCCTTACCTAATACTACGGGCAATTTAGCATGTTAAAAAATTCAAAAATGTTGAGACACCATACCGGCTAAAAAAAAGTCATCCGCAATTGATGGACATACAGAAATACAGAGTGAATGTGCAATCTGAACAAGAATCAGATGCTGGAAAATGAAGTACATCAAATTTTAATTTTCAGTGGAACCAGATCCCAATTTTCCTCAATAGTCATGTTTTTCACCCAATCTCACTTTTGCTAAAGCAAGTTTTTCCCAGTCACTAAAACTTCATTAGCCATTCTTCCTCCGCCTTCCTACTCTTTTTTTACACTCCTACTTACCTTGCACTACCCTTTCAGCTGCTACATACTCTTCCACTGATGATAGCTCTTCGCATCTTTCCTCTCCCACTCCCACTGTAAGTTACACCAGTTCCCTAGTTACCCCCACTTCCACTGGCCATTCCTTTCCCTGTTTGCTTTCCAACTGGGGTGATGAAAACTGCTGGCTTCTGTGCTGCGATTGGTCATCGTTGAATGATGACATTGAGATGATCAATGTCCAATCGGAACAGACAATTGTGTGTGTGTGTGTGTGTGTGTCACTATCCAATGCACCGTGAACAGGGTGGTTTTGTTCCCCATAGAGAGTGGAACATTTTTCTGTCTCTGTGTCTCAACGCTTAACCAAACAGCCTCATCACAAATAGGACAAACCTCTCCTCAGAATCAGACGTCCATGCATCAGTTTTTCCTGAAACATTGTGAGGACAGTGACCACATTGTTCAAATAAGCCGTGTTCTATCATTTTGCTCTTTACCATTTTAACTGATTTTCCAATGTCATTAGAGATGAGATCAGAGTAACTTCCCTTGCATCAAGGTAATATTTGACTCATGTAGCATCATTAACCCTCAGCAAACTGTGGTTAACGGGAATCAGGTAAAATTCTGGGCTGGTAATTTCCTCAATGAACATCTTCCCTACAGTTATTGGGAATGACAACTAAACTCTGCCTTTGCTAGTACCTTCCAAAACTATGGATGGACTTGTCTTATTAATAACATCATTTGTTTTCACCATTTGGTCTAAAGTCTCAGAAAAGTAAGACCTTGCTGGTTGAGTCTCCTGAAACTTCCACGCTCTAATACTGAATGTTCTGTACTCAGCAAAGGTCTCAGCTTTATCCCTCTGTGCCCCACTTTAATGAATTTCAGGAACGACATAATGTTGAATTCCTCTTCCACCGTCTACCCCTCAGTGTCCATTTCTTTGGGCAAGAGTCCATTCCTCATCCCATATACCCTTCCCCCAGCTCCCACACTCTCCCTCCACCTAGACCCATTCCTCTGGCGTTTACTCAATTTGTTCTTTGAGAACTTTCAATGTGATACTGGTTGTTGTAATTTCTCTGCATCCCTGTCACCCTATCCAACCTATCACCCTCTAAGCAGACTGTACGCTGTACGCATGGATCCAACCCTGACTGTGGTATTCAGTCTGTGCCGATAAGGGTGTTGCTGCTGTAGTCTGGTGGACTCACCTCTCCATTTCAGAGGCTGAGTGCCAGCTCTCAGATACCTTCATATATCACATGCTGTTCCATAACCCTGCCATGGCACATCAGGCCATGTCCATGTTATTAACTAAATCTGACAACATTTCATCTGGAGATTCCCACCCACTCACCCCTACGTAACAGTCCCGAAGCTGATCGCCCTCTGAAAGCAGAGCTCGCTTTTATGTCCTCCTGAAAATCCACAAACAGAACTGCCCGGGCAGACCCATTGTTTCAGTCTGCTCCTGCCATACAGAGGGGGTGCATGGATGCACACGTGGGCCCAAGTTATACCTGTTCCTTCATGGGATGCGTAGACCATTCCTTGTTCCAGTTCTATTCCAGCGCCCATCCACAACTGTTTATCCAATACATAGATGATATCATAGCTGCTCCTCCTCTCTCTTGTCCAGAATTGGAAAAGTTCATCGTTTCCAATTTGCATTCCTCCCTCACTTTCACCTGGTCTATCTCTGACTCCTCCCTTTCTTTCCTCGGCACCTCTGTTTCTATTTCTGGCTATGGACGGGTCACTGATATCCACTATTAAAGCACCGACTCCCACAGCTACCTGGAGTATGCACCCTCTCACCCTGTTTCCTGCAAAGACTCCATTACATTCCCTCAGTTCCACCCTCTCAACTGCATTGCTTCTGATGATGTCAACTTCAAAAATGTTTCCTCTGAAATGTCCACCTTCTTCCTCAACGGAGAATTTCCCAGCACTTTTGTCGACAGGGCTCTCAACCAGTTCTGAACCAACTGCTGCGCTTCTACCCTCACTCTCTCTCCTACCTCGTGCAAAAGGGTTAGAGTACTCCCTGTCCTTACCTACCATCCCACCAACATTCACATGCAGAAGATCATCCGTCTGCATTCCCCCATCTCCTGCGAGATGCCACCACCAGAGACATATTTGCCTCCTCTCTCCCTTTTCCGCCTTCTGAAGTGACCATTTCCTCCAGGACACCCTGGTCCGCGCGTTATTCATTGCCCACACCTCCCCCACCTCCCCCACCCCCCACCACGGGTCCACTACACTTTGTCCTGCCGGAGGTGTAGCACTTTCCCATTTATCTCGTCTCTCCTCACTATCCAAGGGCCAAACATGCCTCCCAGGTGAAGCAGCATCCTATCAACATTTCCCACAATCCGGTCTACTACATTCGCTGCTCACATTGTGGTCTGCTCTACATTGGGGAAACTAAAGGTAGACTGGGTGAATACTTCACAGTATAGACAAGCTGTAACTATGCAAAAGACCCTGAGTTTCCATTTGCCTGCCAGTTTAATACCCCATCCTGCTCCCTGCCCAATATCTCTGTGTCAGGCTTGCTGCAGTGTTCCAGGACATTTCAACGCAAGCTGGAAGAACAACACCCCATTTTCCGTGGGCGGACCCTGTAGCTCTTCACACTCAAAAAAAATTCAATAATTTTCGGGACTGAACTCCTCAATGCCGCCTACCCATACCACCAGGCCTAGTAATCACTTAGCCTTCCATTACTCACCCTCTATTGTTAGCTACTATTAGTCTACATTAAAAGCAATTCAGCGTCTTCTGTATAGAAATCAACATTTTAAGGGCTACCATCCGTTCTGAGGAAGGGCCATTGAACTAGAAACTTTAATTCTGATTTCTCTGCACAGAGACATTTAGACTCAAAACGTCAGCTCTTTTCTCTCCTTACAGATGCTGCCAGACCTACTGAGATTTTCCAGCACTTTCTCTTTTGGTTATAAATTACTCGAGATTCAACTCAGACAGCAGCTTTGCTTATATCGTTCAGACCAGTCAATTTGTCACAGTTCAGAACGAAAAAAAAAATCGATAGAGGGAACCTCAGCAGGTCTGGCACCCTCTGAGCAAAGATACACCGAATTAACATTTGATTCCAATATGACTTTTTCAGAACAGTATCACATCATATTCGATATGTTAACTCTGTTTCTCTCTGCGTTTACTTCCTCATCTGTTGTGCTTCTCCATCATTTTTATTTGTGTTTCATGCTTCCACCTCACTATATTTCATGTTTCTTAATAGGGTTCCATGCTGAATTTGGTTATATATGGACAATGGAGTCCTTTCCTGTTCCTATTATAGTTGGTGTGTCTGTGACACCTGTGTTACGGCCGAAATCTGTTTCTTCTTTAAGATTCAAAGGAAAAAAGAATATTTTTCTGAATATCCTGTAAATGTCAGGAACTCCACTTTGTTTGAAAAGACATTTCAGAGGCAGCTGAAATTTCATGAGATAACAGGAATAAATTATTGATGGTGGAGCACGACATGTCCTTCGTTGAACTAGCATGTCTACCCCCTCTCCAACGGCTGTGATTACATATCACAGAATTATTTACAGCAAAAGTGTGGGCAACTCAGCCCATTTTCTCTTCCAGCTTGGAACGACTGTCTCTCTACTTTAGTCTGCTGTACTGTCTCCATAGCCTCATATTTTGTTATTAGTATCTGCTTTTAATTTTAAGTATCCTGGCAGATTTGAACAATATAATCAATCTCAAACAAAAAAAAACAACAGAACTTAGAGGGCAAGCTCAGCAGGTCTGGCAGTATCTGTGAAGAGAAATCAAAGTTAATGTTCTGGTCCAGTGATCCTAATCGAACTGTATTCCCAATGATTAAATGGTGTGTATATAAAATATAGTTCACTTTATCACATTAAAAATTATCCTGTTTAGTTCACATTGTCATTCAGCATTGCATCTCCCAAATGTTGGCTGTTTCCTTGTTGTGCATTAGATTTAATTCTGTTTGTCAGAAAGAGTGATGATGACTGGGGAATAACATTGCAGTCTCCACAGCCACTATCCCCATTCTGTCCTATCTCCCAGCCAATGTCATGTTCATTCGGACCTGACTCATTAATTCATTAGTCTTAATGAATAAGTTCATTGTAAATATCACTGTTGGTTTTGGACTGAGGCCAAATTGCGTAAAAAATACGGTTTTACAGAAAATAAAACTGCATTTAGAAGTTTGTCAATTTGTATAAATAAATTACAGAAGCATATTCCCTATGGAAGTTCCAAAGTTGCCTTATTACAGCAGTGAGAGTTACATTTAGAGAAGTCCACACTTCCTGTCTATGTTCAGGGCAACTGTACCCAATGACAGTCTGTTTGCTAGCGTTTGTTCCCGTGGAGGAGAGATTAGCAGAGTAACAACATCCTGATTGTGATTCTTTTGTGGGGGTGGAGGGATTCGGGGAGAGATGGTTACAGCATAGTAAACGGACAACCGAGCAGGATCATCTAGCCTACGAAAAGATAACATCCATCATTCTCCCTCACAACTGACTTCACTAGAGAATTGGTGATGGGAGATTTGACCAATAGCCAGCGATGTCAACACGTAGTCCATTCGAGTTATATTGTGAACTAAATGTGCTGTATTGAAAGCTGGGATTGGTTGCTCAGTGACTATGATTAATGTCAGTCTCCATGCAATGCAACTGTGTCACTGGAAGGTGTCCCTCTCCTATTGGTGAAGGGCTTCATTCAGTGCGCTATCCCAGTGTAAGAGCAGATGCATCAATTCCAACAGTAACAGGGATCAACAGCTGTGTAGACAGAGAGAGGGCAGATCTGAATCTGAGAATAGTGGACTCGAACATTACAACAATGGAGAGGAGGTTTCTCTTGCGTCTTTTCATGATTTCCCCCGCTGGGAATTTCTACCATATCAGATATCAGCAGTGCTGATGATTATTCTGGGCGGGGTGGAGGGTGTGCTACTAAAGATTCTCGCTATTGTTGGTGTTCTCTGCATCTGACCATTCATTAATCCCATAAACAAGTTTGAACTTCGTTGCAATTTCAGTTGTCTATATTTGTTAGAGAAAGAAACTATTGTCTTCAGTTTCGCTTGCAGTCTCCATTCATTATCCGTGAATTGAAGACCACTCACTCACAACATCTGTGAACAAGACTGTGCACAACCCCGGGATCCCATTTTTGCCCTGAACTGATTTATGTCTCCTGTTATCTCTGTCACCAAACCTGTCCACTACCAGCTCCTAATATCCGCAATCTTCATCTCTGCATCAGTGTTGTTGCTGAACAATCCATTGCCTACACATTGGTAAAATTCAGACTTAATGTTTCAAGCTCTCATCTGACCACTTTTCCGATTACAAATATTTCAAACAGAAAAATGTTCTTGTCTCAGACGTTACTTCATGAATAGCACAATATATGAATATAGGAATGTCGCTGGATGTTATTCAGAAGCAAAGCTTATTGAATGAAAGATATTGTTTCAAGTAATTTGTTTCAGTTCCACCACAGCTGATGACAGAACTTCAATAAAACTGATAAGAATTGGAATAGAAGTGAATTTCACAATGACAACCATAAAAGCAACATTTTGTCTGAAAGCCTTCCTGTTTCACTGATCACCTTCGGTAAAGAAAGCTAATGTTATTACCCGGTCTGGGTTAAGTGAGACTTCACACCCATGACAATGTGCTTTACTTTATATTGGCTAGTGGAATGGCCTCAGAGTCAGGGCAATTAGTGATGGTCACCAAATGCTGCCCTTGGCAGAGATGCCAACGTCCCACGAACTAACAAAATTGAAGGTGAAATCAAATAAAGGAGGATGCTGAAAATCTGAAATTATACAAGGCAATGCAAAGAAACGAACAGAAAGTGCTGGGGAACTTTCCTGAACTGAAAGCATCTGGAAAGGAGTGTGATTAATACCATTGACAGGGAGGTTTGCTTTGAAGAGAAGGAGCAAACAATAGAGAAAGAGGGATATAGAAGAAAAAGAGGAAACAAAGAGAATGATGATTAGCTGGGCTGGAAATCAAATGTGAGATTCACCTCATTTTTGTTTTGCGCCATTCCCATCTTCCTGAATATCATGCCCATGTACATGCAGGTATTCCCCGCTTTTCAAAAGTTCGCTTTTCGCCACTTCCCTTCCTGAATGACTTACATTAGGGCCTTGTTTCGCTAACCAAAAGAAATCCGAAGAGGATTTTCACTTTTACGAAGAAAGGCGAAGCTTTTCCCATATAAATTAGTGCTACTGCACTTTACACCATATCAGCTAGCCGACGGTTTCTTTCAGATAGCGAGGAAAACCTGTATTTTTCCACGACCATGTTTTAAGCGATCTGATTCCCCTTGTCAGTATTCCCTGAGTGTGGTCATCTTCTTATATTTGTTAACGGGATATGGGTATCTCTCACTGGGCCAGCATGAGTTCACTTTCACAGTTGCCCTTGAGAAGACCTTTAGCCAATGCAGTTCACGTGATTTATCTGAATTGATTTGATTTATTTTAGTCAAATGAACAATGGAAAGGTTTGGTTTGCGAGTAGTGCAGGCACATCATAGTAAACAAGAAAACAGAGATCGTGGGGTGCTTACACAGAGTGAGGCATACATGGTTACAGCTTCACAAGAGGTGAGCAAAGCAAAATCGAAATTAGCAAGATTAATATTATTTGAAAAGATAGAGATGTCAATTCATCAATCTAATAATAGTAGGGAAGGAAGTGTTCCTGAGCATGCTGGTCCATGTTTTCAAGCCTCTGTGTCTCCTCCCTGTTGGAAGAGGTTGTAGGATATCATGACTGGTTTGGGAGTGATCTTTGATGTTGCCAGCCTTTCTGCGGCACAGCCGTCTGTAGTTTCTTATGGTCCTGGGCAGAGCAGCTACCATGTCAGACCATTATGTACGTGACTAGAATGTTTTCAGTTGCCAGTGTACGGAACATTGGGAGACGGGTTGTTCTATAATAGTTAGATGTAACAATTGGCTGTGAAATGGGTACCCATGTTCTGGTTGCTGTTTTGACAACAATTGAAATTTAACCGATAATTTAAATTATGTCTTCGATATCAAAACCCAGTTGAGTTAATTATATTGCCAGCATCGAAGCAATGAGCCATCACCGGCTTCAAACGAATAGAGAAGGCATCACCATCACAACGAGGGAGAAAGAGACAGATACGAAGGGAAGAAGAGAGAGATTACAGCGTGGGAACGAGATGGACAGTCAGTCAAAGAGAGAACGGAAACAAAACAAGGAAACAAGGAGAGGGAGCAGGGAAGATGATAAGTTCAGGGAAAGAAACAGAAGGCAGGGAAAAAGAAAACAGAGGGAAACAGACAGTGTGAGAGACTCAGTGAGAGACAAAAGGAACGGGGCGCTGGGGATGGGGTTACAGAGAGCTGTGGTGTATGGGAGAAGCTGGGGGTGAGGACCGGAGAGAGCTTGGAGTGAGCACTGGAGGGAGATGGGAGGGGGTGGGGGTGAGGATTTATTTTGACCTGTACCAAGATGTCCCGGCAGATCATAGTATGCAAGGATGTACAGAAGGATGGCTGTAAAACATGTCTGAGAGGCATATAGGTTACGCTGGACAGAGCATGCCCTAGGTGAGATCAACATGAACAAGATCAGCATTATCTGAGATTAGAGAGTCCATTCATTAGTCTCATAACAGTCAGGAAGAAGCCGTTACTGAACCAGCTGATCTGTGTTTTCAAGCTTCTGTATGTTTTAGCCTGATGGAAAAGATTGTGGGAGATCTTTACAGGCATGTGATGGGTCTTTGGTAATGTTAGAACTAAGAAAATTCCAGTACAACAGGCCATTCGTCGGTCAAATTCTGCGCCGATCCATATCCTCTATCTAATTCCGTCGTATATTTTCTCAGGGTCTTTATCCATTTGCTTCCTGTCCATTCATGCACCTTTCTGGAAACATCTTAAATGGAGCACCACTGGTCAAAGTTCTCCATTTTGAGAAACTGCCTTCGTCTACTACGCTCTGTACCCTGTTGCCCAGCCAGTTCTTTATCCATGTCGCTAGCACACCCTGGACACCATGTGACTTCACTTTCTCCATAATCCGATCATGGAAAAACTTACCAAACGCCTTCCTGAAGTCCATGTACATGACATCTACAGTCCCTCCCTCATCAATGAACTTTGTCACTTTCTCAAAGAATTCTATTAAGTTGGTAAGACATGACCTTCCCTGCACATAACCATCTTGTCTATCACTGATAAGACCATTTTCATCCAAATGAGAAAAGACCCTATCCCTCAAAATCTTTTCTAGCAGCTCCCCTACCCCTGATGACAGGCTCACTGGTCTATAATTAAGTGGATTATTCATGCTACCCTTCTTAAACAACAACTTTCCAGTCCTCCGGGACCTCAGTTGTGTTCAAGGATGCTACAAAGATATCTATTACTGCCCCAGCTATTTCCTGTCTCCCTTCCCTCAGGAATCTGCGATAGCGGTGGAGCTTCTCGTCAAAAGGAAGAAGGCAGCTTACATAAGGTGGAGGAAGCTAGGGTCAAGCTCAGCTCTTGAGGATTACAGGCAGGCGAGGAAGGAGCTCAAAAATTGTCTTATGAGAGCCAGGAAGGGGCACGAGAAAGGCTTGGCAGAATGGATTAGGGAGAACACAAAGGCATTTTACACTTCTGTGAGGAATAAGAGAATGGTCAAAGAAAGAGTAGCGCCGATCAGGGATAGCATAGGAAACTTCTGAATGGAGTCTGAGGAGATAAGCGAAGCCCTAAATGTGTTTTTTGCTTCTGTCTTTACGAAAGAAACGAACTTTGTAGTGAATGAAACCATTGAAGAGCAGGTGTGTATATTGGAATGGATAGACATAGAGGAAGCTGATGTGCTGAAAATTTTGTCAACCATTAAGATTGACAAGTCGTCAGGCCCAGACCAGATTTGTCTACGGCTGCTTTGGGAAACGAGAAATGCAATTGCTTCGCCACTTGCGAAGATCTTTTCATCCTCGCTCTCCACCAGAGTCGTACCTGAGGACTGGAGAGAGGCAAATGTAATTCCTCTCTTCAAGAAAGGAAATAGGGAAATCCTCTGCAATTGTGTACCAGTAAGTCTCATGTCTGTCTTCTGCAAGGTGTCAGAAAGGAATCTGAGGGATAGGATTTATGACCATCTGGAAGAGCATGGCTTGATTAAATGCAGTCAACACGGCTTTGTGAGAGGCAGGTCATGCCTCACAAACCTTATCGAGTTCTTTGAGGATGTGACTATAAACTTTGATGTGGATCGAGCTGTGGATATGGTGTATATCGACTTCAGCAAGGCATTTGATAAGGTTCCCCATGGTCGGCTCATTCAGAAGATCCGGAGGAATGGGATACAGGGGAACTTAGCTGTCTGGATACAGAATTAGCTGGCCAACAGAAGACAGCGAGTGGCAGTAGAATTAAAATATTCTGCCTAGAAGTCAGTGGTGATTGGTGTTCCACAGGGCTTTCTCCTTGGGCCTCAACTGTTTGCAATTTTTATTAATGAGTTGGATGAGGGGATTGAAGGATTGGTCAGGAAGTTTGCAGATGACACAAAGGTTGAAGGTGTCGTTGACAGTATAGAGGGCTGTTGTAGCCTGCAGCGGGACATTGACAGGATGCAGAGATGGGCTGAGAGGTGGCAGATGGAGTTCAACCTGGACAAATGCGAGGCGATGAATTTTGGAAGGTCGAATTTGAAAACTGAGTACAGGATTAAGGATAGGATTCTTGGCCGTGTGGAGCAACAGAGGGATGTTGGTGTGCAGGTATATAGTCCCCTTAACATGGCCACTGAAGTGGACAGAGTTGTTTAGAAAGCATATAGTGTTTTGGCTTTCATTAACAGGGGGATTGAGTTTAAGAGTCCTGAGATCTTGTTGCAGCTCTATAAAACTTTGGTTTGACTGCACTTGGAATACTGCGTCCAGTTCTGGTCGCCCTATTATAGGAAATATGTTAGTGTTTTGGAGAGGGTTCAGAGGACGTTTACCAGGATGCTGCCTGGACTGGAGGGCTTATCTTATGAAGAGAGGTTGACTGAGCTCGACTTTGTTCATTGGAGAAAAGGAGGAGGAGATGGGACCTGACTGATTATACAAGATAATAAGAGGCAAAGATAGAGTCGATAACCAGAGACTATTTCCCAGGGCAGAGATGGCTAACACGAGGGGTCATAGTTTTAAGCTGGTAGGAGGAAACTATAGAGGGGATGTCAGAAGCGGGTTCTTTACACAGAGAGTTGTGAGAGCATGGAATGCGTTGCCAGCAACAGTTGTGGAAGCAAGGTCATTGGGGACATTTAAGAGACTGCTGGACATGCATATGGTCACAGAAATTTGAGGGTCCATACATGAGGATCAATGGTCGGCACAACATCGTGGCCTGAAGGGCCTGTTCTGTGCTGTACTGTTCTATGTTCTTTGCTCTAGATGATGGTAGCCTTTCTGCGGCAGCAAGCCGTGTAAGTAGAGTCAATGGATGGGAGATTGGCTGTGAACCTAACCTTCTGTAGTTTCCTATGTTCCTGGGCAGAGCGTTGCTGTATGAAGCCGTGACACACCCAGACAGTATGCTGTCAGTGGTGTATCTGTCGAAGTAGTACATGCTGAATTTACTGAGCCTCCTGAGGAAGAAGAGGCGTTATTGGACCTTCTGGACTGTCACACCTATGCAAGAAGACCAGGGTAGGTTGTCAGTTATCGTCACTCCAAGGGAGTTGATGCCCTGTACTTCCTCAACCACTGATGTAGATGACGGTGTGTTCCTCTCCTTTCTCTCTGAACTCAATGATCAGTTCCTTACTATTGCCGAATTTGAGAGAGGTTATTATCATTACACCATGCCACTAAGCCCTCAATCTCCTTTCTATATTCTGACTCATCGTTGTTTGATTTCCCTCCTTATTTGGTAATGTTATAACCGAACTTGTAGCTGGCGTTGTTTGGAATTTGTCAACACAGCCGCGTGTGTACAGGGCGTACAGTAGGGGGTGAAGACAGAGATATGGGAGTAGAGGGAGTAGGATATGGGGCTGAGGACACAGCCTTGGGAGTAGAGGGAGCAGAGTCTGGGATGAGGACACAGCCATGGGAGTGCAGGGAGTCCAGTTGGGGGCTGAGGGCGCAGCCAGGTGTGTACAAGGTGTACAGTAGGGGGCTGAGGGCACAGCTGTGGATATACAGGGAGTACAGTAGGGGGCTGAGGACATTGCTGTGGGTGCACGGAGAGTACAACAGGGGGCTGAGAATTCATCCTCCAGGAGTTCCAGTGTTGAGTTCTATTGTGGAGAATGTGCAGACACCTATCTTCACAGATTGTGGTCTGTGTGTCCAAAACCAGGTTATCCAGTTGCAGAGGGTGGAGCCGTGATCAAGGTCACAGAGTATTGAGATGAGTCTGGAGGGGATAACGATATTGAAGGTGGAGTTGTAGTCAATGACCAGGAGGCTGGTGTAGGCGTCCTTGTAGTCCAGGTGTTCCATGGATGAGGGCAGGGCAGGTATATGGCATCTGTTGTGGACCCGTTACAACAGTCGGCACATTATAGGACAGCAAGTCAGGCTGGGAGACTGAAGGTGTTGTGGGCCATAACCAGCGTCTCAAAGCACTTTATGTTGATTTAAGTCAGAGCCACTGTGGGGGAGTCATTAAGGAATGTTGCATGTGATTTCTCACTTACAAGGATGATTGTGGTCTTCTTGAAGTGGGTTGGGATTTCGGCTTCAGGAGGGAGAAGTTGAAGTTGTTTTTAAATACCTCTGTCAGTTGGTCCTCACAGGATCTGAGTGCTCAGCCAGGAATACTCTGCAGGCCTGTCATTTTCTTTGATTTGACCTGCAGGAAGACTGATCATGTCTGCTGTGGTGACATCAGGCACAGGTACATCTGATGCTGTCAGAGCAGGTTTCACACTGACAGTCACACAGTCATTCATCATAGACATTCCCTCCCCCAGCTCTCTCCATCATCATCAACACACAGTGACATTGGTTGTTGTGAGCAACACACAGTTAGTGTTGAGACAGAGTGATATCATTAGATTGGGATTGTGCAGCATCAAGTCTTGTGTCACCATAACGGGGTAAATTCATAACAATTCGGGGGCAGGGTGTGCTCCTACTGGGCGTCAGTGGTCTAGGGAGTGAAGATGTTACCGGTATAATTCCAGTCAAGCCACTGCTTTAACCTGAATGTAGTCAACCACCTTGAGTGCTGTGTCTTTTCAATGGTGGGCAGTTCTTAGGGAGTCAGGAAGTGCCATTTACATGAATCACCTGAACAAAGGACCTGAGGGCAGTTTTGCTCAGTTTGGAGATGATACAGTGATCGTTGGATTGGCAGGGGATATTCATGAAGTGGGGAGGCTGCATTAAAGCTTGGAAAGTTTAGGGCTGTGGGCAAACACGTGGCTGATGGAACACAATATAGGATCGTGTGAGATTATGCACTTTGATAGGCGGAATAGAGGCAGACACTATGTTCTAATAGGATCCATTGAATCTGAAGCACAAAAGGATTTTGAAGCACTTGTAGGGGGTAGTGTAATTTTTAAACGGTTAGCTGCCTTTTAGTCTTTTCTACCTCATAGTAAACACAAGCAGACACTCGAAACTGTTGCCGGACCTCCCCCACGTTTATATGAATGAAACAGTTGTAACAGCTTTCCTCGATAGTTGAGAGGCCGCCCTTAACCACAGTTGTACAACATCATCCATATAAGGGAAGAATGGGAAGCTCAAACACTGATTGGCCAAGTGAATGATAAAAGAATCCCAGGCACCAGAACCCAAATAAGGAAAACAGTGCGGAATCCGAGCACTCGTTGGTCAAGGCAGCAGTAGTAAACCCAGCCCACATATACATGTATATAATGTGTGGAGATTACTATGCTTGTGTGTGTGTACCTTTGGGAACAGCACCCGACTTTGCAAAGTTGAATGAAAAGTTTTGGACTGACTCCTCCGTGTCTTTGTTCCTGGGAAGGGAAATGAAAAGTGCCGTAGATGGGGCTGGATAGCTACCTATCTCGCACAATTGGGGGCTCGTCCGGGATGAAATAATTATTGCCGGGGGGGGCAGTCTCTTCGGCTCACGGATCAAGCCTGATTACAACAAAGACGCGTCTAGTATATATTTATACTTCTCACTGATCGGCTTGGTCCGTTGGCCGTCGGCCAAGGGACGATGTGACCCGGCTCATTTAAAAATAATTTTGAATCCTGGAAAAGGAACACACGGACGAGTGCTGGGACGACCGGTTAGTGACTATACACGGGGGTACACACATTTAAAAAGGCCAGACAACTCCGTGCACGGATCAAGGTAAGAGATTCTTTTGTTCTTCCTTGTTGGCCGCGTGGTTTTGACGGTCATCTGTGAAAACGCTTTGGGCGTTTAAGACCAGGACTGAAGATAAACCACGGGAAATTGTGGTTTTGACGGTCATCTGTGAAAACGCTTTGGGCGTTTAAGACCAGGACTGAAGATAAACCACGGGAAATTGTGGTTTTGACGGTCATCTGTGAAAACGCTTTGGGCGTTTAAGACCAGGACCGAAGATAAACCATGGGAAATCAGACTTCTAGATTTACTAAGGAAAAGTCAGGGAAGACTGCAAATGGGAAAGAAATACCCCCCGATAGTCCATTAGGTCGGAAGTTAAGTCTATGGACGGACAGTAGTAGAACGAAGGACTTAAAGAAAGAGACCATGATAAAATATTGTTGTTTTATATGGACCAAAGAACCTATCCGCGCCCCCTCGGTAGTTTGGCCCGAGTATGGGTCTGATGAAGACTGGGTGTGTCAAATCCTAAATGTATATGTTAACAGAAAACAACCGTTTGACCCAGAGGAGAGCAAATATGCCGCCGCCTGGTTGGCGGGAGACGGCGAGAGTCCCACGCGTCTCTATCCTCTGACTCCCCAAACAGACCCGAGGAAGCCCCAGAAGTCTTGGGACATCCTCACCGACGGTTTGCCACCGTCTTCCCCGCCCCCATATATACCACCCGCGCACGACCAGGCGTCCAGCGCGGACCTCCCTCCTGCGATGGATAATTCCGAGTCCCAGCAGGCTACGACCAGTGAGGAAGGGACTGCTGGGGGGTGTACAGGAGGGGGCACAGAACTCACCCCAGGCACTAGGAAATCAGTCCGACTCGAGATGCGGAGAGGTCGAGAAGAGGGATTGAGAGCTGGGAGGAGTGATAATATTGAACAGCTGAACCCCTTACGAGAGGTGCCGTTTGGGAACGAACGGACCGGGTTTGTAGTACAACCTTTAAATTCTGGGGATATCCGGCATCTCCGTAATGAACTACCCCGTCTACTGGACGACCCCGTCAGTGTGGGAATACAACTGGACCAATTTCTGGGGCCCAGTATATACACATGGGCTGAACTGCAGGCCATGATGAGAATACTATTTAATTACGATGAAATTGTTATGATCCGGAATAGTGCAATGGCCATTTGGGATAGGGAGCATCAGGACGGCCCACAGCGTGGAGAGCAGAAGTACCCCTTAGAGGACCCCCGGTGGGATCATAACGACGCGGGGGGACGGGCCAATATGACAGACCTCAGAAGCCTTATAATCAGGGGGATCCAAACCTGCGTGCCCAAACAGCGGAATTTAGCAAAAGCATTTGAAGTTGGACAGAAAAAGGATGAATCCCCGAGTGAGTTTTTAGACCGTTTGCGGGAGTCCATGCGAAAGTATTCAGGTTTAGACCCCGATGGGGAAATAGGCAAGAGCATGCTTAAGGTGCACTTTGTGACTAAGTCATGGCCTGACATTCAGAAGAAATTACAGAAAGTGGAGGATTGGGCTGAAAAGGATGTTGCAGAATTATTACGGGAAGCACAGAAGGTGTACGTTCAGAGGGATGTAATAAGGGAGAAACATAAGACAAAAGTGATGGTGGCAGCCGTACGGGAAGCTTGTAAGTCCACCGGAATGGGGGAGGGAGATTATGGGATGGAAAGAGGAACGTCGAAGAAAAGTTGGAGAGGGAGAGAAGCGAGACGGGGCAGAAGTGAGAGAGGAGGATCTTATGGAATTGAGCGCCCTCAGAAGGCCGGATGTTACCATTGCGGGAAACTGGGACACTTCAAAAGGGATTGTCCCGAGTTTAAAAGGGAAAGAGAAGGGATGTATGAAATGGAGTGTGAACAAATGGATTAGGGAAGTCAGGGGAGGATCGGAACACGGGCCTACCAAGAACCCCTGGTAAATTTACGGGTGGGCCCATTTAGACAAGATGTTACCTTCTTAGTTGACACAGGCGCTGGCAGGTCCTCAATTCCCCTCCATCCGAGGGGGGTTGGCTTCCAAGCTAAAACATTAAACATTTCAGGAGTTAAGGGTGGGGTTTTTAGTGCGAGAATATTCGAACCACAACCCTTGCGGCTGGAGGAGGAGGAACTCCAGGTTGAACTCCTTCACCTCCCCCATCTTCCCTATGGGTTGTTGGGACGGGATTTGATAGTCCGTTTCGGATTGCGAATAGAAGTGGGAGAAGAGGAAGAATTAGCCGTTACCATGTCATACCTTAGTGAGTCCCGATTGACAGAGATAGACCCTAGGGTTTGGGTCGCCAAAGGGAACCGGGGGGGACTCGCAATTCGACCTGTGGAGGTAAAATTAAAGCCCCAGAGCCCCGACGTCAGAGTGCGCCAATACCCCATCTCTTGGGAAGGGAGGCAGGGCCTGAAGACAGTTATGGAAGACCTAATAAAAGATGGATTGGTAGAGCCCTGTATGTCACGATACAATTCCCCAATCCTGCCGGTCCGGAAGTCGGATGGGAGCTACCGAATGGTCCAAGACCTAAGGGAGGTAAATAAAATTGTCCAAGTACGGCACCCTGTGGTACCGAACCCATACACTATTCTGGGGCGAATTCCCCCGGACCACGGCTGGTTTAGTGTTATAGACTTAAAGGATGCCTTCTGGGCGTGTCCCCTGGACAAGGACAGTAGGGATCTTTTTGCTTTTGAATGGGAGGATCCTGATACTGGCAGAAAACAACAGTACAGGTGGACCGTACTCCCCCAAGGATTCACTGAGTCCCCGACTCTGTTCGGGCAGATTCTGGAACAATTATTGGAGGGACTAACCTTGTCCCCGGCCCTTAAGCTTATACAATACGTGGACGATCTCCTTTTATCCGGACCGGCGGAGGAGGACGTCCTACTTGGGACTAATGCCCTGTTAAATTACCTAGCTGAGAAGGGGTTAAGAGTGAGTCAGAAGAAGCTCCAATATGTTGAGAAAGAGGTTAAGTACCTGGGACACTTGATAAGCCAGGGACAGAAACGAATAAGTCCGGAAAGAGTGCGGGCAATAATCGAACTAGGCCTCCCAACGACCAAGAGGGAGTTGCGGAAGTTCTTGGGACTCTTAGGCTATTGTCGGTTATGGATAGACGACTATGCCCCCCTTACTAAAGACTTGTACCTAAAACTCATTGAGGAGGCACCCAACAGAATAAAATGGGAGGAGGAGGAGAAAAAGTTAATTGAAATCCTAAAAGGAAAATTGATGGCCGCACCTGTTTTAAGCTTGCCGGATTTTAGTAAGACATTTCGCCTCTTTGTGAACTCCAGAAAGGGAACCGCTCTTGGAGTATTGACCCAGGACTGGGGGGGTAAAAGGAAGCCCGTGGCTTTCCTGTCAAAAATTCTGGATCCAGTCTCCCGAGGGTGGCCGGAGTGTGTCCAAGCGGTGGCAGCCACGGCAAAGCTGGTAGAGGAAAGCAGGAAGTTGACTTTCGGGGCCCCCTTGACAGTCACTACTCCCCACCAGGTTAGAACTATCCTGAATCAGAAAGCCGGGAGGTGGCTGACTGACTCGAGAATTCTGAAATATGAAGCCATATTGTTAGACCGAGAAGACCTCCGAATAGAAGTCGGGGGCTGCCAGAACCCGGCGGACTTCCTTTGGAAAGGGGAGGGCGAGGAGGAACTGGAACACTGCTGTTCAGACATAATAGAGTACCAGAGTAAAGTGAGGGAAGATCTGAGGGATACCCCCTTACATGCAGGAAGGCGGTGGTACATTGATGGGTCCTCTCGAGTGATAGATGGGAAGAGACACAACGGTTATGCAGTCATTAGTGAGACTGGTTGGGAATTAGTGGAAAGTGGACGGCTACCGAATGCCTGGTCCGCACAAACGTGCGAATTGTACGCCTTGCACCGAGCTCTGAGGAATTTAAAGGGAATAGCCGGGACAATCTACACTGACTCTAAGTATGCCTTTGGGGTAGTACACACCTTTGGGAAGATCTGGAAAGAAAGGGGAATGATAAATAGTAGAGGAAAGGAGTTGGTCCACGAGGAACTAGTAGCCATGATCTTGGAGGATTTGTTGCTGCCACAAGAGATTGCTGTAGTACATGTGAAAGGACACCAGAAAGACGATAAAATAGAGACCCTGGGGAATCAATTGGCAGATGAACAGGCAAAATTGGCTGGGATGGGGAAGGAAGTAATAAACTGCCTGGTAAGGATTCCACAGATATCCGAAATTACCGAAGTGCCCACGTTTACTGACAAAGAAGAAACTCTTCTCGCGTCTCTGGGGGGTACAAAGGATAGGGAAGGCAAGTGGACCTTACCCGATGGCCGCCAGCTACTAAATCGACCGTTGACGCGGGACATTATTGCCCGTTTACACCAAGGGGGTCACTGGGGCGCCCAGGCACTGTGTGATGCCTTCCTGCGCCGATATGCTCACCCTGGTCTGTACACGGTAGCCAAGCAGGTCACAGGAGATTGCATAACGTGTCGAAAGATTAACAAAAGGGGGCTGCGGCAGCATGCAAGACAAGGGGGTAGGAGTCCGGCCTATAGGCCGTTTGAGTATATCCAGGTAGATTACACTGAGCTCCCCCCCATAGGTCGACTGAAGTATCTATTAGTAGTGGTAGATCACCTGACAGGATGGGTGGAAGCTTTCCCCACTACCACGACAACGGCAACTCAGGTTGGCAAGATTCTACTCGAGCAAATCATCCCACGATTTGGGCTACCCCGCGCTATTGACTCTGACCAGGGGAGCCACTTCACCTCGACCATCCTCCAGAATGTAGTGCAAGCAATGGGGATTGACTGGGATTTGCACACCCCCTGGCATCCCTCCTCCTCGGGCAAGGTCGAAAGAATGAACCAGACCATCAAAAAGCAGCTAACCAAGCTCACTAGTGAAATCGGCCTGCCTTGGACCAAATGCCTACCCCTTGCCCTGTTGCAAATTCGCACCCAGCCAAGGCGGGATTTGGGCGTCTCCCCTTTCGAAATGTTATTTGGCCTCCCGTTCCATGGGCCGAAGGGGGAACCTCCTGTATTTGAGTCTCGGGATATGGTTGTGCAAAAATATGTGGTGGCTCTGGGGTCTGCTCTATCTCGTTTACGCCAACAGGGACTTTTGGCACAGACGCCGCCCCTCGAGTTTGCGGTGCACACCGTCAAGCCGGGTCAGTGGGTCCTGATTAAAAGCTGGAAGCAACGTACCCTCGAACCAACTTGGGATGGTCCCTTCCTGGTACTTTTGACGACCGAAACGGCTGTCCGTACGGCCGAAAAGGGCTGGACACATTACACTCGAGTCAAGGGACCAGTGCCACAACCGACGGAGGACGAACGAACCTCTCTGACAAAGGCATCTAAGGAACAGAGACCCTGAGAACGAACTAATCGGACTTTGGCGAGTCTAAAGGAACTGTGCCCTCGGGCTACGGGTGTCGCGACAAAATGCGGTCAATCGTATTGTTAACTTGCTATGCCATTATCCTTGGGCTGGGTCTTTGTGTGCGTGTTACCCAATTTGGCCTCTGGTTAAAACAAGCAGAGGACCGTCAGTGGTTCACCATCTCCGTGCTTGCCAACCAATCAACACAGACACTTAGCTTAGACCTATGTGAGTTGGTGCCCTGTAGGACTAAAAGTCAACTGAATCAAACTAAGCAGAATCTAGAGAGAGAAAGGGGATTCCAGGGTCAGACGTTAGTATTACAATTGCATGGTAGGGAAGGCCTAAGTAGGCCTCCAGCCCCCGGGGTCCAGGCTATGGTGTCAGTTGTCCGTGATCCCATCACCCCTGGACGGGATTGTGGGCAGAATCAGTGCAATCCGCTCTATCTGACCATAAAGAACTTGGAAAAGAACGAGGCGAGCCTTAATAGAACAATACTGGGTATTAGAGTTGGGGGCCAGGCAGGATGGAGGGGGATGCAGCTGTGCTGCACGTATATCACGGTCATTGAAGCTGAGTCTGGGGGCTCATCCACCACTGATAAGCAGGAAAAGATTAGAATAATTGAGACGACGGATTTGGAAAAGACCTTTGAAATAGAAACGGGATACGGGGAGGCGAATGCCTGGATGGAATGGGTCAAATATACTGTGAGGAGCATAAAAAAGAGTGATTGCTACGCATGCACGAGTGCCCGCCCTAACCCTCAGGTGGTCCCATTCCCGCTGGGATGGGAGAAACACCCACGAGCCATGGACTGCATGATAAGGCTGTACCAGGACCGAGAGGCCTGGAACGACCCCACTTGTCGACCCTTGAGTTTGAAGTTTCCCCCCGTCAGGTCTGAGGGGGCGCCCCGCCCGCCATCATTCTCAGGGGTAACGGGTACGCACCAGGCCTGCGTCTCTCGGACGGGTCTACAGTGGGACAACGATGTGGGGACATTTGACAAGTGCAGCGGATCAATCCGGCTGGTCAATGAAACTACCGGGGGCGGGAATTACTCCCACATTCATGTACCTAGGGCAGACCTCTGGTGGTACTGTGGTGGGAGGGTTCTGCGACCGACCCTGCCCCAAAAATGGACGGGCACTTGTGCGATCGTTCAATTGGCCATCCCATTCACCCTGGTATTCGAAAAACAAGAGCGACCCCGTTCTAGTGGAAGAACGGAGAGAGCTTTGGAGACCTCTTTCGATGATAACATATATTTAGATGCCATAGGGGTCCCCAGGGGTGTTCCTGACGAATACAAGGCGAGGAACCAGATAGCGGCGGGTTTTGAGTCGTCACTGTTCTGGTGGGTGACCATCAATAAGAATGTGGATTGGATTAATTATATTTACTACAATCAGCAGAGGTTCATTAATTATACCCGGGATGCAGTGAAAGGAATAGCAGAACAACTGGACGCCACTAGTAGGATGGCGTGGGAAAATAGGTTGGCCTTAGACATGATGTTGGCAGAGAAGGGGGGTGTTTGCGTCATGATAGGCACTCAGTGCTGCACTTTCATCCCCAACAACACAGCCCCTGATGGGTCCATCACCCGCGCCCTGGATGGACTCACCACATTGGCGGACGAACTGGCCGAAAACTCGGGCATTGACTCTGGCCTCACGGACTGGTTGGAAGCTTGGTTCGGTAAATGGACGGGGGTGGTCGTTCCCTTTCTTGTCTCATGTATAGTGGTGGCAGGGGTACTCACTGCCCTTGGGTGTTGCGTTATTCCCTGTGTCCGGGGATTAACTCAACGACTGATCGAAACCGCCCTTACTAAGAAGGATGTTCCCTATGGGCAGGTTGAACGAATAAATCTCGAGATGGAACAACGTGAATCCCTCTTGGGCGGGGGTAGTATTAGAGAAGGGCAGTTTGATGAACAAGCTCGGGAGTTATTAAATGCCCTGGAGAAGAAACTTACGGTTGAAAAATTACAGGCCGTAAGAAAAGACACGGGGGATTTGTAGGGGGTAGTGTAATTTTTAAACGGTTAGCTGCCTTTTAGTCTTTTCTACCTCATAGTAAACACAAGCAGACACTCGAAACTGTTGCCGGACCTCCCCCACGTTTATATGAATGAAACAGTTGTAACAGCTTTCCTCGATAGTTGAGAGGCCGCCCTTAACCACAGTTGTACAACATCATCCATATAAGGGAAGAATGGGAAGCTCAAACACTGATTGGCCAAGTGAATGATAAAAGAATCCCAGGCACCAGAACCCAAATAAGGAAAACAGTGCGGAATCCGAGCACTCGTTGGTCAAGGCAGCAGTAGTAAACCCAGCCCACATATACATGTATATAATGTGTGGAGATTACTATGCTTGTGTGTGTGTACCTTTGGGAACAGCACCCGACTTTGCAAAGTTGAATGAAAAGTTTTGGACTGACTCCTCCGTGTCTTTGTTCCTGGGAAGGGAAATGAAAAGTGCCGTAGATGGGGCTGGATAGCTACCTATCTCGCACACACTCATCCTCTCTTTTTGGATAATGTGCAGGTTCAGTTGACAGGTAGGAAACCAAATGCAATGTTAGCATTCATTTCAAGGGATCTAGAATACAAGAGAGGATACATACTGCTGAGAATGTAATGGGCTATGTTCAGACAGCATTTGGAAGTTGTTTTGGGCGCTATCTCTGGGGGAAGATCTGCTGGTGTTGGAGGTGATCCATCCTGGGGATGGTGATTTGTCTTATGGGCGGCCGTATGTGTACTCGATGGAATTTAGAAGAATGGGAGGTGAGATATGCGATAGAAACTCATTGATCACTGCAAAGATTGATACAGTCAGTGTGTAGAGGATAGTTCCACTAGTCATACAGACAATGACAAAATGACAGTTTCAGAGTGAAAGAATAGGCGGAATGGCCTAAATCTATTACTATATCTCATGCTCTTTAGGTAGTAGGGTCTATTATTCAGTGCAGAATTGTAAGTCTGTGACCTGCTTTTGTAAGCCTTGTATTTGTATGGTGATTTTACATCACGTTCTGTTCAATGCTAACCCCTATGATATGGATGGTTGGAGTATTCAGTGTCAGCCAGTAGTCCATTAAACGTTGAATATAAACAGTGATCTGTGAGTCTCATCTGGCGGGAGTACATTGTCTCTCCGATGATTGTCATTTTCAGTTTGGTATTTTCGAAGGATTGATCCTGTTACGCCAGTATTGTTGAATTAAACAAAACAGATGCAATTTATCACAGCACTCAGCAACAATAAGTCATCGAACACTGAACACCCTTCTAATAACAAAAAGTCTACAATGTTCTGTATAAGAAACACTGCTTTCCTGTTCATGTTCAAATCAGATAACCTTTCCCATTGAGATGCTCAACTTGGAACTATTTTTAAAAAATCTTTTTTTCGATGTGGGCATCGCTGGATGGCCCCACCATTTCTTGTCCGTCCCTCGTTGCCCCCTTGAGAAAGTGACGCTGAGCTGCCTTCGTGAACCGCTGCAGTCAACCTGCTGTGTGTTGGCCCGCAATGCTATTAAGGAGATTATTCCAGCATTTTTACATAGCAACAGTGAAGGAACGGCGATATATTTCCACATCAGGATGTTGACTGGTTTGGAAGGGAATTTGTAAGTGGTGGTATTCCCATAAGTCTGCAGCCCTTGTCATTCTAGACGAAAGTGTTCGTGGGATTGGAAGATGCTGTCTGAGGATCTTTGGGGAATTTCTGCATTGTGTCTAGTAGATAGTACACTCTTCAACTACTGAGAGACGGTGGTGGAGGGAGTGAATGCTTGTGGATGTGATGCCAATCAAATGGACTGTTTTGTCCAGGATGGTATCAAACTTCTTGGTGTTGTTGGGCCTGCACTCATTCAGGCAAGTGAGAGAATTCCATCTCATTCCTGACTTGTGCCGAGTAGATGATCGACAGGCTTTGGTTAGTCAGGAGATGAGTTACTCGCCCAATATTCCTAGACTCTGATCTGCTTATATTTAGTTGCGAGTCCAGTTGAGTTTCTGGTCAATGATAACTCCCAGGATATTGATAGTGGGGAGTTTAGTAATGGTAATGCTGCTGAATACCAAGTTGTTATATTGTTTCTTATTGGTGATGGTCATTGTCTGGCATCTGTGTGGTTTGAATGTTACTTGCCACTTATCAGCCCAAACCTGGTGAGGGTCCAGATCTTGTTGCATTTGGGCATGGACTACTTCCATATCTGAGCATTTGCGATTGGTGCTGAACATTGTGCAGTCATTGACAAATATCCCCATGTCTGACCTTATGATGGAGGGAAGGGCATTGATGAAGCAGCTGAAGATGCTTCGATCGAGGCTTTATCTGAAGTGTCACTGAAGATATTACCTAGTATGGTGATGAAACGTCTGGTAATGAACTTTCCAACTCAGCGAGCAAAACTACATTCACATTATCCTGACAGACTGCTGCAGAAATGTTCTGGAGCAGAGATGACTGACCTCCAACAACAATGACCATCTACCTATCTGTCAGGTATGACATCAATAATGGAGTATTTGCCCGCAATGCCCTTTTTGATCGGGTTCCATGATGCCACATTTGAAAGAATGTAGCATGATGTCAAGGGCTGGAATTCAGCTCCTTTTTCTATGTTTGAACCAAGGCTGTAATGAGATGGATAGATATGGACAAACAGAAGTAAGAAGTTTTATTTAGAAATTCCTCTGGATTGCAAGCCCTTTGTCTGGGTGTCATACACTGTGAGCAGTGTGCTGATACTGGCTGACATCCCAGATCACTTATTCCCAATAATGTCATAGAGCTAGGTTACTGACAGCTAACAAAATCCATTCGGCCAATAGATTAGTACCATGGAGAAGGTGGGTTTTTAAAAAAATAGACTATGCCAGGAACAGCAGGAAATGATAACCCCCACTGGGTGAGAGACTGGTCCAGAGAATCTCAGTCAGGTGGATCGCTGACTGTCGTGGAAATTAATCTGACTGGACTCAGATGTGAGCAAGAGCAAAGGAAAAGCTTTATTTTTAACCACTGCAGGGAGCCAATACACTTGGCAAACACACCTTGTGTAAGGGCCCTGAACATTATTAACATATTCCTTTTATGTCCTTCTTATCACACGCTCAATGACAAGAGTTGGGAAACATTTGAGTTCTTATTTTCTGATCCCCTTGCCGTGGACAGAACTGTCTTTATGTTTTCCTTAGCTTTTCTGCTGAATTCGCCTGCTCGCCAGGTCAGGTTGAATGTATACAAAGTTCAGTAAAGACAAGCTGTCTCTTCGACTGCAGAATTCAGCAAAGTGTTTGCAACGTTCAGAAAAGTTTTTGAATTAGCATAGCATTCTCTTTCAGGTTTCACAGAAAATGTTAAGTTTGTTAATTTTCCATTACACTGACAGAGTAGAAATCAGGATCTCAGCTGTGGATCAAATAATGATTGATAAATATCACACACCACTTCCATAGTCTGTAATCCACTTTTCAATTTATTTAGCTCCATATCAGGAGCACATTTTAACAATCTTATCTCTTTGTAGTTTGCATATTTCCGTCTCTACATAAATACACTTTTCCCTGTATTTTGTATTGCATAAATGCATTTCATTAATATTGTCTCTGCTAACTCCTCATTGCAGATGTACCCTTGAATCTGTTCTTCATATGAGTTATAAAGAGTAACGTTCCAATGCAAGTGATTGGGGAACATCACTGTCCCTCCACCCAGACTGAACAGTCATGTCCCCGAGTCCTCGCCATCTTCTCTCTTTTCCCCAATGTCATAATCACAATGTAAATGAAGTCCAGTAAATGATACTTCATCACAGTTCCTTAGCATCGATAACATCAACAACATGACCCACACCTGCCCTCTCTGATTCTGGAATAACAATCTCAATTGTGTTTGCCATGTACAATTCTGCATTAACATATCATTGCCGTTTGTTTGTTATAAAACCACATTTTCTCTGGCACATTTGGCCATCAGATCATGGATGAAAGATGTTCTCTCAATGTTTTACTGATATTGCAATGACTGATCTGTAGTTACAGGATTTGTTTCTCCATGTATGAGCAGAGAAGCATGTTTATAGTCTGTTAAACCTCTGGCATTATTTCCATACCGAAGGCAGACTGAATGATTACACACAATCAATCTTCCATCTTCAACATTCCTTCCTTCAGTCACACTCACATATCACACCCAGAATGCAGGAATGTGCAAAGTTATTTTGAATTTTAATGAAATAGTATTCAATTGAAAGGGATTAACTGAGCTGTTTATTCAGCGATTGTGATTATGTCAGTCTCCATGGATCCTATGCGTTCGGAGAGAAATTCCCTCTTCTATGAATAAGGGAATGTTTTCAGTATTGTATCCCATCGTATGATCAGGGGCATCACCCGCACCAGTAACAGGTATCCGCAGCTTCAAAGCGAGGGTGGGGAGAGATCAGAAACAGATAGCAGTAGACTGGAATATTCCAACAATGGACAGGAATTTATCCTATGGTCTTTACTGGCTTTCCCAGCCTTGTATATCATCAGTATCGTGGATTGAAGATGTACTGATGGTTATTCAATCTGGTTACTATCCTATCCTTGCTATAGTTGGCACTCCTGGTAAGTCTCTCGAGCTGTCTAGTAAAACAGTCTGAACTGAATTTATGCTCATTATATGTAAATTTTGGAAAGGTGCAAGTCAACGTTTCCATTTTCAATCAAAGATTCCATTCCTTAGAAATTATAACGAACAAATTACTCAATACCAGTTGCTCACCAATATGCGAGGATGGAACAGACTGTCCTCAACCTCCTTGATTCATTTTCCCCTGCCCAGTTTACATCTCCATATCTTCCCCTCTCACCAATCCTTTCCAGTACCACCGTTGTGACATCCAGTGTCCTCCTCAGCCTCATGCAATTCCTGAATAAACCTTTGTTTGTGCCTTTGTTAATTCCGGATACAGCTGCTTCATGTCCCTTCTACCACGTGTCCATTGCAAAACAATTGCACTTGAGATGTTTAACTTGTTCTCTGCACAGAATCTGAAAGATGGGATGACAGTGTATGGTGGTCACATCATTGGTTCATAATCTAGAGCCACAGAATTATAATTTATTGTTATCGGTTTGCCTCATGCCCATTACAGAAAGCAGTGGGTCATCCTTCCCTAGTCAGGTTTCTGTGTGACTGCAAACCCACAGTACTGTGTTTTACCATTTTATGTCCTGTGGAAAGGCTGCACTAGCCACTCAGTTCAAGGTCGCCATAAGATGCTGGCCTGACCAGGTCTGCGCAGATCCCGCAAGGGTAGATCAAAAGGAAAGATGGCTCCCTTCCTCTTCCTGTATCCCATATTCCAGCAGTTCATTTCCATTCAGGTAGGTGGCCATTCACTGTTTTAGATGGATTCTTTGTGATTGAGTCTCTCCCCTAGAGTGATGTCTATCTGAATAGGCACCTCCGGTGCTGGCTTTATTGATGCTGACCTACAGATGTAAGGATGTTTTAAATTCCAAATCAGTGACAGTGCATCGTAAATGAATAGTTTCCTATTTCACACAAAAGGAACGGAGCCAGCTAAGTGAGGGAAAGGAATGTTTGCGATCAAACCTGAGAGTGTAGTTAAGGCCGTATTTGGGGCATTATGGACAGATTTTCTCTCCTTTATAAGAAGTGATCTTACCACAGATAATGTGAAAAGGAGTTCCACCAGATTAATCTCTGGGATAATGACACCATGAGCAGTGAGTGAAGGTTGATCTGTAGCGCTGTGAGAGAATTCGAGGTGATTACATTGAACCCTGGTGGGGGGGGATGTGTGGAGGTGGTGGTGGGGTGGTTGGGCAATCACTCATTATATTCTAAACAAACAATGGGAAGATGATAGATTCCATGACTGTTGTTTCACTCAGGCTGCATAATTCTGGATAGTTTAAGTGCTCTGAGGACGTTACGTCCTCCCACCCCAACTCCAACTCCCCACAGTAATTGACAGAGAAGGAGAGGTCCAGGTTTTGAATAAACTCTCCCCACATTAAATCAGTGAAATTAGTGTGTGATCCTGCACTGAATGTCATATTATCTACCAACCTGACAGCAACCACACTGCCTTCATTCTAAAACAGTTAACTATTCCCTCCAGCTTCTGACCTTCATAAAGAACGTGAATCCATCTTCTCGGAGATGCAAGCTGCCTCCTTGAGGTTTAAACCATAAGACGATAAGACATAGGAGCAGAAATTGGGCCATTTAGCCCATTGAGTCCGCACCACCATTCAATCATCGCTGAAAGGTTTCTCAATCTCATTCTCCGACCTTCTCCTTGTAACCCTTGATCCCCTGGATAATCAAAAGCTTATCTGTCTCCGTCCCAAAGATACTCAATGACGTGGCCCCCACAGCCTTCTGTGGCAACAAATTTCAATGGTTTGCCATTCTCTGGTTAAAGACATTTCTCCATATCACTGTTCTAAAAGGTGTTCCCTTTCATCTAAGGCTGTGCTCTCTGCTTCTAGTCTAATGGAAACATCTTACCAACATCCACTCCGTCCAGGTCATTCAGTATTCTGCATGCTTCCATTACAATCCCTCTCATCCTTCTAAACTTTATCATGTATAGACACAGAGTCCTCAAACATGCCTCATACGATAAGCTTTTCATTCCTACGACCATTCTTGTGAAGATCTTGTGAATATACCCCAGGGCCAGTACATCCTACCTGAGATATGGGTCTCAAAATTACGCACAATACCCAAAATGTGGTCTATTCAGAGCCGAATGCAACCGTATTCAATTCCTCTCGTAATAAATGCCATCAATAATAAATGCAATTGTACTCCTAACAATTGCCTCAACCTGCAAGCTTACCTAGACAGAACCGTGCACTAGAACTCCCAATTCCCTTTGCACTTCAGATTTCTGAATTTTCTCCCGATTTAAAAAAATAGACCATGCCTCTATTCTTCGTGCCAAAGTCCATGACCTCACACTTTGCGACGTTGGAATGCAGCTGCCGATCTCTTTACCTGTCCAACTCCTTCTTCAGCCTCTCCACCTCCTCAATATGTCCTGTCCATTTGCCTATCTTTGTATCGTCTGCAAACGTAGCCATAGTGCCGTCAATTCCCAAATCTAGACTGTAAACGTTACGATTAAAAATTATGATTCCAAAACTGAGCTTCATGGAACACCACTTGTCACTGACTGCCTTCCTGATAAGGACCATTTCATCCCCACTCTCTGCTTTCTCCCAGACAGCCAAACTTCTACCAATGCCATTACTTTGCCTCGAACACCATGAATCCTTATCGTACTCAGTCATCTCTTGTGTGAAACCTTGTCCAAGACCTTCTTGAAGACAAGGTGGATAACTGTGTTTGGTCGAGCCTACTCATTTCGTCTTTAAAGGATTTCAACAGATTTATCAAGCATTACCTTCCCTTGATGAAACCGTAGTGACTTTGCCCTATTTTACCAAACACTTCCAAGTATTCAGAAATCTCATCCTTCACAATGGATTCCAGGATCTTACCCACGACCGAGTTTAAGCTATTCATTGTGGATCTTTTGTCGTTTTCCTTACTCCCTCGTTAAAAAGGGGTGCCACGTTAGTGGGTTTCCAGTGTTCTGAGATTATTCATTACTCTAGTGATTCCTGAAAGATCACCACGATCGCCTCCCTTCTCTGTTCCGCTATCTCCCTTATAACGCTGGGATGTAGTTCATCTGGTCAAGGTTATTTAACTACCTTCAATTCTTTTCTAGCATGTTCTCCATGGTGGTGGCCAACATACTCAGCTCTGGCCTCTCAGTCGCTTGAATGTTTAATGTATGACTCGTGTCTTCCATCGCTAAAGTTGATGCGAAGTAATTCTTCAGTTCCTTGGCTATTTTCTCGTTCCCCACTACTATCTCTCCAGTATCATTTTCCAGCAATCCAATGTTCACATTTGCCGCTCATTTGTACTTTATATATCGACAGAAACTGTAACAGTCTTCCTTTACATTACCCCAGACTTAATCATCTCCCTCCTTATTTTAGTTTGTTTGCCCTCAGTTTTATCTTGGTAAGCTTCCCAATCCTCAGATTTCCCTCCGCACTTTGCCACATTATATCCTTTCTCTTTTGCTTTTATGCTATACCTGACTTCCCTAGTCAGCTATGGTTGCCTCATCCTCCCTATACAAGCCTCTTTTTCCTCAGGATAAATCTCTGCTGTATCCTGAATTACTCCAAAAATCTCCTGCCATTGCTGTTGCACTGTCTTTCCTGCTGGGCCCGTCTCCCAGTCAATTCCAACCAGCTCCTCCCTCATGAATCTGTAATTGCCTTTATTCAGCTGTAATACCGTTACTCCTGATTCTACCTTCTCCATCTGAAACTGCAGAGTAAGTTAAATCATATTATGATCACTGCCTGCTAAGAATTCCTTCACCTTAAGCTCCTTCATCTATTTCGCTTGTACAAGCTGCTCCAAAAAGCCATCTCATAGACTTTCCACAAATTCCTTTCCTTGCAAACCACTACCAACGTGAATTCCCAGTCCACCTGCAGAATGAAATCCCACATGATCATTGTAATTTTGACTTTCCTACAGAACTTTCTAGCTCCTGGTGTATCTTGCACCCCAGCTCCCTGTACATAACTCTAACTGCATTTTTTCACCTTTTTGATTCCTCAATTCTACCGACACAGATTCGACACGATCTGACCCTACTTCATTTCTGATTATTGATTATTGATTCAATTCTATTCTTAATAATGAAACAGCTCTATCTCTCTGCCCACCTGCCTATCTTTTCGACAGGATGAATATCCTTGAATATTCCGCTCCTAATCCTGATCCTCTTGCAGTGATATCACTGTAATGCCCATGTCGTGCCTGCCAATTTGTGAATGAGTCACAAGCGTATTTACCTTATTCCTTCTGCTGCAAGCATTTCGATATGATAGTTTAGTCCTGTATTATCCGTCGCTCTTTTCACTGTCATTTGTTTGTCTAGCCGTTGGGACCTACACGGACCCTGACCACTGGATCATTCCCCGCCCAATCCAAGTTCTTCTGTAGCCCAGATGATATATCCCAAACCCAAGCACCAGGTAGGCAACACATCATTCAGGACTCTCAATCCCAATCACAGAGAACAGTAGCTATGTCTCTAACTCCGATTATCCAGCATTGGGCGGCACAGTGACACAACACTGCTGCTTCAAAGTGCGAGGGACTCGGGTTCAATTCCAATCTCTGGACCCTGTGTATGTGGACTTTGTAAATTCTTCCTGTGTCTACATTGGGAACATTAACTCTTTCGTCTCTCCACAGTATGTCTCTGTGTTTGCTTCGGGTTTCTACCATCTACAGTATTTTTGCTTTGGTTAGACAGAGAAATCTAGCCAATGTGACAGGTTTTCGTAAAAGCAGCCGTGCATCGCGAGTTCCCTGGTTGTTTAGGAATCTTGCCCGGCCCCTTCCGTGTTTGCAGTGTCCCTGGATACCCATTCCATCCCTTTCAGTCCCTCAGTCAATCGTCACTACATTCAGCCTTTTCTTGTGCCACCCCTGGGACTCCCCACACCCCATTGCCTGGCACTGGACACTCCCTTCGCAGGACTGTGCACACAACGACACTGAGCACTTTCTGACCCACTGGGGATGCTGGGTAAAGATCCTGCCATTGAAAGGAACAGAATAACTGAAGTCCAATTGAATAGCAAAGCAGAATAAACAAGCTGCATGACATCCATCTGCTCTGACATTTTCTAGTTTTCTGTTTATCCTCGTCCATCTGCAAATATATGGTTCATATGTATACCTTGGTAAAAACAATGACTGCAGATGCTGGAAACCAGATTCTGGATTAGTGGTGCTGGAAGAGTACAGCAGTTCAGTGGTGCTCTTCCAGCACCACTAATCCATATGTATACCTTGTCAAACAGGTTTAGTGGCGGGGATAGATATCGGATCCTCTGGGCATTGGACTGATTCAGTGGACTCCACTTTCCTGAGGTCACACTTAAGTTTTTATTATCAAGACTATCCACTTTAAAGAAAAGGCCTTGCGAGAGTTCTGTTGAAAGGATATTTGAATTTTGGAGACACTAGAATATGTCAGGTGCGAGTGAGGTTAGGAATAGGAAGGTAGCACAGTTAAATACGTGGCTAAACATCTGGCAGGTGAGGCAGCACTTCTGATATGTGGATCATTGGGATTCCGGAGTCGGTAGGACCTAAACAAGGAGGACTGGATGGACCTGAACTTGCGGCAATCTCTGATATGTGGAGAGGGGTTTAGCAGGAAAGACAGTGGAACAGCAATGGCAGGTGATTCCAAGATTAATTCAGGAGACACTGCAGAGATTCATGCTGAGGAATAGAGGCATGATACAGGGAGGATAAGGCAACCAGGGCTGACGAGGGAAGTCAGGGATTGCATACAAGCAAATGAGCAAGCATATAATGTGGTGAAGGGCAGTGGGAAACGAGAGAATTGGAAAACTTATAAAGACCAACAGAGGGCAAAAAAATAAGGAGGGAGTAGATTAAATATAGGGGTAAGCGAACCAGCAATATAGAGGAGACTGTAAGAGGTTCTTTAGATATATAAAGTGCAAAAGAGAGGTAAAAGTAATATTGGACACTGGAAAATGCTGCTGGAGAGACAGTAATGGGAAACAAAGAAATGAATGAGGAACTTGGTGTCAGTCTTCATGGTGGAAGACATGAATAATTTCACAAATGTTGAAGAGAGTGAGAGGGCAGAGCTGAGTATGGTGGCCATCATCAAGAATAACGTGTTAGAAAACTGAATGGCCTGAATGTGGATAAATCACCTGGACCAGATGGACTACACCCCCAGCCTTGGAATGGAGATAGCTGAAGAGGTAGTGCAGGTATAAGTAGTAATCTTTCAGGAATGACTAAAATCAGGAAAGGGACAAGAGGCTGGAAATTGCTAATGTCACACCCCGTTTAATAAGGGAGTTAAACAGAAAATGGAAAATTACAGACTGATTAGCCTCACCTTAGTTGTGGGTAACAACCTGGAATCCATCGTGAAGGATGGGATTTCTGAATACTTGAAGGTCTTTGGTAAAATAGAATAGAGTCAACATGGTTTCATCAAGAGGAGGTCAGGCCTGACAAACCTGTTAGAATTCATTGAGGGAGTAACGAGCAGATAAGACCAAGAAGAACAATAGATGTTATCCGCTTGCTCCTCAAGAATCCTTTGACAAGGTGCCACACAGGAGCTATTGAGAAAGATAAGGGCCCATGGTGTTAGAAGCAACGTGCGAACATTGATAGTAGCATGGCTGTCTGACAGAAAGCAGAGAGTTGGGATAAAAGAGTCAAGATGGCAGCCAGGGACAAGTGGTGTTCCACAAGACTCAATTTTGGGACCTCAACCTTTCCCTTTATGCATTAATGATTTACATGAAGGAACTGAGGGGATTCTGGCTAGGTTTTCAAACAGTGCAAAACTAGATAGAGGGACAGGTAGCATTAAAGAGGTGGTTCGGCTGCAGGAGGGTGCTCCAGCTCTGCTGCTCAATTTCCCGCACCTCCGCCCTTGATCTCCACCCTTCCAACTACAACAAGGAGAGAACCCCTCTGGTTCAGCCTTCCATCCCACCAACCACAGGATACAATGCATCATCCTCCGCCATTTCAGCCACCAACAGTCAGACCCCACCACCTGAGGTATAATTCCCTCCACACGCATAATAACAGAGAGCATTCACTTCACATCTCCCTCGTGAGGTTCAAGCCCCCCAACCCCACCCAGCCACTTTCCACTCCTGACACCTTCTTTGTCACTACAAGAGGAATGAAACTTATGTCAACACTCCCTCCTCACCTCCATGCAAGACCCCAAATGATCCTTCCACATCAGGCAAAGAACATCCTGTGCATCCAAACACCACATCTACTCAGTTCATTGCACTGGATCTCCTCTCCACTGGCAAGACAGGACATCAACTTGCAGAACGGCTCAGTTAACACACTCGGACACACACACCCAACAACCCCACTTCCCTATCCTTGAATACTTCAACTCTCCCTCCCACTACAACAAGGACATGCAAGTTTTTGGCCTCCTCCATGGCCGATTTCTAGCCAGTAGTAGTCTGAAGAAAGAATGCATCATCTGCCACCGAGGGACCCTCCAACCACACGGTATCAAAGGCAATTCCGCCAATTTCCTCATCTTCCCTCCCACCACCTTATCCCAGATCTAACCCTCTAGTTCAGTACCGCCCTCTTGAACTGTCCAACCTGTCCATCTTCCTTCCCATGTATCCACTCCACCTTCCACTCTGAACTTTCACTATCACCACTCACCTTCATCGAGCTATCGCTGTCCAAGCTAGCTTCCTCCCAGCCCCAGCCCCTCCCATTTATCTCTCAGCCCCCTTCCGCCCAACCCCCTCGTTCCTGATGAAACTTTATGCCTGAAACATTGTATCTCCAGCTCCTCGAATGCCGCCTGACTGACTGTGCTTTTCTAGCATCACACGTTTTGACTCTGATCTCCAGCATCTGCTGTCTTCACTTTCTCCTACTGAAGGATTTGTACAGGTTAGGGGAGTGAGCAAAGATGTGGCAAATGGAGTATAACGTGGCCAAGTGTGACATCATGCACTTTGCCAGGAAGAATACAGACATGGACTATTTTCTACATAGCGAGCAGGTTCTGAAGTCAAAAGTGCAAAAAACCGAGGGAGTTCCAGTCCAGGAGTCTCAAAAGGTAATCTTGCAGGTTGTCAATATTTAGGAAGGCAAATACAATGATGGCATTTATTTCAAGAGGGCTTGAATAAAAAAGCAGGGATGTACTTCTGAGGCTGTATAAGGCTTTGGTCAGGCCACATTTGGATTATTGTGCATAGTTTCGGGTCCCATATCTCAGGAAGGATGTACTGGCCCTGGAGCGTTTTCCAAGGACATTCACGAGAATGGTCCCAGAAATGAAAAGCTTAACATATGAAGAACATTTGAGGGCTCTGGGTCTATATATGATAGAATTCAGAAGATGTTAGGAGGTCTACCCGAAACTTATAGGATACTGAATGGCCTGGACAGAGTGGATTTTGGGTAGGTATTACTAATGGTAGGAGAGACTAGGACCCGAAAGGACAGAGTAATTAGAAGACCTTTCAGAACGAGATATGCACGAACCTCTTCAGCCATAGAGTGGTGAATCTATGGAATTCACCGCCACAGAAGGCTGTCGAAGCCAGGTCATTGAGTATATTTAAGAATGAGACAGATAGGTTCTTGATTGTCAAGGGGATCAAGGGTTACACTTAGAAAGTGGGAGAATGCGGTTGAGAAGCTTTACAGCCATCATTGAATGGCGGAGCAGACTAAATGGGCCTAATGGCCAAATTTCTGCTCTAATGTCTTCTGGTTGCATGGTTAATATTGGCTCTTCTCATTCCTCATTGGAGTTGTATCCCGAAATTTGATCTTCATATGATATATGAAGAATAAAATTCCAATGCTGATGGCTGGGAAATATCATATTCCCTCCCTCCAGACTCAGCAACCATGTCCCCAGTATCATAATCACACTGCAATAGAAATCCAGTGAAATTTACTTCATCATAGTTGATTGACATCGATAACATGAACAGCATGACCCTTACCTGCCCTCTATGATCCTCGAATAACCATCTGAATTGTGTGTCACATCATATTCTATGGTAACATATCCATGCCGTTTGTCTGTTATCACTCATGTTGTTGTATGCACATCTTCCTGTCAGATTATGGACTAGAAATTTCTCTCCATATTTTACTGACATTATAATCACTGATCAGTAGTTACAGACTACATGTTTCGATTTATAAACGGAGAAACGTTTTTAAGTTCTGACAATCCTTTGACATTACTCGCATATCTAAGGCAGATTGAATGATTACATACAATCAATCTACCATCTCAAATATTTCTTCCCTCTGGTCATCCCCACCCCACACATATCCCATGCCAAATGTGTAACTTTAAACTTTTTTTTGAATTTTAATAAAATCAATATTGAAGTCAAAGGGGTTAACTGAAGCTATTTGTTCAGTGACTGTGATTAATGTCAATCTCCGCGGATCCTAATTATCACAATGGAGAGTTTTCATTGTTGAAAGCTAAATGGGCTTTGTTCAATGTGCTATCCCATAGTATGAGGAGGAGCATCACTGACAGCACTAACAGGGATCAGCAGATCGAAAGAGAGAGAGACGGGGAGGAGAGATCAGAATCTGAGAACATTAGACTGGAATGTTCCAACAATGGACAGGAGCTTATCCTCGGGTCTTTACTGGCTCTCTCGGACTTGGATACAATTAGCATGGCGGATCCAGGATACCCTTTGGATTATTCAAGTTGGTTACTATCCCATCCTCGCTATAGTTGGTGTTCCTGGTAAGTCATTATATTTAATAGGAGAAAGTGAGGACTGCAGATGCTGGAGATCAGAGCTGAAAAATGTGTTGCTGGAAAAGCGCAGCAGGTCAGGCAGCATCCAAGGAGCAGCACAATCGATGTTTGGGGCATAAATTCCTGAAGAAGGGCTTTTGTCCGAAAAGTCGATTGGCCTGGTCCTTGGATACTGCCTGACCTGCTGCGCTTTTCCTGCAACACATTTTTCAGCTTTCAAGTCATTATATTTGTCTACTAAACCGGGTTGGCTTGAATTTCTGCTCATTATATATAAATTTTGGAAAGGGCAAGTCAACGCCTTCAGTTCCAAACAAAAATTCCTTTCCTTATATATTATAAATATCAAACTATTATTTATAAATTACTCACTGATATGCGAAAAGTAACCAGACTGTTCTCAAACTCCATAATCCATTTTGTCCTTCACAGATTTACATCTCCATGTCCTCCCTACTCACCATCCTGTCCAATACCACCATCATGATATCCCAGTCTCGTCCTCAGTCTCAGTGCAATATCTGAATAAACCATTTGTGCCTTTGTTCAATCCGAATGCCATAGTTTCACGTTCCTTCTAACCACATGTCCGTCACTAAATAATTGCTCTTGAGAATGTTTAACTTGTTATCTGCACGTATGGGAAGACAGTTTATGGTGGTCAAGCCATTGACTGATAATCTAGAGCCACAGGATAATGGTCTGTTGATATCTCATGAAGGAAATTGGGGTGTTTAAAAGCAACCATTATCATTTGTTATAAAAACCAATCTGCTTGCCTCAAGACCTTTAGTGAAGTCAATGTGTCATGCTTCCTTCGTCAGTTTTCGGTGTGACTTCTGTGATGAACACGTGGGTGTACTGTACCATTGAGAGAATTAAAAGCCAGCAATAACTATCTGACAGCACCAAGTGTTCTGAAAAATTGATATAATGTTACATTTAGTCGAACAACCCGATTAGCTCATTGTCTCGAAACAAAAACAAATTCAGCACAACATTTAAAATCATAGACCAAAATGCCCACGTTCAAACAAGTATGAATTTATTATATTGACAATCTTAAAAGCCAATGATACAGTCCCCAATAATTTGGCGGAACAAGACCATGGAAAATTGAACAGTTGAGAGGAGAACTGCCAAGATACCAGCATGCAAAGACTTCCTGAAAAATAGCTCTCCTATTGGCACTTTTATTGATTAGTAACTGGTGAAACAGAGTCCCCAAGAAGAAAAAAAGACAGGAATATGGAGAAGAACCGAAAGCTTCCTGATTTTGAGATAAGACGTTTTGATGTGTAAATCTTAATTAGGAGTCTTATAGGACTAGTATTGTGGAGGGGGAAGGTAAATGACAGGTTAGAGGAAGAAGTTGTAAATCGTCATTCGTTTATTATTCTCTGTTATACTTTAAGAAATAAAGTTGTTAATAATACTTTAAATAGATTTCGTCTCGAGAATTATGACAGATTACTGCATTGGATAAATCTTTTCTCTGTTGCTGGTTTTAATTAAGCAGGAAGATTTATCCTGTGTTGTAACACTACAAACCCACAGCTATGCGATTTACTCTTTACTGTCCTGTGGAACAGCTGAACTCAGTTCAAGATCTGCATAACATGCTGCCCTGACCAGGGCTTCATACATCCTGTGAGAGAAGAACAGAAGTAAAGGTAGCTCCCTTTCTCTGCCTGTTTTCTGTATTGCTCCATCTCATTTCCATTCAGGTCCGTGATCATCCCTATTTTAAGTGTTTTCAATCTCATTGAAATTCTCCCCGAATGTGATGCAAAGCTCCATAGGTATCTCTGGTGCTAGCTTTATTGATGCTGACGTACAGATGTAAGGGAATTATAATTTTCCATGTCAGTCGTAGTGCATAGAGAAGGAATGGCTTTCTGTGGCACAGGAAAGAAATGGTGATGTCTAAGTGAGAGAAAAGGTGCTTTGTGATCATCCCTGAGAGTGCTGTTGAGGCAGTATTTGGGGTACTGTGGAAAGACTTTCTCCCAAGTTTCACCAGACTAATCCCTGGGATGATGGCACCATGAACAGTAAGTGAAGCTCAGTGAGAGAATAAGAGGTGATTGCATTGAACCTTAAGGGGGATGGACAATCACTCATGATCTCGTATACAGACACTGATGCGGTGATAAGTTCCAAGGCTTTTTTTCAGTCAGATTACATGATTCTCGATAGTTTAAGAGCCTCTGAGACCTTTCCACCTAACCACCCCCACTCCCTATTTCGACTGAGAAAGAGAGGAGAAAGAGAGGAGAGAGAGAGAGAGGGAGAGAGAGGGGTTCAGGCTTTTGAATAAACTCTCCCAACATTAATACAGTTCAATTGATGCGTGATCCTGCAATGAACGTCATGTTATCCATAATCCCGACTGCAACAACAATACCGTCATTATAAAAGAGTTAACTCTTTCCAGCAGTGTAGAGAGAAGGAAAGTCTTTTTACGCTACAGGAAAGAAACAGAGATATCTAAGATGAAAAAGAGTTATTGTGATCATTGCTGAGAGTGTTGTTGAGGCAGCATTTGGGATATTGTGGACAGACTTTCTCTCCTTTTTCAGGAATGATCGCCTTGCCACAGAGAGAGTGCAATTGGGTTTCACCAGATTAATCCCTGGGATGGTGGTGCCATGAGGAGAGAATGATAATTAATCTCCAGCGTTGTGAGAGAATGAGAGGCGATTGCATTGAACCTTGGGGGGAGGGACAGTCACTCACGATATTCTAAATAGACACTGAGACGGTGAAAATTCCATGGCTTCTTTTTTACTCGGGTTACATGACTGTCAATAGTTTAAGAGCATCTGAGAATATTCCCCTCACGCCACACCCAATCCCCATTTTGTATGAGAGAGACAGAGGACCAGTCTTTGAATAAACCCTCCCACATCAAGACGGTGCATTCGTTGTGTAGTCCTGCACTGAAAGTCTCGTTATCCGCAATCCCTACAGCAGCCACAATACCTTCAGGCTAAAACTGTTAACTACTCCACCAGATTCTGACCCCCACGGAGTACATGGGTGTGTCTTCTCGGTGATGGAAAATGCCTCCTTGAGACTTGGCACAAATCATTGGGCTTCCCTCCTCATTGCCAGCAAACTTTGTTAAAGCAGCACACGTTCTACAAACAATGGAACCATGATTAACATCATGGAATCCTCTATCAGTGCAGTCCCGGTTTCTTTGGTTTGTCATGTTGGAATATCAATGACCCCCTCATGTTCCTGTATAACTGTCTCGTGGGGATGAATAGCCTCCTCCTGATCTCATGGAACAGATTTAAGGGTCTGATTGTGCTCTACCTGCTCCTGTCTAACAGCTCGATGCACTGAACAGATCAATCTTCTTCCTGTGTAACAGACAGGAGTATTGCATGTGCTGTCACTTTTCCTGTTCCTGAATGCTAGCTCATACCCGTGTGCAACCACATTGAAATGCTGAATGAGCTCCTCTTTTAACTGCCGAAATAGGCAGTGTCTGGCCGTACATAAATGTTACCGACACTTTAACAGCACAAACCGGATCTTGCTGCACAGAATGGTTCAGGAGCTGATGGGGGACAAAATGTTCTGAACATTGTGTGATCTTCAGTCCCACTTCCGATCTTATGATGGGAAAATACATTGATGGAGCAACTGAAGATGTTTGTGCTGAGGATGCTAACGTGAGGATCTCCGGCAGAGATGTCCCGGGACTGAGAGGATTGTTGGCGACTGACCCCAAACCTTATTGTGTTCTGAAAGACCCCGTCCAGTGGGAAAGTTGCACCTGATTCCCATTCAGCTCAATTACATAGGTGGTCTCAATGGCATCCTCAGTCAAATACTGCATTGGTATCATAGCCATTCACTGTTTCCTGAGACCCTGTGTTCGCCTCTTGCTCATATCAATAGGTGACAATGTATGTGTAGGGAGTGTTTTCCTCTCACAGAAGGTAATCACTGTTAGAAATTATCTGGGCTAGAGAGCGAGGGGAGCTACATTACTGAAAGCATTTAAGGAGGAGGTAGATGGATTTTTGACCTGTCAGAGAGCTAAGGGGTGAAGAATTGGGCATTAAAGAGGAGTTAATGCCAACAGTAGATCAGCCATGATGGTATACAATGGCTTGATCATCCGAATTACCTGATCCTATTCCTTTTGTCCTCCTATTCAGTAATTGCAAAGTTAATGTTTTGTAATTTTCCTGAATATTCTTTTATTGAACTTTGCAATCAGAGAGAGTGAAGTATTTTGTAACTCATCTCTGGTTGAGGTATGGGGACTGTATTCACAGTGAATCTGGGTCTATAATATGACCAACAAATAAATCACAAGTTGCAGAGAGGAAACACTCTGTAATGGGACCAGAGGCGTCTTTTGAACCAAATAACATTTTCCAACCTACACCAAACCATGTGTGACAGTCTTGAGGGACTGGATGAGATCCTGTGTTACTGTTGCCCAGGTATCTGGGACAAGTGGCCTCCATCTGCTCCCTGCAGGAGCTGTGACGGGTTGAATAGAACACAGAAACATAGGACTGAGCAGCAGGTGTATCCATTAGATACTTTATCACCGTTCCATGTGCTTTTGGTCTCAGCAGCACGTTTCTGTCTGTATGCCATTTTACTACATACAAAAAACAACTTTGAATAAATGCAAACATCCAGAAACCAGAATCCTCTGGGGAAGAGAATTTCCACTTGAACAGCTCTTTGAGAATTTCTCATTTGTGTTCCAACAAATGTTGAAAGGTCACTATGTCCTTTTCCAGTCCCACTCCTCCACTGGTTGCACCAATCTTAAGTGCAACCAGTTCAGTGATGTGGCCAATGATATAGATCTCAGAGTAGATCATTTTCGAGAAAAAATGTGAGACACAGGAAGTTGAACTCATAACAAATGGTAAAATGACAGAGTGCCCCAAATGTTATTCTGCCTTTGAAGTTACTCTGCTCACACAAGCTACTGCTAGCGAGATTTCTTTCTGGAACAGTTGGATTTGGCTGAATTCCCTTCGTTTCAGGCAGCGAAGAGATTCCAATGAATCCTCACCAGGAATCCTTCACATGTGGTAAAGATAACTCAGGGATTGGCTGGTCTCACACTTTGCTATCTGACGGAACAAAAAAACGAGAGAGGGATCAATCGGCTGCTTCTTCTCAGGCAGGGAACATTTTTCTCCCTTTCTGTGTTGGAACAAACAATTATGTCAACTGACCACCAAACTGGACCATGTGCGATCTCCTGGAACATTCTCTGTAAAACCTGATTATGGATTATATGCAAGTGCGTCATTGCTCTTGTTGTGCACAATTCCTTCCAGTCCCAAAAATTTCCCACTTTATAATTTGATGGCATGCTTATATGTGTCTGTGTAATTTGTAAATATTGGTAGGTGTCTTCATAGTATGTGTGTTAATATCAATGTATCTTTTCCTGAAAATTTATTCTCTAGCTTTAGTCTCCCTGACAGGAGATAATATGCATCCAGTTTATACACTTTTCATAAAGACATGGATGGTTCAATACTATTTCTCAGCTAAGATCAAAACTGATAATCCCCCATAACAAAAGATGTGCTTTCCAGGAATGAGTAATTCTTCGAAAAGAATTATATCTTTTTATTTTAGTTTAGGGGATCAAACCTGCACACAGTGTATTAGGTGTGGTCTCAGAAATACCAGGTACAGATGCAGTAAAACATTTCTGCAATTAAACCCGATGCTTTTTTTTTGACAAAAACAGCATTATTCCACTTACCTTCCAAATCACTTGCTACTTCTGACTTCATATGATTCATGTCGCAAGAACATGGAAACCTCCTGTATCACAGAGTTCTGCAATCTCTCTCCATTTAAATTGTTTACCATTGTTTCATCTTTCATGCCAAAATAAATAACTTACCTTATGTTATTTCTGTTGAAGGTTTTCTCACTAACCGTCCCTGCCTGTATCACTTTGCAGCTCTCATACCTCCATTTGACGACACATTGAATGGCCATCTTGGTGTACGAGTTTATTGAGCTCCAAGCCAATCCCTCCCCTTCCTCCAGATCTTTGATACAGATTATTGATCATTGATGACCCCACAGTGATCTCTGAGGCACTCCATCAGTTACAGCTTTGCAGCCTGAAAATAAACATTTGTCCCTACTCTCTATTTCCTGTTGGCGACAGCTTCCCTGTTCCTGTGTAGCAGCTCAGGTGGGTTGAAAGGCCTCCTCCTAGACTGTGTAGTGTACTGAACGAGCTGAATTACTTCATTCTATATTCCTGTGTAATTCCTTAGAGGCGCATAATGTCCTCCTCCTGTCTCATTGTAACGATCCTGTCTGACTTAATGGAGTGGTCCCCTACCCTGTAACAGCATCGAGGGGTGGATTGAGGGAACAACACATGGGGTAGGGACAGCAGTATATCTCTGTAACAGCCTCGAGTGGTGGAATGAGGGAACACATGGGGTAGGGGCAGAAGTTGCCCATTCCGCTGCACCATTCAGAATGCTCATGGCTGGTCCGAGTGTGCCTGACCATCCATTTCCTGTCTGTTCCCAATAAACACTGACCCTTCTGTCCAGTAAAGATCTCAGTCTGGAATATCTTCCATAACCGAGTCTTCACTGCTCCCTGACGATGAGGACACCACAGGTAGCACAAGACTAAAGTGAAAGGGACATCCTTATTTCATTGTGGGACAACTGTTATTTTAAAACTGTGTTAACTGAACATCAAATCACCACCTCTTTTCAGACATAAGTACAGAATAATTAGGAATAAAGATGAACCACTATGGACTCCAAACCTATCCCACATTCCCACTGACCCTTTCCAATGAAATATTTATCACGCCGATCCTCTGCTGCTGTCTCAGGAAGAGAATGCCTGATAGCATAATACTGCAGGAGCATTAAGGAAATGAGCAGATTGAGGCTATTCAGCCCATATAGTCTGAAATTCCGTTCAATAATGTCTTATTAGTACCTCGACCGCATTCTTCTGCCTTCTCCCTGGAATCCTTGAACCCCTTACAAATCAAAAACATATCGATTTGTGTCTTAATGACACGATTGTCTGTGCCCCTGTGTGTCTGTATGTGAGTAAGTGTTTGTGCGTGTATCTGTATGTGTGTGTGTGTCTGTGCCTCTGTTTGTGTGTCTGTACGTGCGTGTGTGTGTGTGTGTGTGTGTGTGCCTGTGTGTGTGTGTCTGTGTGCTTGTTATCTGTGTGTTTCCGTGTCTACATCTGTCTGTCTGTGTTGCAGCCTGTGTTGCTATCTGTATTTATGTCTATTTGTATGTGACTATATATGTCTCAGTCTGTTTATACGTGTGTGTATGCCTATCTCCTTGTAAGTATTGTGTGTGTTCGTCTGTGTATTTCTGTGTCTGCGTCTCTGTGAAGTGAGGTATCTGTGGCTGTTTTTTATGGAAATGAAAGGACTGTTGTGAATGTTGTGGGAGCTGCCAGTGGGTTTAAACTGAGAATTGTCTTTCACTGAACATTGCTCCTAAACTGGTCAGTAGGACGTGGATGTTTCAGATTCTCCACACGAGGCGTCCTGATCCACTTCAGCTCCTTAAGAGTCCTCCCCACATGGCGGGGTGAGGGGAGTGAGGGAACGGATATCAGGCACTCCACGACTAGGCTTGGACCTTTCTATACTATTCCAGGCGGTTTCTCCTGGAATGGGAGAAAGGGATGGAGGGAGAGTGTGAATGGGTGACCCTGCTGTTTGTGCTGGTGTAGGTGGGGGGAGTTGTGAGGTGTCTGGAATGAGTCAGTCGACAGTTTTGAATCCATATAGTGTTATTATTTGCTGATTTCAATAGTGAGAGTGGGAGTGCCTGAGCATTATTTGGAGACAGAGCGTGAACCTTGTTCGGGGTTAGGTGCTATATAACAGATATACAGTGAGTGTGAGGGAGCAAAGAGTATATGGTAACAGAGCGAGGAGGATATTGTTGCTTGTCCAATACTGTGGGACATTTCTTCACATCATCTCAGCGTCGTGGTGAGCTTCCCTAAATGTCTTGTCCAGGTCTATCACGAATAACGACACAGACCTGTCCCTCAGCTTCCACTGCATCAGTTTAGGTAGAGTTTACAGATAGCAAGGAGAAGCAAATATTGGTGTGTTATATATCGAAAACAAAACGGTAGCAGAAAATCGGAGCAACATATGCTCTGGAAATTAGATAGGCAAGTATTCTGGATACCGCAGTCTTATTGAATGGTTAACAGTGTTAACTAAGTGACTGCTGAAGCTGTGAAAAATAAGTTCCGTAAGTGTATATGAGGTGGGTTGAAGAGTATGTTGTGAAGCAAACTAAAGAGCAGGTTATTTCGGATTTGATGTGGTGTGGTCAGAAAGACGAATTATTAACCTTGGTCTGAAGCAGCCTTTAAGGAATAATGGCATTTATAAGGTACACTTTACAAGGGGTCTGCATACAATATAGAATGCTTGAATATTCTAGTCAAACATCGCGGAAGACTGGAGGCTAGAATGTCAAGATATCTTCATAAATTTGGAAAGTACAATATAACATTCAGTGGGAGACAAGCAATGTTTGTTAGAGTCATAGAGACAGACAGCACGGAGACAGGCCTTTCAGCCCAAATGGGTCAATTGCAACCAAAATGCCCATCCACGCTAAACCCATTTCCCTGTCATTGTCCCGTATCTTTCTAATCCTTTACAATCCGTGTATTTGTTCAAATGCCTTTGAAATATTGTAAATGTATCCGTCTCAACCACTTCTCATTCCATATGTGTAACAGCCCCTGTGTTAAAAAGTTATTCCTCAAGTTCCCTTTAATTCTTTCCCCTCTGACCTTAAACTGATGCCCTCTAATCTGTGATTGCCCAACCCTGGGAAAAAAAGACTGTGTGCATTCACTCTATCCATGCCTGTCATGATCTTATAAACTTCAATATGATCCTCCCTCAGCCTCATGCACACAAAAGTAAAAAGTCCTAATTTGTCCAACCTCTTTCTATAACGCAGAACATTGAGATCTGGGCAATATCCTTGTAAATGTTTTCTGCACTCTTTCCAGTTTAATAACATCCTTCCTATAGCAATGTGAACAAAACTGAACATAACGCTACCAATATGGCCTCACTAGCATTCTGTATAACTGCATCATAACTCTCTAATTTCGATACTCAGTGATATAAACCGATTAAGGCCAGTGTGCCAAAAGCTTTCTTCACTGTCTACGTCTGAATCAACTTCCAGAGAACCATGTACCTGAATTCCAAGGTCCCTCTGTTCCACTACACTCCTTAGGACCCAACCATTCACCAAGAAACCCCAAACTTGATTTGACTTTCTCAAATGCAAGAACTTACACTGATCTATATTAAAATCCATTTGCCATTTCTCAGCCACTTCTCCAGCTGATCAAAGTACTGCTGTAATTTCTGAAATTTCTGATAACCTTCCTCACTCTCCATGATGCCGCTTGTTTTAGTGCCGTCTTCAAACTTACAAATCATGCCTGTACATTCTCATGTAAATCATAGATATATGTAATATGTAATGGTCCTAGCATCAACCCCAGAGGCATTCCACTATTCACAGGCCGCCAGTCTGACCAGCATGTTTCCAGTATTAATCTCTCCTTCCTACCATCAAGGCAATTTTGTAGCTAATTTGCCAGCTCCCCCTCAATTCCATGCGATCTAACCTTCCAGAGCAAAGTACCATGTGGAAACTTACTGAAGGCCTTACTGGAATCAACCTATACTACGTTTCCCACCCATACCTCCTCAACGTTGCTGGGCACTTTATCAAAGAACTCCACAAAATTGTGAGTCACGATCTCTCTTGCACAAACTCCTGTGCTGAATTTGATGAAGGGCTTTTGCCAGAAACATCGATTTTTTTGCTCCTCGGATGTTTCCTGACCTGCTCTGCTTTTCCAGCACCATTCTAATCTTACTCCGAACCATACCCTGCCTTTCCAAATGCATGTATATCCAATCTCTCTAAACCTTCTAAAGTAACCTACCCACTAGATTTTAGGATTACTGGTCTTTAGTTCCCAGGTTTATCTTTGTAGCATTTCTTGAATACGGGCTCAGTATTCGCTATACTCCAGTTGTTCAGGACGGCACTCGTTGGCCAGTGATGATAGAAAAGAGTCAAACAGTGCTCCCGCAATATTTTCTCTATCCCCCTATCCTCCTGCTGTGTTCCTGAATATAACTGGTCAGGACCAGGAGTTTTTAGAAATACTGCAAAGTCTGAAAATTACATCTATTTATTTCAGGTGCAAACACCAAAGAGTGAGAAAGTGACTCAGTGATGGTTAACATAACAAATTAGAAAATATATTAATCGTAGGAAGTGACTTCAGAAGAATTCCAGCTATTGTGAAAACCTGAGAATTCTCAACAATTAACGTTACAAAAATGGAAGGCCATGAAACTGAAAAGGAAATCAAAAAGAGAACATACCTGCTAACAAACAGGACCACAAAGACTACATCAATCTGCAATCTACATTTCAAAAGAAACAAAATAAAAGCAAAGTCAAATGTGGAAATTTGTAATCGGGAGAGGAGAGGTCCTTGTGCAGAACAGGGAAATGGCCAACAAAATAACCAGTTACATCGCATCTGTCTTCATGGAGGAAGATTCAGAAAATCACCCAGTAATGCCAAGTTATCGTATCGGACTCCTGGAGCTAAAGACAAACTCAATTCATATCAGTAACAAGGTAGTACTTGAACATGTAGCTGGATTGAGCATTGCTAAGTCTGCTGAAACAGATGTACTTCATATCAAAATGCCAGAAATAAATACCAATAGTAGTATTAATTGCACTGTCGATGACTGTGTTTTATTTTCCTATACATTCTGCAGAGACCGGAAACTATTGTGGATAAACTATAGGTGAATGGAAGGGATCCAATCAGCTACAAAGGGAAAAAGACATAGTGTGGAGAACTGTAGACCAGGTAACGTGACATTTGTAGGGAAACTGTTGGAATCTATCACACAGGATGACATTTTTGCTATTTAGAAATTAGCAGCAACAATGGAGAGAATCAGCATGCATTTCTGAAAGAGACATCATACTTGATAAACTTCGGAATTGCTTGAAGTTGTTTCTTACAGCATAGATAATGGGGAAAGAGTAGAAGTGGCATATATTGGATTTTCGGAAGGGTTTCTATAAGATCTCAGTGTGTTCGTAAATGCAATGAATGTGAAGGGTATTTGGAGGAATATATGGAAGTGGAAAGTTAAAGTTTGGTTCGCCTTCATTTAAGGGAGTCAGAACATTGATGTAAAGACATGTTGAAACAGTTTCACAGCGTGTTGGTGGGACTGTAGCTGGAGTATTGTGCACAGTTTTGGTGACCGAATCACGGAAAGAATATACTGACCTGAGCGGAAGTGCAGTGGGCATTCTCCAGATTAATCCCTCAGATGGTGAGATTGCCTGATGAGGAAACTCGGCCTGTGTTCTCTAGAGTTTCAAAGAATGAGAGGTGGGTCACAGTGAAATTTAGATAATTCACAAAACATTTGACAAGTTGGAAATTAACAGAACGTTTCCCTCGCTGTCTATTCCACATTCAAGGCAAATAATGGCAGGATCTGGGACAGGCCAGTTAAGACTGCAATAAGGAGGAAATTCATCATTTGGATGGGAGTGACTAATACAGGGGCATGGAAACCTACTGGTAGGAAAGATTCGGGAGAATCACCAGATATTCTACAAGTGTCTCCAGCAGAACAGAATAACTGGTTAGGAATAGGAGAGGTAAGGTCACAATGTTAGGAGTCTTTTACAGGCCTCCTAATAGTCCTAGAATCGTTGAAGAAAGGATTGCGAAGATGATTCAGGAGAAGAGTGACAGTAATAGGGTGGTTGTTCTGGGGGACTTTAACTTTCCTGATATTGATTGGGAAAGCTATAGCTCAAGTTCGTTAGATGGGTCAGTGTTTGTCCAATGTGTGCAGGAGAGTTTCCTGACACAATATGTAGATAAGCCAACAAGAGGTGAGGCCATACTGGATTTGGTTCTGGGTAACGAACCAGGCCAGGTATTAGAACTAGAGGTAGGTGAGCACTTTGGGGACAGTGACCACAATTCGGTGATTTTTACTCTAGTGATGGAGAGGGATAAGTGTGTACTACAGGGCAAGAGTTATAGCTGGGGGCAGGGAAATTATGATGCGGTGAGGCATGACTTAGGATGTGTGGATTGGAAAAGTAGATTCCAAGGCAAGAGCGTAATTGATATGTGGAACTTGTTCAAGGAGCAGCTATTGAGTGTCCTTGATAAGTACGTACCTATCAGGCAGGGAGGAAAGGGTCGTGTGAGGGAGCCGTGGTTTAATAAGGAATTGGAATCCCTTGTTCAATGGAAGAGGGCGGCCTTTGTAAAGATGAGGCGTGAAGGTTCAATAGGGGCGATTGAGAGTTATAAGGTAGCCCGGAAGGACCTGAAGAGAGAGCGAAGAGCAGCAAGGAGGGGACATGAAAGGTCCTTAGTTGGTAGGATTAGGGAAAAACCTAAGGCTTTCTATAGGTATGTTAGGAATAAAAGAATGACTAGGGTAGGAATAGGTCCAATCAAGGATAGTAATGTGAAGTTCCGTGTGGAGGCTGAAGAGATTGGGGAGGCACTGAATGAATACATTTCGTCAGTATTCACTCAGGAACAGGACATTGTTGTCGATATGAATACTGAGGCACGAATGGCTTTGAGATATGTAGAGAAGAGGTGTTGGAAATTCTGGCAAGGGTGAAAATAGATAAGTCCCCTGGGCCTGATGGCATTTATCCTAGGATTCTCTGGGAAGCAAGGGAGGAGATTGCAGAGCCATTGGCCTTGATTTTTGTGTCTTCTTTGTCTACAGGAGTAGTGCCAGAGGACTGGAGGCTAGCAAACGTGGTTCCCTTGTTCAAGAAGGGGAGTAGGGATAATCCTAGTAACTATAGGCCAGTGAGTCTCACTTCTGTTGTGGGCAAAGTCTTAGAGAGAATTGTAAGGGATAGGATTTATGCACATCTAGATAAGAATAATGTGATCAAGGATAGTCAGCATGGTTTTGTGAAGGGCAGGTTTTGCCTCACAAACCTTATTGAATTCTTTGAGAAGGTGACAAAGGAGGTGGATGAGGGGAAAGCGGTAGATGTGGTATATATGGCTTTTAGTAAGGCGTTTGATAAGGTCCCCCATGGTAGGCTACTGCAGAAAATACAGAGATATGGCATTGAGGCTGAGTTGGAGGTTTGGATTAGGAATTGGCTGGCTGGAAGAAGACAGAGGGTAGTAGTTGATGGCAAAGGTTCATCTTGGAATGCAGTCACTAGCGGTGTTCCGCAAGGATCTGTTTTGGTACCATTGCTGTTTGTCATTTTTATAAATTAAATGGAGGAAGGGTTAGAAGGTTGGGTGAGCAAGTTTGCGGATGATACAAAAGTCGGAGGAGTTGTAGACAGTGAGGAAGGATGTGGCAGGCTACAGCGGGATATAGAGAAGCTGCAGAGCTTGGCAGAAAGGTGGCAAATGGAGTTCAATGTAGCTAAGTGTGAGGTGATTCACTTTGGTAAGAGTAACAAAAAGATGGGGTACTGGGCTAATGGTCGGATACTTGGTCGTGTAGAAGAGAAGAGGGATCTTGGTGTCCATGTACACAGATCTCTGAAAGTTGCCACCCAGGTAAATAGTGCAGTGAAGAAGGCATATGGCGTACTGGCTCTTATTGGTAGAGGAATTTAGTTCCGGAGTCCTAAGGTCATGCTGCAGTTGTATAAGACTCTGGTGCGGCCGCATCTGGAATATTGTGTGCAGTTTTGGTCGCCATACTATAGGAAGGATGTGGAGGCACTGGAACGGGTGCAGAGGAAGTTTACCAGGATGTTGCCTGGTATGGTAGGAAGATCCTATGAGGAAAGGCTGAGGCACTTGGGGTTGTTTTAATTGGAGAAAAGAAGGTTTAGGGGTGACTTGATAGAGGTGTACAAGATGATTAGGGGGTTAGATAGGGTTGACAGTGAGAACTTTTTCCACGTATGGAGTCAGCTATTACAAGGGGGCAAAGCTTTAAATTAAGGGGGGGTAGATATAGGACTGATGTTAGGGGTAGGTTCTTCACTCAGCGAGTCGTAAGTTCATGGAATGCCCTGCTAGTAGCAGTGGTGGACTCTCCCTTTTTATGGGTATTTAAGCGGGCATTGGATAGGTATATGGAGGATAGTGGGTTAGTGTAGGTTAGGTGGGCTTTGATCGGCGCAACATCGAGGGCCGAAGGGCCTGTACTGCGCTGTATTCTTCTATGTTCTATGTTCTATGTTCTAACTAGGGAACAGGTAGGACTCATTAGTGACTTGCCAAGTTGCAACCAAATTAACCTAATTGTTAGGAGACAGAGGGTGGTGGTAGAGGGCTGTTTGTGTGATTGGAGGCTAGTGTCCAATGGTGCACCACGGGGATCAGTGCTGTGTCTCTTAATATTTGTGATTCGGAGGTGTTGGTGTTGGATTGCGGTGGACAAAGCTAAAAATTGCATAACACCAGGTTATACTCCAAAAGGTATATTCGGTGGGAATAGTTTTTGAAGTGCTTCATCAAAGCGTACAACCACCTGATGAAGAAGCAGCGTTTTGAAAGCTCGTGCCTCCAAATAAACCTGTTGGACTACAACCTGATGTTTTCTGATTTTAAACTTTATCATGAAGGATGCAGCTGTGAATATGGACGAGGGGTGGGGAGTGTCTTAAGTAAGTTTGTGTTTGATACAAAGATTGGCCGGGTAGTTGGCAGTGAAGAGGAAGGGCTTACGTTGCAGGAAGATACAGATGGAATGGTCAGATGGGTGGATCAATGGCAGATGGAATGTAACCCTGATAAATATGAGGTGATGCACTTTGGAAGAAGGAACCAGACAGGCAAGGACTCAATGAATGGCAACACACTAGGAAGCTGAGAGGGTGCTTCTCCACACATCTCTGAATGTGGCTGGACAGGGTAACACACAATTTGAGAAAGCGTACGGGAGCGTAAACATAGCCTTCACATATCGAAGCATAGATTATAAGAGCTATGTGGAACTTTCATTAGCCAAGATGGAATACTGTGTGCAATTCTGGGAGCTACATTACAGGAAGGATGTGATGGTACTGGAGGGGGTGCAGAGGAGATTCACCAGGATGCTCCCTGGGATGGAGCGTATCAGCTATGGATAGAGCCTGGATAAGCTCGAATTGTTTACTATGGTGCAGAGAAGGCTAAGGGGGACCTGAATCAGGAGGATAAGATTACGAGGGATATGGATGGGGTGGATAGACAGCAGCTGGTCCTTTTAATCAAAAGGACACACTTTTGAAGTGAAGGGTTTGAAGCTTAGTGAGGATTTGAGGACTGTTTTTGATGCAAAGTGTGTTTGGGTCTGGGATGCACTTCGTGAGAGGGAATTGTCATGGTAACCTCAAAACCATTAGAAAATACATGGTTGTGCACTTCAAATGCCATAAGATTCACGGCGACAGGTTTTGTGTTGGAAAGTGGGACTAATGTCGACCGTGCTGTATTTCTGATAGTACAGAGTCTGTGCTTCTGTGATTATATGGCTGTGGAAGGTCAATCATTCAGTAGCTCAAGATAGGAATTGATGGGTTTCTGAAGAATATCTTATCACAGTGTATATGAGTGAACTTGTAATATCTTCTGAAAATACGCCAATGGCAAAATTAAGAGAAAAAGGTGCAGCTTCCTTACAGTCTGATACCAGCTAATTGAGGACAGGTAAATAGCAGATCAATGGAGCAAATACTTCGGTTATGCCTTCACAGAAGAAGAAAAAACAAAAATAACATTTCCTCGCAATACTCGGGAACTTTAGTCTGGTGAGAAAAAGGGAATAGAATGAAATTAGTAACTAAAATGTTTTAGAGAAAATATTGGACTGAAATTAATGGGCATAGGCAAAGTCAACAGAGGTTTATGAAATAGGAATCATGTTTGGGAAAATGGCTTTTAGCAAAATTATGGAGAAGGTATCAACGCAATACGATTGGATTTTCAGAAAGATTTTTTGATAAAGCCCCAAGCCTATTGTGCAAATTCGAATCCTATGGGACTGGGGCTAATATATGGTCATGGTTTTAGAATGGGAGAGTTGGCAGGAAACAGTGAGTAGGAATAAAACCATGTTTTTTCAATGGAAGGCTTGGAGGATATAACAAGGATCGAGATTTGGCATACAACTATTCCAAATACACATCATATCTTTGGTTGAGGGGCTCAATTGCAATATTCCCAAGACTGCTGACAGCTCTAAACGATGTCAGCTTGTGAGTGGATGAGGAGGATGTAAAAAAGGCTCCAAATTGATTGAGACAAGTGGAGTGACTGGGCAAATACCTGGCAGATGGAGAGCAATGGCAGAGATGAGAAGTTGTGTACATTGATGGGATCAATTGAATGGCAGCCTATCATTTGAAAAGGGATTGGTTGAAATTTGTTGATATATAAATATTCTTAAGTTGCATTTTTGTTTATTGCTGCGCAGCATTCCGAGTCCATGTAGGGCAGTGAGTTCTGAACACGGAAGTCAATACTGGGAATGGCATTGGCGAGCTGTATACAGTGTACGTAGACTCAGCAAGTAGGGAGATGTAACATTGAAAAGAATCTGGATCTCCCTGTACACTAGTCACTGAAAGCAATATTGCAGGAGCAGAAAGCAGGTAGCAAGATAAATGGTTTATTCACCTTCATTTCAGGGTGATTTAGAATACAGGAGTAAGGGTCATTTACTGCAACTGTACAGGGCCTTGGTGGGACCCCATCTCGAACATTGTGCAGTATTGTGTGCAGTTTTGGTGTCCTTACCTAATAAAGGGCAAATCTGACATTGAGGGAGTGCAGTGAAGGATGACAGACTGATCTCTGGGATGACAGTTAGTTGTGGGAGCAGAGTTTGGGGTGACTGGGCCTATATTCCATGGGCTTTAGGAAAATGAGTGGAGATATCAGTGAGATATATAAACTCTGACAGGGTGTGACAGATTGGAAGCAGGGATGTTAGTTCACTTTCTAGAAAATGGTTCACGAATCACATTGCAGTCAAATCATACTTACTAAACATGTGTTATCTGAGAACTCCCTATATATTGATGGGCCGAAGGCACTATATTTCACAATGTTTAAACATATTTTGGGATATGAACATTGTGTGGGGAAAACTGCTTTGAGGAGATGTTCGGCCATGAAATAGTATGCGGAAAGCTCAATGTGCTGAATGACCTCCTACTCTCCTGATGTTTCTGTTCAGTCTGTGGGAAAGCTCTGTAAATGTTGTCATAAGCTCTCAAATGTTAGGAAGGATGTCTATGCAGGGTCGACAGAACTGTGTTTCTCACTCCCTTTTCTGATAACGAGGTTGATGCTAGATGTTCTGTCAGGTTTTATCCTTTAAGACCTCAGAGTAGTTTGATACAATTGAGTGTCTCACTTGGCCGATTCAGAGACCATGTTTGTGTGTCTGGAGTCACTTTTAGGCCAAGAAGGCACGGGAGATCACTTGGGGAAGGAGACTGATGTTTACAATCAATATTGGACACTATTACCGACACCAGATTTTAGATATCGATATTTTATTAATTATTTTTAACTTCCAACAGCTGCCAGATCATTGGCCTGGACTGGATTCGTAAACCAATGATATGCCCACTGCAGCACCATCTCCACATGGGGACCTATCAGAAACCACACTGACCTGATTATTTCGTTGCTACTTGACAGCTTTATCGAAACGTATTCCCACCAATTTGTCTGTCGAGATGGGACTGAGGGTGTGGTAATTGACCAGATTGTAATTATTCTCCTATTCAGGGACTGGATATAGTTCAGTAATTTTCCTCATCTACAGGGACATGTCAGAGTTGGAGCTGGAATGAAACGTGGGATGGCTTTTTCACAGGGGGCAGGGTGGGAAGAGGTTTAATCTAGGTAGCTGTGGGAGTCAGTCGGTTTATAGTATACGTCCGTATTGAGTCGGTCGCCCGAGATAGAGATGGAGAGGTCTCGGAAGGGGAGGGAGGAGTCTGAGATTCTCCAGGTAAATTTGAGGTCTGGGTGGAAGGTGTTCGTAAAGTGGATGAACTGTTCAATCTCCTCGTGGGAGCACGAGGTAGCGCCGATACAGTCATCAATGTAGTGGAGGAAAAGGTGGGGTTATATTCCCAATTCCTTCGCCTTCACCGCATCTGCTCCCAGGAGGACCAATTCCAATACCGAACAATCCACTGGCCTCCTTCTTCAAACACCGCAATTTCCCCCCATTCGTGGTTGACGATGCTCTCCACCGCATCTCCTAAACTTCCCGCCCCTCCAATCACCACCAGGACAGAACCCCACTAGTCCTCACCTACCACCCTTCAACCTCCAGTAACATCGGTTCATCCTTCGTCATTTCTGCCACCTCCAAACGGACCCCACCACCAAGGATGTATTTCTCTCCCCACCCCTATCAGCGTTTCGGAAAGACCACTCCTTCCATGACTCCCTTGTCAGATCCACACACTCCACCAATGCAACCTCCGCTCCCGGCACCTTCCCCTGCAACTGCAAAAAATGAAAAACTTGCGCCCACACCTCCCCCCTCACTTCCCTCCAAGGCCCCAAGGGATCCTTCAATATCCATCAGAAATTCACCTGCACCTCCACACACATCATTTAGTGCATCCAATGCACCCGATGTGGCCTCCTATACATTGGGGAGACAGGCCACCTACTTGCAGAACGTTTCAGACATCACCTCTGGGACACCAGCACCAACCAACCGAACTGCACCGTGGCTGAACACTTTAACTCCCCCTCCCACTCCGCCAAGGACATGCAGGTCCTTGGACTCCTCCATCACCAGACCATGGCAACACGACGCCTGGAGGAAGAGCGACTCACCTTCTGCCTAGGAACCCTCCAACCACAAGGGATGAATGCAGATTTCTCCAGCTTCCTCATTTCCCCTCCACCAACCTTTTCTCAGTCCAAACCCTCAGAGTCAGCACCGCTTTCTTGACTTGCAATCTTCTTCTCGACCTCTCCCCCCCCTACCCCCTCTCCGGCCTATCACCCTCACCTGAACCTCCTTCCACCTATCGCATTCCCAATGCCCCTCTCCCAAGTCCCTCCTCCCTACCTTTTATCTTAGCCTGCTTGGCAGACCCTCCTCAATCCTGAACAAGGGATTATGCCCGGAACGTTGATTCTTCTTCTCCTTTGATGCTGCCTGACCTGCTGCGCTTTTCCAGCAACACATTTTTAAACAACTACCTCATTGTCCACTTTAATTTGAGGAATGTCCGAATCAGAATCCTCTGAAGTTGTTTTTTCCTTCTGTGCCGTAATCATTAACACCTAGTTCTCTGGCTGTCCTTACCTGTCAAAGTACATTTTGAGCATATTCACATGACATACGCTGTGAGATTTCTTTCTTTCTGGAGTCCCTATCAAGTAGTTACTCTCACTCAATATCCGTTGTGTTTGATAAGGTCTACTAAACCTTGCTTTTCAAGTTTCACCTATAACTGGAACTAACAGTAATATCTTATCCCCGATAACAAAATTGCATTTTAAAAAATTTCCTATCTGCTTCCTGTTTTATTGCATGTTGCATTTCTTTTAAATGCTGTCTAGCCAACTCCCCATCGCTATTAATCGTTCCTTAAATTTTGAGACCGAGTCCAAATGTGTGGCCTTTGAACTCTGATTTACTATTTTCTCCTTAATCAATTTTAATGGTCCTCTCACTTAATGCTCCAAAAATAATTCCAATGGAACGAATTTGCTCTGTTAATTTGGGGCATCCCTGATCACAAAAAATACAAATGGAATTCCCTAACCCTAATCATCTGGATAATCCTGATTATAAGCCCTCAACATGGTCTTTAATGTTTAATGTCACATTTCTAGGGCTCCCTGCAATTGTGGATGGTTTGCAGTAGATTTGAATTGCTTCATTCCTAAGACATTATCGTGATTAATTAGATGTGAACTTTGAACCTTTATCTCACTGTATCTTCATTGGTAGTCCGTATCTATTTTTTTTAAGAAAGAGTAATTCCTTTGCAATTCTTTTAGCTGTGATACTGCACCTTAGGATGGCCTCTGGAAATCTAGTCGATGCATCCATTATTGTCAAAAAAAATACTGATGCCCACTCTTTTGATTGCGGTCTGGGACCTAGCCAATCAATTAAGACTCCTGTAAAAGGTTCCTCAAATGCCGGAGTAGTTATGACAGGTGCAGGTTTTATTATCGCTTGTGTTTTTCCAATTACCTGACATGTATGATGCATCTGGCAAAATTCAACTGCATCCTGTTGCAGTCCAGGCCAGTAAAATGTCTCTGTATTCAGTCTGTTTTTTTTCCTCACTCCGAACTGACTTCTCGGTGGTAAATCATCCACCATTCGCATCACCTCGTTTTTGTACCACATTGGCAATATGACTTGATGAATCTCTTCTCATTTCTCATCTCCTTGAATATATGATAGTCTCCATTTCCTCATTTGGACATCATTTTTAAGGTAATAAAGCTCAGGGATACATTCAAAATTCCTAACGTATGTGCTTTTTGATACAACTGCTTTAAACTTTTATCTTTCTGCTGTGACTCAATTAGTTTAGCTGAGCAAAAAATATTTACATGATCACCTATTTGCTCCTGTTTTGTCTCAACTTTCTGATGGAACAATGTATCTGTTCATGCCACTGAAGCTTCCTTATCTTTACACTTTTGGTATTTTCTGTTTCAACTCGTGACATTGGGACTTTGTGACCCACAATCAGGAAAATTTCAAGGATAAGACTCCTACATTGATTCAGTTGCCTGCATATCCACTGGCTTTTCAACTAGAGTAGCAGTAATCCTACCAATGAATCAGCTATATTTTCCGCAAGAACAAATTGTATTCCTGGAGCTGAGAGTTTGTCCAATACCTCTACCACAGTTTCCCCACACTTTTCTGGACACGCTATGCTCACATTACATGATTTTGCACCTTTTGTCTCATGGTGAATTGCCTTTCGCTGTACGTTTTCTGGAAATATACCTTCAGGAGTACATATCTCCTTATCTATTCACAGAGGATCCGGTGTCTCTTAATATTGCATTCTCTTTACCTGCCCTATGTGAATAAACTTTCCCTTTGCAGGTATATTTTATAAGCAGATCTGGTACTCCCTCCGTAACAAACCTCCAATCAGATTATACGCTCTGATGCAGCTTTCTAGTTTCCACTGTGCTTTCTGTTACCACTCCATCAAAACTCCCAGATTTATTCCTTTTTCCTACGTCTGTGTTTTTTTCTGAATCCACCAAAACAATGATTTCATGTGCCCTAATTTGTTACAATGAAAACACTGGAGTTTAAAAAAAAATCTTCTCTGCCTCCTTCAAGTATTGCCTTCACCGAGATCTACGTCTCCCTTTCTACGTGGGGATTTCTCTTTGCCCCAATTTTTATCCATCATGGACTGAAATTGACTCTGGAAGCCAAAACAAGTTTTATAACAATAATCACTAGTCATAATCATCAGACTATTCAGCTGCCAGCCTTGCCTTTATTACTCGAGTATCTTCCAAATGAGTTTGCACTATGTGAATGCTGAAACTCCTCCAAAGTAATTGTCTCTCTCAGAGCATCGTAGGTTTGCTCTCTTTTTATAGCTCTTATCCATCTATCAAAATTACTTTGTTTGATTCTTTCCAACTCAATATGGGTTCGACCAGGATCCTTCCTTAAATTCCTCACGTTGTCTGTAGGCTTTTGGCACGTGCTCATACGTATATTTTCCTCTCCTCATACTCCCCAGATCCCTCCTCTGATAGTGTTGCGCATACCTCACTAGCTCTACCTACAAGATTTGTCTGGGTCAACAAAACCTACATGGTCACTGCCCACTGAAATTCTTCAGCCACTTCCCTACTCATTAATCTGGGCAAGCTGTGAATATACTGAAACACATTTCTCACCAGGCTTTGGACGACCATGGGTTTACCCATCTTCAGTCTGTTCCTCATGAAGCTTACCTTCAACCTTCATCCTTATCCTTTTCAGCTGACTTTCCATTCTAAGTGTCCACCTCGGAAGCTCAAATGCTCCCTCTTTTTCTTTCTCTCCTGCTGAAGCTATTTATTTTTTTCTCTTTCCTCTGTTAAACCTATTCGTTATCTTTCTTCCTCTTCTGATTTTAGTCGTAGCTCAAACTGCTTCACCTCTGCTTCCAACTCAAGCTGCCTCTTTTGCGATTGAAGTTTAGTCATCTCCACAGATCCTGATGGAGTTTGCAGCAAATTGGAATGCTGAGCTACTGCTGTAATCATCTCATCTTTCCTCACATCAGACGGTAGCTTTAACTCCCTTTGTCTTCTAATTCCCACGGCTTGGATTTATGTGCATTTTGTAAAACCCCCAAGGTCACTTTCTCCACCTCCAAAACAAGCTTGGTTCCAGCAAGAACCATTGCTGTCTGAAGGTCTGTTTACTCACCAAATCAACACACGAAATAAGAGACATAATACCCGCCACTCGCTGTCTAAATCCCGCGAAGGCCCCTAATCTGTTATGGACCAAACCCGAACCCTCAAAACATTTTAAGCAGGTAGCCGGACGGTAAATTTGCTACTTGTTGAAGGTTAGTGTATAGCTGATATTCCCAGAGTGAATTAGCTGGTCAAACTGCCGAGTTTTAAACAAATGACATTTATTTGCCAAATTAGATTAGATTACTTACAGTGTGGAAACAGGCCCTTTGGCCCAACAAGTCCACACCGCCCCGCCGAAGCGTACCCACCCATACCCCTACATCTACATCTACCCCTTACCTAACACTACGGGCAATTTAGCATGGCCAATTCACCTGACCTGCACATCTTTGGACTGTGGGAGGAAACCGGAGCACCCGGAGAAAACCCACGCAGACACAGGGAGAACGTGCAAACTCCACACAGTCAGTCGCCTGAGGCGGGAATTGAACCCGGGTCTCCGGCGCTGTGAGGCAGCAGTGCTAACCACTGTGCCACCGTGCCGCCCATTAAACATAAGGAACCAAAAACAGAATACCTGAATAACGTATCGTATCCGAACCTGACAGTCTATCCCGATTTAAGGATGCTGTTCCAATATACTTGCAACAATTCCAATAAACAAAACGCCTTCGCACCAAGAATAAAACTGACACAACTGCTTACAGGTTAAAATGTCGGAAGTGCAGAAGGAGGCAGAGAGCGTCCAGTGACTCTGACTCAACTAACCCCGAACTGATCCAACCTGTCCAGCGAGGGAGCAGGACAGGTCCTCCTGATTATACAGGGTACTTTCTAAAGATTTGAAAGGCTTCTGGATGAGGCATTATCTGTTAGGTATAAACAAATGGACCACAAAGAACCTTTCAAAATTCTGACATCTTGGAATCTTGGGTCCTTTAGACCTTCTTTCAAAAAAACCAAGGACAACATAACCCTGTAAAAGGACTGGCTTTGTGAGAACATGCACATTTGGCGTTGGACTGAATTCCAAAAATGTAAGTCTTACAGCTTTGAAGCCAATATAATGTATTAAGGTGTTTGTTAGTTTACATAAAACAGTGCTCAATCATATTGTGTGTTGAAGATTCAGCATTGTCACGAGTGGAATGTCCAGAAATATCCACACTTCCTGTGTATGGTCAGGGCAAATATATCCACTGAGAATCTGTTGCTTAGCGCCTGTTCTAGTCGAGAAGAGACCAGCATGGAAACCACATCTTGATTGTGATTTTTCTTTTGTGGATGGTCATGGTGGAGCGTTCAGGTAGTTACAGCATTGCAAATGAATAACACAGCAGAATCATCTAACCCGCGATAAGAAAACGTCAATAATTCTCCCTCACAATTAACTTCACGAGAGCAACTGGAAATGGGAGATGTGACCATTAGCCAGCAATGTCAACATTCAGTTCAATCCAGTTGTTATTTTGAACTGAAGGTCGCATTCCAAAAGGAGTTATCTGGATCTGTTTGTTCAGTGACTGTGATTGATGTCAGTCTCCATGGATTCTAATTATGTCACTGGATGGTTTTCTTCTTCTCTTTGTACGGGGCTTCTTCCAATGCTTTACCCCATTGTTGCTGCAGATGTATCAGCAGCAACACTGACAAGGATCAGCAGTTGCAGCGAACATCAGAATCTGAGAACCATAGACTGGAATGTTTCAACTGTGGATCAGAATCTGACAGCATTAGACTGGAATATGCCAACAATGGATCAGAATCTGAGAACAGTCGACAGGAATGACGCATCAATGGTTCAGAATCTAAGAAAAATAGACTGGAATGCTGCAACAATGGACAGGAGTTTATCTTGGGGTCTTTTGTATCTTTCCTGGTATGGGCACATATTACCAGAGAGGATATACGGTGTACTGCTGATTATTCAGGCTGGTTACTGTCCAATGCTCGCTATTGTTGGTGTTCCTGGTAAGTCTTCCCATCACTATCGATTTATTAATCCCATGGTGAACTTCAGTGCTATTTCTGTTATCTATATTTAGTAAATGCTGAAACTGTCATCTTCAGTTTTAAATGCAAATGCATTCATTACCCACAAATTCAGAACCGCCCACACCCCCGCACACATAAACATCTGAAAACAAGACTGTTCACAATCACAAAGTACCTATTTTCCCCGAATTGATTTATGTCTTGGTATTCTTTCCATCACCAAAGCTATCCATGGTATCGCCAGACGCCGTCTTGACGTCAGTGCGAGTGCTAAATAACCCATTATCTATACCTTTGTAAAAGTCAGACTTTATGGTTCCTGTTCTCTTCTAATCAGTCTTTCCGTTACAAATGTTTCCATCAAAATCTTGTTCTTGTCTGTAAATTAAATTCATGACAGGGACACTGTGTCAGAGTAGTAATGTCGATGGCCACGTAATTCAGTGGCCCAGGTAACTACACCATGGACACTGTTTCAAATCCTATCACAGATGATGACAGAACTTAAATTCAAATGACAGGAACTGGAAATAAAAGTGAATTTTACTAGTATAATCCCACCAGCACTTTGTCAATAAGTTTATCTATTTCACTGTTGCCCTTTGGTGAAGAAATCTCACATTATTGTCTGGTCTGAATTAAAACTGACGTCAGACCCAATACCTTAAGGTATGGCCTCACAGTAAAAGGCATTTAGTGAGGTCCACAAATGCTGCCCTGTCAGTGATGCAGACATCCCATGAAAGGTAGAGGCAAAAAAAAAGAATGTTGCTAGAGATTAGAAACAAAAGGAGCGAGTAAGTGCCAGAGAAACTGAACAGATATGGTAGCCTCAGGTCGAGAGAATAATAGAAGTGACATTTCGCGTCCAATGACCATACATCAGAACTGAATGCAGTTGGTATATAGTGTGTTTGTTGTTAGATTAGATTAGATTAGATTAGATTAGATTAGATTACTTACAGTGTGGAAACAGGCCCTTCGGCCCAACAAGTCCACACCGCCCCACCGAAGCGTACCCACCCATACCCCTACATCTACATCGACCCCTTACCTAACACTAGGGGCAATTTAGCATGGCCAATTCACCTAACTTGCACATCTTTGGACTTGCACATCTTGTTGATGACAGGGATGGCTGTTGTGAAAGGGAGAAGCAGTGAGTTGAATAGATAGAGAAAGAGAGAGGTAGAGAGAAAGAGACAAACAGAGGGAATGTTGATGATTAGCTGGAATGGAAATAATAGTCCAGACTAATCTTATTTATTTTTCTCCTGTTCCCATATTACTGAAATGCATGCCCATGTGAGGTGTACCTCCATGTCCCAGTTTGAAGTCAACTATGTCCCTTTGTCTCTCTTACTTGAGTGTCATCATCTTCTTTTATTCAGTAATGGGATGTTGGGCCAGTAATTAATTCCTTTCCTGATTGTCCTTGAGAAGGTGTTGGTGAGCCACCTCCCTGACCCACTGCAGCCTGTGGGCTGTAAGTAGTCAGTGTTGTGGTCAGCCTGGTTTCATTTATTTGAAAATTTTAGTGAGTGATATAACGGAGCGGCTGGCTTGGCCATTTCAAACTACAACTGTATGTTAACCACAGTGCTGTGGTCTGGAGTCACAGGTAAATCCGACCAGGTGAAGACAGTAGATTTCCTTCTCTGAAGTGCATTAGTGTTCCAGGTAGGACAAACACAATGGTTTCATTAGATTCTCAATTCCTGATATTTTATTGAATGCAATTTCCAACATTTGCCGTGGTGGGATTCGAAACCGGAGTCTCGGTTATCACCTGAGTCTCTGGGTTATTATTCCAGAGAAAATACAGCTAGGCCATCACCTCTGCAGCATCTGCCACCATCTCCAACCATCTCCAATGGCAATAGTGGTGTTGTTGTTGGCGTGGCTGTGCTTAAAGCATAGCGTTTTTCAAGGCAACAAAATGATTTGGCAAAACATACCATCCTTCCCAGTTTGTATTTATGCGAAGGTGAGATGATGGGAAGTGTTCTTGGTGAAAAGGAGGTGGGTGTCCTTGGTCATGAGCCACTGATAGAATTCATACGGAGCAGTAGGTAATCAGCACAGTAATGTACAGTGTCCTTCATTGTAAAATGATGGAAGTATAAGTATGAAGACACCTTACTGAATTGGTAAAGTGTTATTGAAACAGTACTTGGGACGCTGTGAACAGATTTTCTCTCCTTTATGAGGAATTATCTCCTTGCCACAATGAGACAGAATACAGGCAATGCGCCAGAGTAATCCCTGCGTTGAAGGTACCACAAGGAGAGAGTGAAGGAAATGAGTGATTAATCTGTAATGCGTAAAAAGAATAAAAAGTGATTGCAATAAAACTTGAGCGTTATGGACCAGTATTCATTATTTTCAAAACTAAGCATTGATACCGTTAAATATTCCGTGTTTCCCGCAATTTATGTTTTCTCATTTGGACAAATATATGATAGGGAATGTTAAGAAGGACATGGGCCAAGTACAGGAAAATGGAGTTAGCATGGATGGACATTTTAGTCTGAATTGACCAGTTTGGGCTAAAGGGCCTGTTGAACTCTATGACTCTGTGATAGTTTACATGTCCCTGTGGAGCCCACATGTTGGTTGAGAGACAGCTCCAGGCTCTGACCAAACTCTCTCCGTCTCAACGCACAGTTGGAGTGAGACCCTGCACTGACCATCATGTTGTTCACAAACTTGTCAGCAGCCACATTCTGACAGGGTTGGTCATTCTCAAAGGCTTCTGACATCCATACAGAAGACTAGCCCTGTCTTCTCGGAGATGGAAGATGCCTCCTTGAGATGTGCCACATACCATCCGGTGTGCCTCCTTACCATCAGCAAACCATGTTAATGTAACACGTGTGAAACATTAGCAAAGGAGCCAGGAGGCACAACATGGAGCAATCTGTTTATGCAGCCTCTGCTTCATTAGTTTGTAGTGTTGCAGCATCAATTACATCCTCCAATTTCAGTGTAACTGTTTGGTCGGGCTGAATGGCCTCTTCTGTTCATTTGTCAATGTCTCGGGTGGCTGAATGTCCTCTGCCTCGTTCCAGGGAAGAGGTTCATTATTGGGTGACCCGTGGTAGCTGCTTACCTGCGTGTTGTGCTGACTAGATTCCTTATCTTCCTGTGTAACATTAGACAAACAGGAGGCTGGAAGAAACAGCAAGTTAGGCAGCATCAGGAGGTGGAGAAGTCAACACTTCAAGTATACCCGTTCTTCAGGACTGCGGGTGGGGGTAGGGGGAACTGCAGATAAAGAGGGAAGGGAGTTGTTGGGGTGGGAAGAGCAGCAGGATGGTGAGGTAACAGATAGGTGGACACAAGTGGTGGGTGCAACCTGGTTGGTCGATGGGAGGGATGAATCCGTTTGGGAGCTAGAAGGTGGGTCATTTGGTGCAATGAAAGGGAGAAGGCGGGGCTGGAAAGGGAGTAGGGCCATGGCTGGGAAGTTTATTCCAAATTGGAGAACCCAATGTTGAGTCCTTCAGGTTGTAGGCTAACCAGGCAGAAGGTAAGATGTTGTTCGTCCAATTTGCGGTCTGACTCACTGTGGCAACAGAGGAGGCCAAGGAGGTCACGTTGGAAAGGAATTGGGAAGGGGAATTGAAATGGGTGGTGCCTGGGAGTTCAGGTCGGCCGCTGTGGGCCCTATCGTGATGCTCGGCGAAATGAGCCCTTAGTTTACGTTGCTCTCCCCGATGTGGAGAAGACCACACCAGGTGCACCTGATGCAGTAAACTAGGTTGAAGGACAGGCATGTGACCTCTGTTTCACGTGGAAGGACTGTCTGGGGCCTTGGATGAGATGAGGGAGGTGGTGTGCCAGCAGGTGATGCATTATTTTCATCTGCAGGGTCAGTTGCCAGTGGGGCGTGGCGGGTTTGGTGGGGAGTGTGGCACGAACCAAAATTGGCGAAGAGATTGGTCCTTGTGGAAGATGTGTCAGGTGATGGGATCCAACCTAGTTAACTGTATCTGGTGGTACTGATGTGGTCTTCTCTATGTCAGGGAGACCAAATATAAACTAAATGGAATGCTTTGCTGAGCATCTCAGCTGGGCCTGAAAGGCTGATTTGACCTCACAATCACCTCCGATTTCAATTCCCCCTCCCACTCCATTTCCGACATGGTCATCCTTGACCTCCTCCATTGCCACAACGAACCAAAGCACATCTGGAGGAACATTGAATATTCCACCGGTGCAGCCTAAAGCCCGGGAGACTCAACATTGAGTTTTCCAAGTTCTAGTAACCTCCCTTCCAATACCCCGACTCCCTTCCCAGCCTCTCCTCCTTCCTTTCCTCTGATCAACCCATCTTCCAGCTGTCAACTGGATTCATTCCTCCCATTGACCAACCCAGTGGTACCCTCTACCTGTGTTCCCCACCTCACCAGACTGCCTCCTCCGACTCGTGCACCTCGACTCTTTATCTGTACACACCGTTACCCCACCCCCAGTCATGAAGAAAGCTTATGCCTAAGGAGTGGACTTCTTCTCCTGATGCTGCCTGGCCTGTTGTGTTCTTCCAGTCTCCTGCATTCCAACATTTGTAATGGGCTGTGCCTCTTCTTATCCAATAGCTTCAATGGGCTGAATGGCGTTCTCACATTTCTGTGACACCAGCTTGGGATACAGAATGAGCTCCTCTTTTTTAGTTCTTTGGAAATGTTCAGGGTCTAGTAGTACTGTTACATGAATGTTACCTAGATATTAACAGCATGAGCTTGAATGTTGACCAGGTTTTGATGCTTTATGCGATATTTTCTCTTTCCTCTTTCTGATCTAATGACGGAGGGTAAGACGTTAATGAACCCGCTGAAGATGTTTGTGCCGAGGAAGCTACCCTAAAGATCGCCAACATAGATATCTAGGGACTGAGAGGATTGATCTGCACCAGCCACATGGTGTCCTGAATGGCCCAACCACTTGGTAGTTTACAACTGATTCCCATTAGGTTCAATGTTATTCAGTTTCCTTGACACATTCCTCAGTCACGCCCTGCAGTGATGTCAGGGTCAGTCACTCTGATACTGTGCTCATATATTTTGTTCATGTCAAAGGTCAAAGTAAATCCGTGGGGACTGTTTCCTTCTCTCAGAGGGTAGTGACTATTCTGGCCTCTCTATCCCAGACAGCTACATCTCTGAACTGTTTGGGGGAGCAGAATGGTGTTAATGGATCTTGACACATCAGGGAGTTGAGGGCGACAAAGAATTGGGCAGAGAAGAGAAATTAATGCCGGAAGCGATCAGCCCTGACCTTATTGAAGGGAAGGGCAGGCTTTACAGGCTATATAGTCTGGTGTTATTCCAGTGTACCCCATAGGCCAGTCATTTTGTTGCCTCTTCCATTTCCTGTGTTATTGACTTCAAGTAGCTGAATAGCCTGATCATGTTGCTGCATGATCTAGAATGGGTCTAGTTCTATTGCCTTGAGGGCTGATTGGCCTCCTCCTGTAACTGTATATCATACTCCAGGGGCTGAAATGCCTCATCCTGTTCTGGTGTAACTGAAATCCATATAGTCCAGATCAACCACCCTCGGAGAAAGTGAACACTGCAGATGCTGGAGATCAGAGTTGCAAAGTGTGGCACTGGAAATGCCTAGCTGGTCAGGCAGCATTCAAGAAGCAGGAGTATCGAAACCTTGGACATTCCTGATGATAGACATATGCCGAAAACGTCGATTTTCCTTCCCCTCCAATGCTGCCTGACCTGCTGTTCTTGTCCAGCACCACACATTTGGACGTCTACTGGCCCGCCCTAGTCAACCTTCCTGGTCACATCATCAAAGAAATTTAACAAATTCTTCAGGCATGAACTTCCACTCAAAAAGCCATGCTCACTATTCCTAATCAAACCCTGTTTTCCGAATGCATGTAAAACTTATGCTTCAGAATCTTCTCAAGTAATTTACCTACCACAGATGTTAAGCTGACTGGTCTGTATTTCCCAGGCTTTATTTTTTCAGTCCTTCTTGATTAAGTGCACATTTGCTCTCCTTCAGTCTTCTGGGATCTCACCTGTGGTAACTGATGGTCAAAATTATCAGCCACGGCCCCCGCAAATTCTTCTCTTGCCCCTTTCAGTGTTCTTGGATATATCTGGTAAGGACCATGAGATTTCTCCAACTTCAATGATTCTAGTACATCAATTACCTTCTCTACTGTGATACAGACTGTCCCTAAGATATCACCACTAATTTCCCCAAATTCCCATATATTCATATCTTTCTCCAATGTAAATATAGAGGAGAAATTTTTGTTGAGAACATCACCTATCTCTTCTGGTACTACACATGCATGTCCACTTTGGTCTTTGAGGGGTGTTATTCTCTCTTTAGTTAATGATTTTCCTTTAATATACTTAAAGTGCCTCTTTGGATTCACCCTGATTTTCTCAGTCAAGGTTATCTCATACCCCCTTTTTCGCCCTCCTGATTTCCTTCTTCAGTGAACTCCGATATCCCCTGTACACCTCCAGGGATTTCCGTGATCCAAGCTGCCTCTACCTGAGCCACGCCTCCACATTTTGTATGGTCAAAGCATAAACATTTCTTGTTATCCAGTGTTCCTCATTCCTGTCAACGTTCCTTTCATCCTCACAGGAACATATAGATCTTAAGCTCCCAGTTGCTGGAGGTTCATTTGCTTGCAAACTGACTACTTCGATCAACCCCTGCAAATGCCTGTCTGAGTTTATCAAAATTAACCTTGCCCCAATTTAGAACTTGAATCTGTGGACCAATTTCTTCCCTCTCCATAACTATTTTCAAATTAACAGAACTATGGTCACTGGTCCCAAAGTGCACATCTACTGTCACCTCACTCACCTATCCTGATATATTTCGTAAGAGTAGGTCAAATATTGCCCCTTCCTGATTAGGACCCTCTATATACTGCTGGAGGAAACTTCCCTGACGCACTGAATTGATTCCATCCCATCAAATCCCTAAATGCTCTGGCAGTTCCAGTCTGTGTTATAAAAATTAAAACCCCTATTATGACAACCCGAATGTTCCCTGCAAGTCTCCCCAACCTCTCTCGATATTTTTGTTACTGTAATTCCTGTTGACTGTTAGGGGGTCTATAGTACCACCCCAATAAAGTCACCATCCGCTTCTTATTTCTTAGTTCCACCCACAAAGCCTCACTGGATGATTCATCAGTTATTTTATCTCTGATCAGTGCTTTCTACTCCCCTTGATTAGAAATGCTACTCCCCTCCCACTTTCCACCATCTCTGTCCCTCCTAATGCATTTATCCTTTTACATTAAAGGTCAGTCCTATGCATCCCTCAGCCATGTTTCTGTAATAGCTAGACTATCCAGCGCCGATTATCTATCCACACCCTGAATTCATTGGCCTTACCTGTCAGCCCTTTCACATCGAAATAAATGCAATTTAATCAACAGGAAATTCCTTGCTCCCTATCATGTTCCAGCCTGGTCTGTCTCTTCAACGTACTATTTCTGAATACTGTATTTCCTTCCAGCCTCATATTTGCCTCCCTGCTCTTGAGGATACCACCTCCTGCCAATCTCGTTTAAACACTCCCTTGTAGCACGATCAAAACTGGCTGCGAAGATATTGGTCCCCCGTCCAGTACATGTGCCACCAGTCCCTCTTGAACAGGTCAACTCTGTCACAGAAAAGCTCCCAATGATCTAAAAATATGAATCCCACCCCCTGCATCAATTCTTTAGTCACATACTTATCCGCCATATCTTCCTGTTCATACCTACACTAGCTCATGACAATGGAAGTCATCAGGTGACTGTCAAGGTCCTGTTCTTTTAACTTTTCTTCGAGATTTCAGTCATCACTCTGAAGGACCACATTCCTATGTCTACCTGTGTCATTTGTGCCAACGTGCATAATGACTTCTAACAGTTCACACCTCCCCCCACCCTCCACCCCGCCAACTCCAGCAGACACTCAGAGACATCCTGGACACTGACAACTGAGAGGCAACACACCATCCTGGTTTGCCGTTTGAGGCCACAGAATCTCTTATATCGAAGACCCTGTTTACCTTTATCCTTTCCCATTGCTCCCCAGACCCAGTCGTAATGCAACTAAGCTGGCTACTGCTGCTTTCCCCTAAACGGTCATTTCCAGATACCCATTTCCCAACACCACAAAGTCAGTATCAAAAATGGTATACTTGTTTTCGAGAGGAATGCCACAGGGGATTCCTGCACTCTCTGCCTACTCCCTTCCCCATTCCTGGTTGTCGTCCAGCTACTCTCTGCCTGGAACACGACAGGAAGCAAGGAACGCCTGTTGGATTAAATTGCGTTTATTTAAATGCAACACGGCTGACAGGTAAGGCTGATGAACTCAGGGCGTGGATCTTTACATGGGACTGGGATATGACAGTCTTTAAAGAAACACGACGAAGGGAGGGACTTGGGTGTGACCACCTCACGAAAGCTCTTATCTCTGAAGTGCTCTGTATCTGGATGATCCGGAGAACAGCCAACTCCAGATCCTGAACACTGTCTCCCAGGAGCTGCAGCTGGTTGCACTGCCCACATGTGTAGTCATCAGGGACAGTGGAAATCTTCCTGAGCTCCACATCCCGCAGGTGGAACGTGCAACTGCCCTAACTGCCAGCTCAACTGTTGTCAAACTAGCATTAAAAAGACTTTACGTGAGCTAACCTGTACCTTTGGCTGAGCCTCTGCTCACCAAAGCCTCTGGAACCAAAGCATTACTACCTATTCTGCCACTAACAGCACGTCAATAGACCACTCCACATTTAGTTTTGGTTAAGGCAGGAGGGAAACACGACAGTGATGCATTGTTTGGGACTTAAGCACCCCTTGACACCAGACCAAAATACTTGGACATGGAGAGTGTCTTGCTGAGGTTTTCTTTCTCGTCGTGGTGACTGCACAGATGCAAATATTCACCCTGACAGCCAATCCACGTTGTCGCAGTCCTCTGATCTTTTCTGTCTATTAGTACTGCATTTGTGAATTCTTTGAATCTATTGATTGCTTTCCAAACTGTGTCTCATTCTGGAGGGAGAGATGCTGGTGTTCCAGTGAATACAGGCTATTTGAAAAGGTTTACCATTAGACATATGAGCGATATAATGCCCATCCGCTCGCTGACTCTGTTTTTCCTTTCAATTAGGGTACATTTATTCTGATAACCTTCAATTCCATTTTCCAGCATTTTCCCTGCAACCCTTGTTTAAAACTCTGTCCATCTCAGCCTTGAACATATTTAGTGATCATTCCTCAACAGCTATCTCAATTTTCTACAATTGTTTCCCTCCCACTGAGGTGAGACTTGGTGGTCTTTAATCCCATGGCTTTTTTTCTAGCACTCTGTGTGGAAGTTAAACCTACATTAGATGTTATCATGTTCGATAATACCAACTTTGTGGCCAGAGGCAAAACTAAAAAAAAAAGAAACACAACGGTTAAGAACCTGTAATCTCCTCCCTCATCTTCCACATCAGTCTAAGATACAGTTCATCCGGATCAAGGGATTTGGCCACATTTTATCATACACCAACTTCCAATTCTTCCTCAGCTTCTGTGTAAATTTGCTCAAGGTCACACTGTCAGGAACAGACATTGAATACAGTAACTGCTCCTCCAAATTGAAGACCAATATGTAATAGGTCTTTGACATATTCTCTGGCTCGATGCACAGTTTGCCTCCTCGGATCCTAATGCTCCCTATTCTTTCTCTTGTTATCCCTCTTACCCTGAATAAACCGATAAAATGTCTTTGGAGTCTTGAAAATACTGCCCACTAATATTTTTATCACCGCTGCACCCCTACCCTATTTTTGCTCTTTTACTTACTTTCTTGAGTTTAGACCTTCACGTTCTCTCCTCTTCTGGGACCTCCATTGACCTGCTCCCTTTATGCCTGTTTTAAGCTTCTCTTTCATTGTTAATTCCATTCTGAATATGTGTAGATATCCCAGGCTCTCCGGGCTGGTTTTCCTACATTTCATCTTTGGTGTAACATGTTGTGGTGACACTCTCATCAATTCCATTGTGAGCATGTGATCCCCCCCCCCCCCCCCCCCCCGCGCCCCCACCTATACGCTGTTCTGTTACAGTTTCACCCAGAAGTAACTGTACTGTGGCCAGATCCTGTCTTTCTCTTGGTAAGATCTGCCTCCATCATCCAAATTATTTTTAATTTTCAAGCCTTTTTCTTTTGGTCTTTTCCTTAACAAGCTAAAAATGCTTGAGTCACGGTCACTGGTCCTGCAATGCTCTCCCAAACCTGCCTGGCACCTGACTGGCTTCGCTCCCCACAGTCACGCCTATGCACTGCTCCGCCCATCGTTGTATCTGCTCCATGTTGATATAAGAGTCTCTCTGGAATAAATGTCAAGTCATCTTCCCCTCTTTTAAAAAAATCACAGTCCTAATGAATATTTGGAATTGAAATGTCTAAATATAAAAATCCTATTATTGTTTTTACACACCTCAGTGAATTGGTTATATATCTGCTGCTGTATTTTCTTTTATCTGAGAGTCGGTAATATATCCCCAGCAGTGCATTTGTCATCGTTTTGATCCTAACCTCAACCCACAAAGCGTCATTTGAATACCCTTCCAAGATATGATGCTAGCTAAATGCAGTCATTGACTCCATAATTAATAAGGCAACGCCACCTTCTCTTTTACCCTTCTCCTGTGCTGTCCATAGTTCTTGTACCACAGAATATTGAGTTGTCAGCCCTGACCACCCTCAAACACATCTCTGTGATGGCAAAAATGTCACACTGCAAAAATGTCATCTCATTCGCTTATCAGTCTAATAATATTCCCAACATTAAGGTAAAGGACATCCAGCCTGGAATATAGCACACGGAATACTCTGTACCTCGCAGTTCTTCAGTCATTTATTGTTTGTTATCAAACTGCCTTTCCATGAACTAAAACTGTAACTCTGGGACTGAATGAATAATTGTTGAATTGTAATTTCTTTTTTAATTTATGTGTTAATCAAATGCAATGTTCCAGAACTGAACAGTCAGCTCCAAATACCTTACTTTGCTTCGTGTGTAGAGGGGTCAGCCCTCAGTAATGGAAAAAGTGAGGACTGCAGATGCTGGAGATCAGAGTCGAAAAGTATGGTGCTGGTAAAGCACAGCGAGTCAGGCAGCATCCGAGGAGCAGGAGAGTGAAAACTTTGAGCACAGACCCTTCATCAGGAAGACATTGGTGCTTTCACATTTTTTCCATTCCATGGGAAATTTGGAACTGTACTTGCTCAGGAGGGCAGCACTGTATATAGCCCTGAAATGGAAAGCAGTCAATCAGTTGTTTGGACAGGGGGTAGACAAAGTAAGGTGAGTACAGACTGATTGAAGTACAAACATAAGGATAGATAAGTCCCCTGGACCAGGCAGGAGGCACCCGAGGTTACCAGAGGAAGTGAGGGAAGAGATTGCTGCGCCTTTGGAGATGATCCTTGCGTCCCCACTGTCCACTGAAGTATTGCCTGATGATTGGAGGGTGGCAAAAGTTATTCCCTTGTTCAGGAAAGGTAATAGGGATAATCCTGCGAAATACTGGCCAGTCAGTCTTACTTCTGTATTGGGAAAAGTATTGGAGAGGATTCTGAGAAACAGAATTTATGATTACTTGGAAAGTGATAGTTTGATTAGAGGTAGTGAGCATGGCGTTTTGAGGGACAATCATGCCTCACAGAACTTATTGAATTCTTTCAGGATGGGATCAACCACATTGATGAAGGTAGAGCAGTGGATGTGATGTACATGGATTTGAGCAAGGTGGTTGATAAAGTTCCCATAAGATCGGCCCATTCAGAAAGTAAGGAGGCATGGGGTACAAGGAAACGGAAACCTGTGTGTGTCGATACAAATTGTCTGACCTGTAGAAGACTGATGGTGGTAGAACATGGAAAGGGTTCATCCTGGAGGTTGGTGACCAGTGGCGTTCTTCAGGAATCGGTTCTGGGACTGCTCTTCTTTGTGATTTTTACAAATGACTTGGATGATAAAGTGAAAGGGTGATTTAGTAAGTTTTACAATGTAATAAAGATGTTAGAGGTATGGATATTGTTAAGGGCTGTCTTAGGTTGTAATTGGACATTGACAGGATTGGCTGGTAAATGGAAGATGGAGTTCAACTTGGATAAGTGGAAAGCGATTCATTTTTTAAGGTCGAATTCGAATGCAGCATACAGGTTTAAAGGCAGGATTATTGGTAGACTGGAGAACCATAGGGATAGTGTGGTCCATATCATAGGATGCTCAATGTTGTCACCCATGCTGATAAGGTTGTTAAGATGTCTGGCGTTTAAATTAGCCAGGGATTGCGTTTAAGAGCCGCAACGTTACGCTGCAGCGCCAAGAATCTCTCTTGGGACTACACTTGGAATATTGTATTCAGTTCTAGTCGCCTCATTACTGCAAAGATGTTGAGACTTCGGAGAGGGTGCCGGGGAGATTTACCAGGATGCTTACGAGACTGGATGGCATGTCTTACAAAGGAGGATGTCAGAGGTAGGTTCTTTAAACAGAGAGTGGTGGGTGCTTGGAATGCACTGCCAGCAGCGTTAGTGGAGTCAGCTGCATTACGGATATTTAAGTGACTATTGGATAGACACATGAATGATAGTACAATGAAGGGTATGTCAGTTAATCTGAACTTCGAGTAGGATAAAAGTTCGGCAGGACGTCAAGGCTTGAAGGGTTTGCACTAAGCTGTACTGTTCTGTGTTTTATGTTTCACCCAGCCTCTGGATTCTTTTCAATTGTTGAATGTGTGAGGGAGTGATCTGAGTGAGAAAAGGAAGCTGGGGAGGGGCGTTAGCCCAAAACTTCCAGTTATGTTGTTCATTGTTCCATTCACCTGAATGCCAGTGCAATATGTGACGTGTCCTACACCAGACAGGCTCCGTCAAGTTCAGTTATTAATGTAATTCTTGACTTGTCATTTGCTGCTGTTTTCTTCAGATACAATCTGTTGGGTGACCCATGTATTAATCCGATGTTTGCTATGTTTCGTGAATTGCGCAAAAATAAGATGTCAACTATGATTATTCGACTGAACTATAATCTCTGAAAAGAATTAGGCTGATTCTATATTTATGGAACAAAACTATAAACTCCTGTCAAGATTTTCTAACACAGAAATAAAGAATGTACATTTTATTTTGTATTAAACAAACAACATGGACGTAACTCTTTTGGTGATCAGAATTACACACACAATGTCAGGATTCAAAACAATGCATTGTCACTCCAACATTTTGAAAGCGGTTGGCTTCTGAATGATTACATGTTCAGGGTGAGCAAACGATTGAATAATCAAATAGAATTAGCATTCTTATATATTTATATATAATCAATCAGTTCAATTTCTCACTAAAATGTACAAGCTTCAGCTATTTGTCAGCGAATTAGAAATGGCTATAGTTCAAAATGCTCTGTGAATATTAAACTAACTAAATGATTTGTGCTATCAAATTTTAGTGAACGACAATTTGAAAACGTTTAACTTTTAGAAAGAATGTCATTTGATTTGAAATGCAGTGAACAAAAACGATGAGCATATTATTGTGTAAGTGAAAAGTCAAACCTTTTCAAAGAGATTTGTGCCAAAGCAATGACAGATTTGTTTTCGTAATTGGAATTCAACATTTCAAATATTCATATTCTGAGTAATAATTAGATTATTTAATGAAGCTGACCTTGCAGTAGTTGCATTTTAAATGCTTATGCTGCACTAAATAATCAGATATTTGTGAGTATTTACAATGGGAAATAATTGGATCCTGACTTTTATTCGCATCAGACACATGATAGATTGCAAAACCTTAAAGTACAGGAGGAGGCCATTGGCCACTGTGTGTGCATCAGTTCCAGGAATGTCTCCCAAGCCCCTCCCATTTGCCAGCCCTATCTCTGCATCCTGTTAAATTCATATTTCCAAATGCATATCCGGTTCTATTTTTTAATGTTCATCCACATCTCTCCCAGGCAGTTCCATTCCAAATCCTAACAACTCTCTCAATAAAGAAGTGTTTCCTTATTTCATTCCTGGCTCTTTTGCTGACAAGCTTGAAATTAGAACTCCTTGATGCTGTAATGCCAACTAACGGAAACAGAGTATTCCTGTTTTACTCTACAACGTTTTTTCATACTTTTGAGCACTGCAATAAGTTCACATATTTGTCTGTTCTGCTCAAGCAAAAATAATCCTTGCAAGAACTGTTACAAGCACTACATCGGAAAAACAGTCAGAAAACTAGCCACCTGGATACATGAACAACAACTGGCCAGAAGAAAAAGACATGACCCACTATCACTAGTATCCTTACTTAGAGATGAGGAAGTACACGATATAGACTGGGTCTGCATATCCATCTAGGACAAGCCAAACAGAGACACGCACGAGAATTCCTAGAAAAATAGCATTCCAACCTGAACTCTATCAACAAACATATCGATTTTGATTCCATCGAACACTCCCTGACAAAAAGAACTGGCCATAAAATCACCAATACTGGAAATTACATCACTGACTCAAGGAAACCTAAACACATAAATAGCAAATGGGACATAATACCAGCACTTCACCGAAGGCTCACTGATAATGTTCCCTAGTACAGTGATGAACCATCTGAAAATGAACTCTCCAACTCAGCGAGCAAACTGACATCCAGAAGAAGCGCAATTTCTCTCATCCTCCCTTTAACTAAATACTTCATTCCACTTGTCATTCCGATTATTTTAAGGTTATTTGCATTCTTTTGCAAAGTAATATAGTGTCTTTCTGTGTGTGTTTGAATGTGTGTGTGTATATGATAGAGAGAGAGAGACAGCGAGCGAGAAAGAGAAAGAATAATCCTCTGTAATCCCTGGATTACTCCCCGTGCCATGTGGAAAAGAGACAAGGATGAGGAAGACACTAAAGCTTAACATGTTGTTAAAAATCTAGTTCAGGGGTGAGAGTTCCAGATTGTTGTATCATTGGGATCTCTTCCAGGACAGGTGGGGACCTGCAGAAAAAAGACACATTGTATCTTAACTGTACAAGCACCATCATCCTTGTGGGGATGTTTTCTAGTACAAGTCAGATGGATTTGAATAAACCAGGAGAGTGAGAACCAAAGCAGAATATCAGGAACTGAGCAGAAGGTTAGGTGAATAGGACATCAGGCACGGCCAGTCTAATGACCATGCCGAGAGAAGGAATCAAAACAGTGAGTTGGGAGTTGGAATAAATTATAGAGAGGAGGTGCAGGTTTTTCAGAGATTAACAAGTAAGGATGGAGAGTGTGGGGGATGTGAGGAGTCAGGTGTGTGGGATCAGGGAGACAGTGCACAAGAAAATGTTAAATGGGAAAGAGGTTGGGCTGGGAAATTCCATGATAAACAACTGGCAGCAAAACACAGGAAAACTTGCTGCTTGTAAAAGTGAATACCTGGGAAAGAATTTATTATGCTTCAGATAAAGAACACCCTTATTGCTAGAGGTCTGTATTATCATGGAGGAAAAACTGTCTTCATATTATGACTGTAGCTTTACTAATGGTTGCATACAGCTAGAATAGTGTCAGTGTTGTTGTTAGACAGCATCCACTGAGAATATGAATTCCACTGGATGGTCCCAGAGATGGCTGGGCTGCCTTTGGTTGAGTGAGTGCTGAAGATGCATGATATGATGCTGGTTTGTAATATAACCACTTACTGAGTACAGTCAAAGGAACAAAGCAGCAACTGCCATTGTCAATTGTTTCAGAATATTCCAGAGTGTTCATGGCTGCCACTGCAAAGAATCATGCAATGAAAAACAGGCCTATCACGTCTGTGCCAGCAAGTGCATATCCAAAGACATTTTAACCGTTTGTGAGGTTACCTGCCTCAACCACCCATCGAGACAAAGCATTCCAGATTCATACCATCCTCTCAGTTCGAAACACATTCCACAAATCCTCTCTCAATCCCCTGACATTCACTTTAAAAGTGTGTCTCTTTGTTTTTGATCCTTTGACGAAGGAAAACAGCTGCTGTCTGTTCATCCCCTCCATACCCCATTTGCTCTTGTGCAGCTGTACCATATTCCCTCCTTAACTTTCCCTGCTGCAAAGAAAAAAGGAGCAAATTTAGCCCTCCTCTTTCATACTCACTTTTGAGTACTCACTTGTCTTGTTACTTCTGACTTGCATCTTCCCAAATTATCGGTGTTAAATTTCATCAGGCCATTGATCTGGCTATCTGAATAATCTGTTTCTGTTCTTCTGTAGCCTAACACCTCCCTCCTGACTGTGATCCACCCCGCCCATCTTTGTGTCATCTATAACATTGATCATTATTTCACTGCTCCCCACCTCCACATTCTCACAATCGTCATTTCTGAATATCACAAACAACCAGTGATTTCCTTCCTGTTCGCCAGATGTTATTCAGATGATGATTGGACAATTACAGTCTCTTGCTTTTCCTATTTTGGTGAATTTATGAGTGATGTAGTTAACGCATTTTATGAGGGATCCACTATTAACATTTTCGACACAGATTTGAATTCACCTTTTACACTCCGCCCCTCTGCATGTTTTGTTTATAAACATTGTAAATAATTTAGGATAAACTAGGATTTGGCATTTTGCGTTAGAACATTAGCATTTTGCGTGGCACTGTTCTTTGTAACATTCCCTGCAAGAGCCAGAGCTGAAGAAATTTTTCATCTGCAGGATGGACATGCACTCATTCATTGTTTGTTTTAATCAGCGAGTGTGATGAGGATAAATATTCAAATAAATTCTATATTATGGGCAAACTGCAGAAGATCAAATCATATTCTCATATCCACCTTGAATTGGAAGCAAATATATACTGTAAAAATAAAATCAAAAATATTGAAACACCACCGTAGGGGAGAAAGAAACATGTCTTCTGTACTTGATGGAGATATAGAAATATATAGTACATGTACAACCTGAACAAGAATCAAGTGATAGAAGAGAAAGTACAAGAAATCCTTTCTTAATTTTGAATGGAAACCAGATCCCGATTTTCTTGTACAGTGATGTTTTCTCATCCAATCTCACTTCCTCAAAAGCAAGCTTTTCCCTGTCACTAAAACTTCATCTGCCTTTCTTCCTCCTCTGTCCTACTCTTTTCTTACAGTCCTACTTCCCTTGCATTGCCCCTCCTGCTGCTACATTCTCTTCCACTGATGATCTCCCTTCACACTCTTCTTCTGCCACTCCCACTGTAAGTTACACCAATTCCCCAGTTACTCCCACTTTCTCTGGCTATTCCTTCCCCATTTTGCTTTCCAACTGGGTTGATGGGAGCTGCTGGCTTTTGGGCTGCTATTGAGCATCAGTGAATGATGAAATTGAGATGATCAATGTCCAAAAGGAACTGACAATAGTTGTTTCTGTCACTGTCTGATGCACCGTAAACAGGGTGGTTTTGTTCCCCATGGTACAGAGTGGAGTGTCTTTCTGTCTCTCTGTCACAGCGCTTAACCAAACAGCCTCATCACAAATAGGACAAACCTCTCCTCACAGTCAGAAATCCATGCATCAGTTTTACCTTAAACATTGTGAGTAGAGTGAGCACATTGTTCTAACAGGCTGTGTACTGGCCTTTTATTCTTTATTCATTTAACTGATCTTCCAATATCAGTTGAGGTGAGATCAGAGTAACTTGCATTGCATTAAAGTAGTATTTGACTCCTGTGACATCAGAGATCCTGAGTAAACTGTGGTCACTGGGAATCGCAGGAGATTTTGCGCTGGTAATTTCCTCACTAAACAATAACACCTTCCCCAGAGCTATTGGGAATGCCAAATAAACTCTGCCCTTGCTAGTGCCTTCCAAAACCATTGATAATTTTTTCTTGTTAATAACATCAAGACTTATTATATTTTAAAGTTTGGTCTAAAGTGTCCGAAAAAAAAGACCTTGCTGCTTGAGTGTCACTCCATTGAAATAAGGATGTTACAATAAGTATACCTACCCAATTATAGTCAATCATTTACTTTCTGAGGTCTGATCGTGCGATATCAGTACCACTGAGATCAACGTTTTCTCTGTCCAGCAGAATCGCATTATATTGTCTAAAGACTGCACCACTCTACAATTCTAATTTATTCACCGGCTCATTCGTCATGCTAAACAGATGCACTGGTCACACAATTTGCAACAAGGTAGAGATGCCCTTGACCCTCTGGAACCTTCCTCCCCTCTCATACCTGCCCACTGACTCCATGCCCTCCCCCAGCTCCACCTCCTATCGTTTATTCACCGTCCCTCCTTAACTTCCACTCTCTGATGCTGAATGTTCTGTACTCAGCAAATATCTGAACATTACCTCTCTGTGCCCCCACTTGAAGGAATTTTAGGCATGACATTTAGTTGAGTTCTTCCACTGCGTTCGCCTCAGTGCCCATTTCTTTCAGCAATATTCCTCTCCCTGTTCCAAATACGCCGTTACCCAGCTCCAACACTCTCCCTCCACCTGGACTCCTCCCTCTGGCCTTTACCTGAACTAAATCGGTTCGTTGATAAATCTCAACTTGACATTGGTTGTCGTAATTTCTCTGCACTTGCCTCACCAAATCCATACTATCAATGTCCGAACAGCCTATACTCCATGTGCTTAGGTCCAACTCTGACTGTGTTATTCAGCCTGTGCTGACAAGGGTGGTGCTGCTATAGTCTGGTGGACTGACCTCGACATTGCAAAGGTTGAACGCCCACTCTCAGGTACTGCCTCTAATCTCCCCCTCGACCATGACCCTACCATGCCACATCAGGCAATTGTATCAACTATGATAACTGACCACATTTCATCTGGAGATTTCTGCCCCACTCGCCCCACGCCCCTAACTGCCCCCGAGCTGATAATCCTCTGATAGCAGAGCTCGCTTCTATCTCCTCTCAAAAGTTCACAAACAGAACAGCCCAGGCAGACCCATTGCTTCAGCCTCCTCCTGCTACACGGCGGAAGTGCACGGATACACACTTGGGCCCCAGTTATGCCTGTTTCTTCCTGGGGAACATCAACCATTCCCTGTTCCAGTTCTACTCCAGCACCCATCCACAAATCTTTGTCCGATACACAGATGATATCATCGCTGCTGCATCTCTCTCTTGTCCGGAATTGGAAAAGTTCACCAATTTCACTTGGAATTTGAAACTCTCCATCACTTTCACCTGGTCGATCTCTGGCTCCTTACTTCCTTTCCTCAACATTCTTGCTTCCATTTCTGGGGATAGCCAGGCAACTGATATCCAGTATTAACCCACCGACTCCCACAGGTTCCTGGAGTATTCATCCTCACATCTGGTTTCCTGTTGTAGACTCAATTCCATTCCCCCAGTTCCTCAATCTCCACCGCATTGCTTCTGATGATACTAAATTCAACAAGGAAGCCTTTGAAATGTCCACCTTGTTCCTCAATCAAGGGATTCCCCATCACTGTTGACAACAGGGTCCTCAACTGAGTCTGATCCATCTCCTGCACTTCTAGCCTGCCCCTCCCCTTCCCTCTCGCAACGGAGTTTCCCTTGCACTTGCCTACTATCCCAGCAGCATTCACATGCAGAGGATCATCAGCCCACATTTCCCCCACCTTCAGCGAGATGCCCCACCTGCACATATTCACCTCTCCTCCCTTGTCCACCTTCTAGAGGGATTATTCCCTCCAGGATACACTGGTCTACTCTTTATTCACTCCCACCACAGGTCCACTTCACTTTCCCCTGCCGGAGGTATGACACATTCCCATTTAGATTAGATTACTTACAGTGTGGAAACAGGCCCTTCGGGCCAACAAGTCCACACCGCCCCGCCGAAGCGTAACCCACCCATACCCCTAGATCTACATCTACCCCTAACCTAACACTACGGGCAATTTAGCATGGCCAATTCACCTGACCTGCACATCTTTGGACTGTGGGAGGAAACCGGAGCACCCGGAGGAAACCCACGCAGACACGGGGAGAACGTGCAAACTCCACACAGTCAGTCGCCTGAGGCGGGAATTGAACCCGGGTCTCTGGTGCTGTGAGGCAGCAGTGCTAACCACTGTGCCACCGTGCCGCCCATTTACCTCCCTCCTCATCAGTATCAAAGGGCCCAACTATACCTTCGAGGTGAAGCAGCACCTTACCAACATTTCCCACAATCCAGTCTACCTCATGCGCTGCTCACAATGTGGTCTCCTCTACATTGGGGAAATGAAGGGTAGACTGGGTGACCGCTTCACAGAACATCCAAGTTGGACCGCTGCAGATGACTCTGAGCTTTCAGTTGCCTGCCAGTTTAACAGCCCATCCTGTTTCCTGACCAATATCGCTGTGTCAGGCTTGCTGCAGTGTTCCAGGCAAATTCAACGCAAGCTAAAAGAACTACACCTCATTTTCCATGTGCGGACTCTGCAGTCCTTTAGACTCAAAATCAAGTTCAATAATTTTTGGGCCTGAAATCCCCAAAGTCCTAGCCCCCTATCCATACACCAGGCCGAGTTGTCACATAGCCTTCCATTACTCACACCCTATTGTTAGCTACTAACAGTCTCCATTAAGAGCTATCCAGTCTCTTCTGCATATAAAACAACATTTTCCGTGTTACTATCAGTTCTGAGGAAGGGGCACTGGACCTGAAACGTTAACTCTGATTTCTTTCCACAGATGCTGCCAGACCTGCTGAGCGATTACAGCAACTTCTGTTTTGTTTCAACATTTTCATCGCAAGGTCTCACAATGCAATACGTCATCGATATTTAGAGCCCTGTCAAACATAGGAACTTTGTAATTTCTCATTTAAAATCAATAACAAATTACTCGAGATTCAACTAAGATAACAGCTTTGCTGCTATCATTCAGATCAGACACTTTGTCACAGTTCAGAAAGAAGAAAGAAATCAAAAGAGCTGGAGCGAAACTCAGTAAATCTGGCAACATCTGAACAGAGATGCAAAAAATTAACCTTTGATTCTAATAGGACTTTTCAGAACAGTGTCACATCATATTACATATGTTAATTGTGCTGCTCTCTGCAGACACATCCTCACGTTTTTTGTTTATCCAGGATTTTCTGTTTGCATTTCATGTTTCCATTATCACTTTATTGCATGTTTCTTGACAGGTCTACATGTTGACCTTGGTAATGTTTGGACAATGTGGTACTTTCCTGTTTCTATTACTGTTGGTGTGTCTGTGATACCTGAATTACAGCCGAAATCTGTCTCTTCTTTAAGATCAAAAGTAAAAAGAAAATCTCAACATCTTGTAAATCTCAGGAAATCTATTTTGTTTGACAATACATTTTAGAGGCAGCTGAACTTCATGAAATAATAGCAATAGATTTTTGATGATGGAACACTTGTGTCCTTCATTGAACAAGCTTGTCTCCCCAATCTCCAAAAGCTTTCAATGCATAACATAGAATTATTACAGCAAAGGTGGTGAAAACTCAGCCCATTGTCTTTTCCAGTTTGGAATGAGCGATATTTCTACAGTCATTCTCTTGTATTGTCACCACACCCCTGTACATTTTGTTATTAGCATCTGCTTTTAATTGTAACCATCCTGCCAGATATGAACAACATGATCAATCTCAAACAAAAACAGACGTTGGAGGGAAAGCTCAGCAGGTCTAGCCGTATCTGTGAAGAGACATCAAAGTTAATGCTTCAGATGCGGTGACACTACTCAATCTGTATTCCCAATGATGAAATGGTGTGTATATATAATATAGTTCACTTTATCACATTTACAATTATCCGGTTCACTTCACATTGTCATTGAGCATTACATATCCCAAGCGTTGGCTCGTTCCTTGTTGTGAACTATATTTAATTCTATCTGACGTTAAGAGTGATGATGACTGGGGAATATCATTGTACTCCCCATGCAGTCTCCACAGCCACTATCCCCATTCCGCCCGATCTACTCGGTAAATCTGACTTATTAATTCATAAGTCTTAATGAATAAGTTCACTTTTGGTTTTGGGCTGAGGGGAAAAAAGTGAAAAATTATTGCTTTACAGCAAATAAAACTGCATTAAGATGTTTGTCAATTTGTATAAATTAATTACTGAAGCATATGCTATATGGAAGGTACAACGTTTCTTTATTAGAGCAGTGAGAGGACCATTCAGAGAAGTCCACACTTCCTGTCTATGTTCAGGGCAATTGTGCCCAGTGACAGTCTGTTGGCTGGGGTTTGTTCCCGTGAAGGAGAGATCAGCACAGTAACAACATCCTGACTGTGTTTCTTTATTTTGTGGAGGGGCAGAGATTCCGGGTATGATGACGATAGCATTGCAAACGTACATCAAGGCAGAGTATTCTAGCCTGCGATCAGAAAACTTCCATCATTCTCCCTCACAACTGACTTCACTCGAGGAATTGGCGATGGGAGATGTGACCAATAGCCAGCAATGTCAGAATCGAGTCCAGTCCAGTCCAGTTATATTGTGAACTGAATCTGCTGTATTGAAAGCTAGACCTGTTTGCTCAGTGACCGCGATTGATGTCAGTCTCCATGCATTGTAACTGTGCCCTATTGGTGAGGGGCTTCACTCAGTGCGCTGTCCCAGCCGAGGAGCCAATGCATCAGCTTCAACAGTAACAGAGATCAGCAGCTGGAGAGACGTGGAGAGGACAGATCTGAATCTGCGAATAATGGACTGGATAATTACACAAATGGAGAGGAGGCTTTCCTTGGGTCTTTACAACATTTCCCTCTGTCGGAAATGTTTACCTTATCGGATATTAGTGGTGCTGATTGGGCGGAGTGGAGAGTGTGTTACTCCTGGTGGAGGAGCGACGCTCCGAAATCTAGTGCGCTTCCAATTAAACCTGTTGGACTATAACCTGGTGTTGTGTGATTTTTAACTTTGTACACCCCGGTCTAACAGCGGCATCTCCAAATCATAACCTATTCTCGCTATTGTTGGTGTTCTCTACCTCTGTCCATTCATTAAGCCCATAAACAATTTTGAACTTCATTGCAATTTCTATTATCTATATTTGCCAATGAAAAAAACTTTTATCTTCAATTTCAATTGCAGTTTCCATTCATCTGAATTGCAGACCACTCCCTTACAAACATCTGAGAACAAAACTGTGCACAACCTCGAGATCTCTTATTGCCCTGAACTGATTTATGTATCTTGTTCTCTCTGTCACGAACCCTGTCCACTACCAGGTCATAATATCCCCAGTCTTCATCTCTGCGTCAGTGCTGTGGCTGAACAAACCATTGTCTGCTCGTTGGTAAAATTCAGACTTTATGTTTCAAGCTCTCTTCTGGCCACTTTTCCAGTTACAAGTATTTCAATCACAAAATTGTTCTTGTCTCGGACGTTACTTCATGTTTAGGACAATGTATCAGAGTAGGAATGTCACTGGACATAATTCAGGAGCAAAGCTTATTAAACGAAAGACATTGTTTCAAGCGATTTGTTTCAAGTCCTACCACAGCTGATGGCAGAACTAAATAAAAATAATAAGAATTGGAATAAAAGTGAATTTCACGAAAAACAACTATAAAACCACATTTTGTCTGAACATCTTCCTGTTTCACTGATGACCTTCGGTAAAGAAATCTAATGTTACTACCCATCTGGGTTAAGTGTGACTTCAGACCCATATCAATGTGCTTGACTTTCTATTGGCTTGTGGAATGTCGTCAGAGTCAGGACAATTAGTGATGCTTAACAAATGTTGCCCTGGGCAGAGATGCCGACTTCCCATGGAATAAAAAATTTGAAGGTTAAACAAATTTGAAAGATGCTGGAGATCTGAAATTGCATAAATAATGCAAGGAAAAGATCAGAAAGTTCTGGGAAGCTTTTCTGAACTGAAAGCAGCTGGAAAATAGTGTGAACAATGCTGGTGACAGGGAAGTCAGCTTTGAAGGGCAGGAGGAGTGAGTTGAATCGATAGAGAAAGAGAGAGAGAGAAGACAAAGAGCAAACAAAGGGAATGATGATCAGCTGGGATGGAAATAAAATGTGAGAATCACCTCATTTATTTTTAACTTTTCAAATCTTCCTGAATATCACGCCCATGCTGCTACACGTATCCCCCGCTTTTAAAAAAATTCGCATTTTGCCATTTCCCTTTCCGAAAAACCTCCATTACGTCCTGTTTTCACTAATCAAAAGAAATCCGAAGAGGATTTTCACTTTTAACAAGAAAAGTAAATTTTCCCCACATAAATTAATGATACCTCACTTTATGCCATATCAGCTTATGAAAGGCTTTGTCGGAACACTCTACTTTCAGATACCGAGGGCAATCTCTATCTATCTAAGATCATGTTTAAAGCGATTTGATCCCACCTGTCTGTGTTCCCTGAGTGTCGTCATGTTCTTATATTTATTAATGGGATATAGGTATCGCTGGGTGGGCCAGCATTAGTTCACTTTGTTGATTGCCCTTGAGAAGACCTTGAGCCTCACAGGGCACTTACACAGAGTGAGGCGGACAAGGTGACAGCAACACAGGAGCAGTGCGATTCAAGATCGAATTTAGCAAGATTAATATTATTTGAAAAGTTAGAGATTTCAATTCGTCAGTCTAATTAGGGTGGGGAAGAAGGTGTTCCTGAGCATACTGATCCATGTTTTCAAGTCTCTGTATCTCCTCCCTTTTGGAAGAGGTTGTAGGAGATCATTACCAGTTTGGGAGAGATATTTGATGTTGCCAGACTTTCGCTGACAATGAGAAGTATAAATGGATGGAAGGTTGTCCTCCATGATAGTATGGGCTGTGCACAAAACCGTCTGTAGTTTCTTATGGTCCTGGGAAGAGCAGTTACCGTCACACTATTATGCACGTGAATAGAATGCTTTCAGTTGCCAGTATGCAGAGCACTGGGAGAAGGCAGTTCCAAAATATTTAGATGTAAGAATTGGTTGTTCAATGGAGATCCAAGTTCTGGTTGCTGTTTTGACAACAATTGAAATTTAACCAATAAATTTAAATTATGTTTAAGATACCAAAACATAATTGAATTTATTGTATTTCTAACATCCAACCAAAGAGCCATCACATGCTTCAAAAGAATAGAGAAGCCATCACTATCACAACGAGAGAGAAAGAGATGGACATGTAGAAGGAGAGAGAGAACACAGCGAGGCAAACAGAAGGACAGTCAGTAAAACAGAGAAAGGAAACAAAACAAGAAACAAACATTCACAAGAACAGGGAGAAGGGGAGATAGTAAGTTATGGGAAAGAAACAGAAGACAAATAAAAGGATAATACTAGGAAACAGACAGTGTGAGAGAAATAGTGAGATACAAAGCACACAGGGAGTGGGGATGGGGTCACAGTGTGCTGGGGGTGGTGAATGGGAGGTTCTGGGGCTGTGGACCAGAGACAGGTGGAAGTGAGCACTGTAGTAACTGGGGGAAGGGAGGTGAGGATTTACTTTGACCTTTACCAAGAAATGCAGACAAAGCATAGTAAACAATGATGTACAGAACAATGGCTATAAAATATGTTTGAGAGCCATGCAGGTTACGATGCACAGGGCGTGTGCGAGGCGAGATCAGCAGGAACAAGATCAGCATTATCTGAGATTAGGGAGTCCACTCATCAGTCTAATAACAGTCAGGAAGAAGCTGTTCCTGAACCAGCTGATCAGTGTTTTCAAGCTTCTGTATCTTTTAGTCTGAGGGAAGAGGTTGGAGGAGACCATCACTGGGGTCTGATGGGTCATTGCTAATCTTATAACAAAGAACATTCCAGCACAGAAACAGGCCATTCGGTGGTCCGAGCCTGCGCCGATCCAAATCTTCTATCTAAACCTGTCGCCTATTTTCTAAGGTTCTGTATCCCTTTGTTCCCAGCCATTCATGTATCTTTCCAGAAACATCTTAAAATAAACCACTGGTCACAGTTCTCAATTTTGCGAAACTCCCTCCCCTTACTATTCTCTTCCTCCTGTTGCCCAGCCAGTTCTTTATCCACCAGCTCGTGCATCATGTGACTTCACTTTTGACATACCCCAACCATGGGGAAATATACCAAACGCCTTCCTGAAGTCCACGTACATGACATCTACAGTGCCTCCTTCATCAATCAACTTTGTCACTTCCTCAAACAATCTATTGATTTGGTAAGACATGACCTTCTCTGCACAAAACCATGTTGCCTATCACTGATAAGACTATTTTCATTCAAATAAGAATAATTCCAATCTCTGGACCCTGTTTTGGGGAGTTTTTTACAATCTCCCCGTGTCTGCATTGGGAGAATTAACTCGTTTCTCTCTTCATAGTATGTTTCTATGTTTGTTTCAGGTTTCTGCCATCTGCAGTATATTTACTTGTATTTGATGGAGAATTGCTGCAAATATGACGGGTTTATTGTAAAAGTGGCACTGCACAAGGCCACTGCACAACAGGCAACAGGAAGAGATAAAGGATGATTCTGCACTGTGTCCTTCGCAGGACCAGCTTGTCTCTCCAGGCACCTGATGTCTTTATTGTGCTGAAGTCTTCATAGTGGTTCAGAGAGCTTCAGAATTAATAGAGCACTGAACGAGGCCGTTTAGCCAATTGTACAATTTGAAAACAGAGTGAACTGTGTGTGCGTGAGAGAGAGAAAAATTAACAGAGAAAAAGGAAGTGCAGAGAGATAAAAGGAATGGAGGGAAAATGAAGCGACAGAGTGAGTGAGAGCAAGGGGTGTCAGACGAGTATGAAGTTAGATCAGAAGACAGCATGAGGACAAACATACAGAAATTTTATTTAGAAATTCCCACAGACTACAAGCCCTTTGTCTGGTGCCGTACCCTGTGAGCACTATGCTGTCATCCCAGATCATTTATCGCCAATAATTTCACAGAGCCGGGTTGCTGACGCTGAACAAGTTCCAAAATAACAATAGATTGGTTCCAGGGAGAAGGTGAATTAATTTAAAAATTTTGGGCCAACTAGACAATGTGTGAGACAGGGCGAGAGAGTCTCAGTGAGGTGGATCACTGACTGGGGGGAAATCAGTACCTCAGCTGTGGGTCAGATAATGACCAATAAAGCTTGAATACCTCGTCCGTGGTTTTGTAATTCACATTTCAATTCATATAGCTCCACATCGTAAGTGAATTTTAACAGATTTGTCTCTTTGTATTTTTCATGTTTTGGTATGTGCTGAAACGCTTGTTTTTTGTCCCAGTATTTTGTGTTGAATAAACACATTTTATTGTTGTGGTTCTGTTCGCCGAGCTGGGAATTTATGTTGCAGACGTTTTGTCCCCTGTCGAAGTGATATCCTCGGTGCTTGGGAGCCTCCTGTGAAGCGCGTCTGTGATCTTTCCTCCGGCATTTATCGTGGTTTGAATCTGCCGCTTCCGGTTGTCAGTTCCAGTTGTCCATTGCAGTGGTCAGTATATTGGGTCCAGGTCGATGTGCTTATTGTTTGAATCTGTGGATGAGTGCCATTCCTCTAGGAATTCCCTGGCTGTTCTCTGTTTGGCTTGACCTATAATAGTAGTGTTCTCCCAGTCGAATTCATGTTGCTTGTTATCTGCGTATGTGGCCACGAAGGACAGCTGGTCGTGTCGTTTCGTGGCGAGTTGGTGTTCATGGATGCGGATCGTTAGCTGTCTTCCTGTTTGTCCTATGTAGTGTTTTGTGCAGTCTTTCCATGGGGTTTTGTACACTACATTGGTTTTGCTCATGCTGGGTATCGGGTCCTTCGTCCTGGTGAGTTGTCTGAGAGTGGCTGTTGGTTTGTGTGCTGTTATGAGTCCGAGTGGTCGCAGTAGTCTGGCTGTCAGTTCAGAAATGTTTTTTTATGTATGGTAGTGTGGCTAGTCCTTTGGGTTGCGGAATGTCCTCGTTCCATTGTCTTTCCCCTAGGCATCTGTTGTTGAAATTGCACTGGATCATCAACGCCACACTCTCAGGAATCCGATTCACTAGAGAGGAAGAAAAGGGCAACCAACTCCCATTCCTAGACGTGATGGTACAGAGAACACCGAACGGAGAATTCACCACAAAGGTTTACAGGAAAGCCAAAAACACAGACCAAATCCTGAACTACGAAAGCAACCACCCCAACACACACAAAATAAGTTGCATCAAGACACTATTCAAAAGGGCCAGAACACACTGCAGTACACCAGAACTGCAAAAAGAGGAAGAGGAACACTTAGACAAGGTATTCGCCAAAAACGGATGCCCCCGCAATTTCATCAACAGATGTCTAAGGGAAAGACAATGGAACGACGACATGTCACGACCCAAAGGACTAGCCACACTACCATACATCAAGAGTATTTCCGAACTGACAACCAGACTACTGCGAACATTAGGACTCATAACAGCACACAAACCAACAGCCACTCTCAGACAACAACTCACCAGAACGAAGGACCCCATACCCAGCATGAGCAAAACCAATGTAGTGTACAAAACCCCATGCAAAGACTGCACAAAACACTACATAGGACAAAGAGGAAGACAGCTAATGATCCGCATCCATGAACACCAACTACCCATGAAACGACACGACCAGCTATCCTGAGTAGCCACACACACAGATGACAAGCAACATGAATTCGACTGGGAGAACACTACTATTATAGGACAGACCAAACAGAGAGCAGCCAGGGAATTCCTAGAGGCATGGCACTCATCCACAGATTCAATCAATAAGCACATCGACCTGGACCCAATATACCGACCACTGCAATGGACAGCTGGAACTGACAACCGGAAGCGACAGATTCAAACCACTATAAATGTCGAAGGAAACATCACAGAAGCGCTTCACAGGAGGCTCCAAAGCACTGAGAATGTCACCTAGAGAGGCGATGAAACGTCTGCAACACAAATTCCTAGCTCGGCGAACAGAAATACAACAATGAGCACCCGAGCTACAAATCTTCTCACAAACTTTAAACACATTTTATTACTGAGGAAGAAATAACCTGTTCTGATGGGACAGTCTTCGTCTGAACCGTGCTGAGACCAGAGTCCAAGTGAATCCTAACCAAGGATGTCGACAGAGCTTTAAAATGATTAGGAGTGTGTGTGTGCGCGGGGTCGGGGTTTCCTTATCGGGTTTAATAAGAAAAGAGGAGGTAAGAGCACAGAGCTCAAGAGAGGTTTTTAAAATCTTCAGCATAGACGCAAATAGAACAGAGTGTATGGAAAGTGTAAGCAATCAAACTTCAATCACACTGGACAAACAAATGGCAATAGAAGAGGGAACGTTAACACAAGATTGAAGGGTTATATCTGAATGCGAGCAGTATAAGGAATAGGGTATATGAGCTTGTGGCATAGATTGAAATTGGGAGGTATGACGTAATGGGCATCACAGAGAAGTGGCTGCAAGGGGATCAGGATATTCAAGGACACATATCGTATCGAAAAGATAGAGAGAGTGGATTTACATTATTAATAAAAAATGAAATTTAATCAACAAAAGAAAGGAAATAAGGTCAGATGGTTTAGAATCTGCATGGTAGAATTGAGGAACCACAAAGGTAAGACAACCACAGTTGGAGACTTGCACAGGCCTCCAAAGAGTAGTCAGGAGCTGGGGCACAAGATACACCAGGAGATAGAAAAGATCTGTAGGAAAGACAACGTTACAGTGATCATGGGGGATTTCAATATGCAAGTGAAATGGGAAACCAGTTTGGTAGTGAATCGCAAGAAAAGGAATTTGAGGAATATCTACGGGATGGCTTTTTGGAGCATCATGTGGTGGAGCCCACTCGGGAACAGATGACACTGGATTTAATGACGCAGGCTAGACAAGGGAGCTTAAGGTGAAGGAAAACTTCAGAAGCATTGATCAGAACATGGTTGAATTTATTCTGAAATTTGAGAGAGAAGATAGAATCAGAGATAACAGTATTTCAGCTGAATAAAGGCAACTGGAGAGGCATAAGGGAGAAGCTGGGTAGAATTGACCGGGACAGGCGTCTAGCCGGAAAGACAGGGTAACAGCAATGGCTGGAGATTCCATGATAATTTAAAAGACACTGCAGTGATGCGTGCTGAGTAATAGAGGTATGGTACAGGGAGGATGAGGCAACCAGGGCTGACAAGGGAAGTCAGGGATTGCATATAAGCAAAAGAGCAAGCAGAGTGAAGAGCAGTTGGGAACTGGAGAATTAAGGCCAACAGAAGGCAAGAAAAAATAAATAAGGAGGGAGAACATTAAGTATGGGGCTAAGCTAACCAGTAATATAAAGGAAACTGTAAGAGATTCTTTAGATATATAAAATGCAAAAGAGACGTAAATGTGAATATGGACCACTGGAAATGATGCTGGAGAGACAGTAGTGGGAAGCAAAGAAATGGCTGAGGAATTTTGCATCAGTCTTGACGGTGGCATACACGAGTAATTACCCAAGGTTTGAAGAGAGTGAGAGGGCAGTCCTAAATACAGTGGCCATCACCAAGAAGAACATGTTTGAAAACGGAATGGCCTGAATGTGGATAACTCACCTGGACCAGATGGATTACACCCCAGCCTTGTAAGGGAGATCGCTGAAGAGTTAGTACAAACGAAAGTGGTAATCTTTCAGGAATGACTAAAATCAGGAAAGGGCCAAGTGGCTGTATAATTGCTAACATGACACCCGGTTTAATAAGGGAGTTAGGCAGAAGATGGAAAACTGCAGACTGATTTGCAGACTTGGTTGTGGGTAACATCATGGAATTCATCGTGAAGAATGGGATTTTTGAATTCTTGGAGGTCTTTGGTAAAATAGGACAGAGTCAGCATGGTTTCATCAAGGGGAGGTCATGCCTGACAATCCTGCTAGAATACATTGAGGGAGTAATGTGCAGATTTGATGAAGGAGAACCAATAGATGTTATCCATCTGCACCTCAAGAATCCTTTGACAAGGTGTCATGCATGAGGCTATTGAGAATGATATGCGTCCATGGTGTTAGAGGCATGGTGGAAGTTGAAGTTTGGCTGTCTGACAGAAAGCAGAGAGTGTGGATTAAAGTGTCCTTCTCAGGATGGCAGCCAGTGACAAGTGGTGTTCCTCAAGACTCAGTTTTGGGACCACAACTTTTCACTTTGTGCATTCATTATCTATATGATGGAACTGAGGGCATTTGGGTTAAGCTTTCAAACTGTGCAAAAATAGATATAGGGACAGGTAGCATTGAAGAGGTGGTTTGGCTGCAGGAGGGTGCTCTGGCGCATCTCCTCAACTGCCCAAAACTTCAGCCTTGAGCTTCACCCTTCCAACTACAACAAGTTAGAACCTCTCTGGTGCATGCCTTCCATCCCACCAACCTCAGGATACAACGCATTATCCTCCGCCATTTCTGCCACCAACAGTCAGACCTCACCAACAGAGATATACTTCCCTCCCTACCCCTATCATCATACTGCTGAGACCATTCCCTCACAGCTCCCTCATCAGGTCCACGCAACCCCAACAAGCCACCTTCCACTCCCGGCACTTTCCCTTGCCACTACAACAGGTATGAAACCTGTGCCAACACCTCCCTCCTCACCTCCACCCAAGGCCCCAAAGGATCCTTCCACATCAGTCAGATAACATCCTGTGCATGCAAATACCTCTTCTAGTGAGTCCATTGCTCCTGGTCTCCACTACATTGGCGAGAGAAGACGTCAACTTGCAGAACAGTTCAGGGAACACTCTCAGACACACACACCCAACAACCCTCCTGACCTGTGGCTGAATACTTCAACTCCCCCTCCGTCTCCGCCAAGGCTTTGCAGGTTTGTGGCCTCATCCACTGTCAAGTTCTAACCACCTGACGTCTGAAGGAAGAACGCATCATCTTCTGCCTTGGGACCCTTCCAACACACGGTATCAAGGACAATCTTACCAGTTTCCTCATCTCCCCTCCACCTTATCCCAGATCAAACCCTCCAACTCAGAACCGCCCTCTTGAACTGTCCTACCTGTCCATCTTCCTTCCCATCTAGCCACTCCACCTTCCACTCTGAACTATCACTATCACAACCCACCTTCATCTAGCTGTCACCTTCCAAGCGACCTTCCTCCCAGCACCAGCCCCTCCCATTTATCTCTCTGGCACCTTCCGCCCACCCCACATTCCTGATGAAGGCTTTATGCCTGAAACGTCAAATCTCCTGCTCCTCGGATGCTTCCTGCCAGGCTGTACTTTTCTATGACCACACTTTTTGACTCTGATCTCCAGCATCTGCGGTCCTCACTTTCACCTGCTGAAGGATTTTCACAGGTTCAGAGAGTGAACAAAGAAGTGGCTGAGGTAGTACAATGTGGAAAAGTGTGGAAAAGCATTTTACCAGGATGAATAGAGGCATAGACTATTTTATAAATAGCAAGCAAATTCAGAAATCTGAAGTGCAAAAAGACTAGGGCGTTCTAGTCCAGGAGTCTTGAAAGGTAAATTTGCAGTTTGTCAGTAGTTAGGCAGGCAAATACAATGATGGCATTTATTTCAAGAAGGCTTCAATATAAAACCAGGGATGTACTTCTAAGGCTCTACAAGGCTTTGGTCAGGCTCCATTTGGATTATTTTGCGCAGCTTTGGGTCCCATATCTCAGGAAGGATGTACTGGTCCTGGAGCGTTTTCAGACGAGATTCACAAGAATGGTGCCAGGAATGAAAAGCTTAACATATGAAGAATATTTGAGGGCTCTGGGTCTGTATTTGATAGAGTTCAGAAAGATGTTAGGAGGTCTAATTGAAACTTACAGAATACTGCATGCCGTGGGACAGAGTGGATTTTGGGAAGAGATATCCAATGGTAGGAGAGACGAGTACCCAAAGGGACAGAGTAAAGAGAAGATCTTTTCAAACAGAGATAAAGAGAAACATCTCCAGCCAGACAGTGGTGAATCTATGGAATTCACTGCCACAGAGGCCACCGAGGGCTGTCGAGTCCAGATCATTGCGTACATTTAAGAGTGAGACAGATAGGTTCTTGACTGTAAAGGGGATCAAGGATTACAGGTAGAAAGCGGGAGAATGGGGTTGAGAAGCTAAACAGCCATCATTGAATGGTGAAGCAGGCTCAAGGGGACTAATGTCCAAATTTCTGCTCCAATATCTTCTGGTTGTATGGTTAATATTGGCTCTCCTCATTCCTCATTGGAGCTGTATCCTGAAATTTGATCTTCATATGATTTACAAAGAGTAACGTTTCACTAGTGATGAGTGGGAAATATCATGTTTCCTCACTCCAGTCTCAGCAGCCATGTCCCCAATATCATAATCACACTGCAATTGAAATCCAATGGTAAATAATCACAGTTGATTGACATCGATAACATTAACAGCATGACCCTCACCTGCCCTCTCTGATTCTCGAATACTCATCTGAATTGTGTGTCACGTCATATTCTCTGTTACCATATCCATGTCAATTGTCCGTTATCACTCATGTTATCGTAGGCACATTTTCCTGTCAGATTCTGGACGAGAAAAGTTCTCTCCATATTTTACTGACATTATAATCACTGATCAGTAGTTACAGATTGTATGTTTCCATTTATAAACGTAGAAACTTGTTTATGTTCTGACAATCCTTTGTCATTATTACCATATCCAAGGCAGATTGAATGATTGCACGCAATCAATCTACCATCTCCAATATTCCGTTCCTCAGTCACTCCCACATATCTCATGCCAAATGTATAAATTTTATACGTTCTTTAGAATTTTAATAAAATCAATATTAAATTGAAAGGGGTTAACTGGAGCTATTTGTGCAGTGACTGTGATTAATGTCAATCTCCGTGGATCCTAATTATCCCAGTGGAGCGTTTCCATCATTGAATGATAAATGGGCTCTTTTCAGCGTGTTATCCCATAGTATGAGTTGGAGCATCACTGACAGCACTAACAGGGATCATCAGCTCGAGAGAGAGGGGCAGTAGAGATCAGAATCTGAGAACATTAGACTGGAGCGTTAGAATAATGGTTCAGAATGTGAGGACCTTGGATTGAAATGTTCTAATAGTGGATCAGAATCTAAGAATGGTAAACTGGAATGGTACAACAATGGATCAGAATCTGAGAATATTAGACTGGAATATTACAATAACAGTCAGGAGTTTATCCTTGGGTCTTTCCTACCTTTCTCAGCCTTGGATATCATTAGCATCACGGATCCAGGATATCCTTTGGATTATTCAAGGTGGTTACTATCCCATCCTCGCTATAGTTGGTGTACCTGGTAAGTCATTATATTTGTCTACTAAACTGGGTTGAACTGAATTTCTGCTCATGATATATAAAATTTGAAAATTGCAAGACAATGTCTTCAGTTACAAACAAAACCTCCTTTCCTTATATTAATCAGTGTCAAACTACTATTTCTAAATTACTCACTGATATGCAAGAAGGAACTAGACTGTTCTCAAATTCCATAACCCATTTTGTCCTTCACAAATTTACATCTCCATCTCCTCCCCACGCACGAATCCTGTCCAATATCGCCGTCATGATACTCCAGTCCCGTCTCAGTCTCATTGCAACTTCTGAATAAATCAGAATTTGTGCCTTTGTTTAACAGTTTCAAGTTCCTTCTAACCATATGTCCATCACTAAAAAAATTGCTCTGAGGATGTTTAACTTGTTCTCTGTACATACGGGACGGCAGTTTATGGTGTTCAAGACTCATACTCTAGAGCCACAGAATAATAGTCTGTTGAAATCTCATGAGGGAAATTAAAAGCAACAATTTTCATTTGCCATTTAAGCCCATCTGCTTGCCCCATGTCCTTAAGCGAAGTCAATGGGTCATTCTTCTCTAGTCAGGTTTCAGTGTGACTTCTGTGAGGAACATGTGGGTGTTCTGCACCTTTAACAGAATTAAAAGCCAGCAATAACTATCTGACAGCACCAAGTCGTCGAAAAATAGATTTAATGTAACATTTGGTCGATTAGTTTATTTTCTCAAGACAAAAACAAATTCAGCCAAACTGTTTAAGTAATAACCCAAAGTGCCCACCTCCAATCAAGTGTGAATTTAGTATATTGATAATCTTAAAAGCCAATGACACAGTCCAATGGTTTGGGGGTACAAGACCGCGGGAAATTGACAGTTGAGAGGAGATCTGCCAAGTTACCAGCATGCAAAGACTGCCTGAAAAATAGTTTTCCTCTCAGTAACTTTATTGATTAGTAACTTGGAAAAGCAGAATCTCAAAGAAGAAAAGAAGAACGGAATATGGAGAAGAACCGACAGCTTCTCGGTTTTGAGATAAGAAGTTTTGTTTTGTAAATCTTAATTAGGAGTCTAATCGAACTAATATAGTGGGGGGGGGGGGGGGGGAGAGATAAAATATTGCTTAGAGGAAGAAACTGTAAATATTCATTCATCTATTATTCCCTATTATGCTTTAAGAAATAAAGTTGTTAATTTTTACTTCAAATAGTTATGGACTCGAGAATTATCATGGATTACTGCAGTGGATAAATCATTTCCCTGTTGTTGGTTTTACATTAAGCTGGAGAATGTATCCTGTGTTGTAACACTACAATCCCACAGGAATGTGCTTTTCTCTTTACTGTCCTGTGGAACAGCTGAACCAAACATTCAGTTCAAGATCGGCATAACATGCTGCCGTGACTAGGGCTGCATACATCCTGTGAGAGAAGAACAGAAGTAAAGATAGCTCCCTTCCTCTGCCTGTTTCCCGTATTTGTACAGCTTATTTCTATTCAGGTCGGTGTCATTCCCTATTTTAGGTGTATTCAATCTCATTGAAATTCTCCCCGAGAGTGATGCACATCTCCTACGCATCTCTGGTGTTGGCTTTATTGATGCTGACGGACAGATGTAAGGAACTTATACATTCCATGTCAGTCGTAGTGCATAGAGAAAGAATGGCTTTTTGTGGCACAGGAAAGAAACGGTGATGTCTAAGTGAGAGAAAAGGATTATTGCGATCATCCCTGAGAGTGTTATTGAGGCAGTATTTGGGGTACTCTGGATAGACTTTCTCTCAAGTTTCAACAGACTAATCCCTGGGATGATGGCACCATGAGCAGAGAGTGAAGCTCAGTGAGAGAATAAGAGATGATTGTATTGAACCTGAAGGGGGATGGACAGTCACTCATGATGTTCTAAACAGGCACTGCTACGATGATAAATTCCATGGGTTTTATTAACTCAGGTTAAGTGATTCTCAATAGGTTAAGAGCCTCCGAGGACAATCCCCTCATCCCACCCCGACTCCATTTGTTGATTGAGAGAGACAGAGGGTCAGTCTTTGAATTAATTCTCCCCACATTAATACAGTGCATTTAGGGTGTGATCCTGCATTAAACGTCATGTTATCCACAATCCCGACAACAGCCACAATACCTTCATTCTAAAACAGTTAACTATTCCCACCAGCTTCTGACATCCATGGAGGACATGGGTCTGTCTTCTCAGAGATGGAAGATGCCTCTCTGAGATTTCAGACAAAGCATCTGGCTACCTTCCTCACTGGCAGCAAACCATATTAAAGTTTCAAGTGTCCCACAGGTAATGGAGCCATGAAGAACATCGTGGATCCGTCTCAGAGTGCATTCTCTACTCCATTGATTTGTCAGGTTGGAGCATCAATGGCACCCTCCTGTTCCTGTATAAGTGTCCCGAGGGGCTGAATGGCCTCCTCCATGTCCCATGGAACAAGTTCATGGGTCGGACTTCGCCCTGCCTGTTCCTGTTTAACAGCTTGATGTGGTAATCAGACCTCTTCTCTTCCTGTGGAACAGGCAGGAGGATTGAATCGGCTATTCCTCTCTTTGTTCAGTAGTTTCGATGGGCTGAATGGCTTCCACATATCTGTTTCTAATGTGCCTGAGATGCTGACTGAGCTCTTCATTTAACTGTGGAAATGTAGAGTGTCTGGCCTTGCTGTTACATGAATGTTACCGACACTTTAACAGCACAAACCTGAATGCTGTCCAGGCCTTACTGCACATGGACACAGACTGTTTCAGGAGCTGAGATGTGGCACATTGTTCTGAACATTGGGTGGTCTTCAGTGATCATCCCCATTTCTGATCTTATGAAGGTGTTTGTTTTCAGGCAGCTACCCTGAGGATCTCCTGCAGAGATGTCCCAGGACTGAAAGGATTGTCGGTCACCGACCATAAACATCTTTCTTTGTGCTCTGAAAGACCCCAAACCAGTGGGGTGGGTATACCTAATTCCCATTAATCTCAAATAAGTAGGTGGTCCTGATGTCATCCACAGTAAAATGCTACCTTGTCATCAAGGCCATTCACTCTTTCCTGAGCCCCTGTCTTCACCTCTTGTTCACATCAATAGATGATGGTGTCTGTGTTGGGAGTGTTTTCCTCTCATAGAGGGTAATCAATGCCAGGAATTATCTGGGCTAGATAGTGAGGGGAGTTACATCATGGAAAGTATTCAAAGAGGTGGTACATGAATTTTTTGGCCTGTCAGAGTGCTAAAGGGTGTGAAGAATTGGACATTAAAGACCAGTTATTGATAACAGTAAGTCAGCCATGATGGTATACAATAGGTTGATCATCCGAGTCACCTAATCTTGCTTATTATGTTCTCATATTCTGTAATTATAAAGTTAATAATTGTAATTTTCCTGAACGTTCTGTTATTGAATGTTGCAGTCACAGAGAGTAAAGTATTTTGTGAGTCATCTCAGGTTGAGGTATGGGGGCTGTATTCACAGTGAATCTGAGTCTCCAACATCACCAACAAATGAAGCACAAGTTGCAGAGAGGAGATACTCTGTAAAGAGACCAGAGCTGTCTTTCGAAACCAGCCTAGTTTTCCAAATAACATTTTCCAACCCACACCAAACCGTGTGTGACAGTCTTGAGGATGACATCCTGTGTTCCGGTGGACCAGGTATTTGGAGCAGGTGGCCTCCATCTGCTAATATCAGGAGCTGTGAGGAGCTGAATAGAACATAGGCACATAGGACTGAGCAGCAGGAGTGGGCTATTAGACACTTTGTCACCGCTTCACCACTCACAAATTCCATGGGTGATGTGCATGTGGTCTCAAAAGCATTTTTCTGTCTGTATGCCATTTGTCTGCATTCACTTGTCTGTCAAATGTCACCAAATATAATTTTGAATAAATGCAAGCATCCAGCACCACAAACTTCTGGGGAAGGGAATTTCCACTTGAACAGCCCTTTGAAAATTTCTCATTTGTGTTTCAACCAATGTTGGAAGGTCACTCCGTCCTTTTCCAGTCCCACTCCTCCACTGGTTACACCAATATTAAATGGAACCATTTTTGTGATGTGACCAATGATGTAGGTCTCAGAGTAGGTCATTTACTAGAAAAGTGTGAGACACAGAACGTTGGACTCATAACAAATGGTAAAATGATAGAGTGCCCCAAACGTTATTCTGCCTTTGAAGTTATTCTGCTCACACAAGTTACTGGTAGTGGGGTTTCACTCTGGAACAGTTGAATTTGGCTGAATTCCCTTTGTTTCAGGCAGTGGAGAGATTCTAGTGAATTCTCACCAGAAATCCTTCACAAGTGGTAAAGATAACACAGGGATTTTATGGTCTCACACTTTGCTATCGGATGGAACAACGTAAGAGAGAGAGATCAATAGGCTGCTGCTTCTCAGGCGGGGGACATTTTTCTCCCTCTCTGTGTTGAAACATACGATTATGTCAACTGAACACCAAACTGGACCAGGTGTGCTCTTCTGGAACATTCTCTGGAAAACCCGATTATAGATTATATGCAAGTGCATTTGTTTCAATCGCAAAAAAGTCCCCACTTTATAATTTGAAGACATGGTTACATGTGTCTGTGTAATTTGTAAATATTGGTAGGTGTCTTCATAGTATGTGTGTTAATATAAATGCATCTTTTTCTTAAAATTTATTCTCTAGCTTTAGTCTCCCTGACAAGAGATAATGTGCATCCAGTTGATACACTCTTCAGAACGTCATGGATGGTTGAATTCTATTTCTCAGCTAAGATCAAAACTGATAATCCCCGATAACAAAAGGCCGGCATTCTAGGAATGAGTAAAGGGAAACCTCTTTGAAAATCTTCGAAAAGAATTAAATCCTTTCATTTTAGTTTCGGGATCAAAACAGCACACAGTGCATCAAATGTGGTCACAGCAATGCCCTCGTACCGATGCAGTTAAACATTCCTGCGATTAACCCTGATACCTTTTGCCAAAAACAGCATCATTCCACTTACCTTCCAAATCACTTGCTGCATCTGCAGACTGACTTCATATGATTCATGTCCCAGGAACATGGAAACCGCCTGAATCACAGAGTTCTACAAGCTCTCTGCATTTACATTGTTTACCATTGTTTTATTCTTCATGCCAAAATACTCAACCTACCTTATGCTATTTTGCTGAAGGTTTGCTCACTAACCTTCCCTGTCTGTTACACATTGCAGACTCACTACCTTCATTTGATGACACATTAAATAACCATCTTGGATTACGAGCTAATTGAGCTCCAAACAATTCCCTCCCCTTCCTCCAGATCTTTGATAAAGATTATTGATCATTGATGACCCCACAGTGATCTCTGAGGCACTCCATCAGTTACAGCTTTGCAGCCTGAAAATAAACATTTGTCTCTACTCTCGGTTTCCTGTTAGTGACTGATCTTTGCTGGACAGGAGAGTCAATGTTCCCTGCTCCTGGGTAGCCGTTCAGGCGGGTTGAATGGCCTCCTGGTGGGCTGTGTAATGTACTCAACGAGCTGAATGACTTCATTCTATATTGCTGTGCATTTCCTTAGAGTGACAGAATGGTCTCCTCCTGTCTCATTGTATCGATCCTGTCTGATTGAATGGGGTGGTCCTCTACCATGTAATAGCCTCGAGGGTGGATTGAGGGAGCAACACACGGGGTAGGGGTAACAGTTGGTCATTTGCCTGCACCATTCAGAATGCTCATGGCTGATCCGAGTGTGTCTGTCCATCCGTCTCCTGTCTGTTCCCAATAAACATTGACTCTCCTGCCCAACACAGATCAGTCGAGCGCAGACTTATACACTTAATGGCAAGGTCCTCGGGAGTGTAGCTGAACAAAGAAACCTTGGAGTGTAGCTTCATACCTCTTTGAAAGTGGAGTCGCAGGTAGATAGGATAGTGAAGAAGGCGTTTGGTATGCTTTCCTTTACTGGTCGAGTATTGAGTACAGGAGTTGGGAGGTCACGTTGCTGCTGTACAGGACATTGTTGAGGCTATTGTTGGAATATTGCGTGCAATTCTGTTCTCGCTCCTATCAGAAAGATGTTGTGAAGCTTGAACGAGTTCAGAAAAGATTTACGAAGATTTTACCAGGGTTAGAGGATTTTAGCTACAGGAAGAGGCTGAACAGGCTGGGGCTGTTTTAAATGGAGCATCGGAGGCTGAGGGGTGACTTTATAGAGGTTTACAAAATTATGAGGGGCATGGATAATTTAAATAGGCAAAGTCTTTTCCCTTGTGTCGGGGAGTCCAGAACTAGAGAGAATAGGTTTAGGATGAGAGGGGAAAGATACAAAAGAGACCTAAGGGGCAACAGTTTTCACCCAGTGGGTGTACTTCTATGGAATGAGCTGCCAGAGGAAGTGGTGGAGGCTGGGACAATTTGCAACATTTGAGAGGCATTTGGGATGGGTATACGAATTGGAAGGGTTTGGAGGTGTATGGGCCAGTTGCCGGCAGGAGGGACTAGACTGGGTTGAGATATCTGGTCGGCATGGACGGGTTGGACTGAAAAGTCTGTTTCCATGCTGCACATCTCTATGACTCTATAAACGAGTCTTCACTGCTCCCTGAGGATGAGGACACCACAGGTAGCACAACACTAAAGTGAAAGGTACGTCCTTATTTCTTTGTGGAACCTGTTATTTTAAAACTTTGTTAACTGAACATCAAATCACCACCTCTTTGCAGATAAAAGGACAGAATAATTAGGAATAAACATAAACCATTCCGGACTCCAAACCTGTCCCACATTCCCACCGAACCTTTCCAATCGAATATGTATCAAACCCAGTCTCTGCTGCTGTCTCAGGAAGAGAATAACTGTTAGCATAGCACCACATGAAAAAAGGAGCAGAATGAGGCCATTCGGCCCATCTAGTCTGATCTGCCATTCAATAATTTCTTTTCTGTTCCTCAACCTCATTCTCCTGCCTTCCCTCAAGAATCCTTGATCCCGTTATAAAACAAAAACTTATCAATTTGTATCTGTGTCGACGTGTGCATATGTTTGTCCATCTGCTTGTCATCTGGGTATTTGTGCTTCTACGTTTGTCTTTCTGTGCATCAGCCTGTGTGTTTTTATCTATGTTTGTGTCTATTTGTGTGTGACTCTATATGTCTGCGTGTGTTTCTACGTTTGTGTATGTCTATTCCCTTGTATGTATTGTGTTTGTTCGTATAATGGGGTGATACCAATAATTCTGTGTATTTCTGTGTCTGCATCTCTGTGCAGTGAGGTAACTGTATTTGGGGGTGGGGGGTGTGGGAGTTAAAGGACTGTCGTTTGAAATGCCAATGTGTTTACAGTGAGAATTGTCTTTCACTGAGCACTGCTCTTTAATCGGTCAGTGGGACATGGATGTTTCAGAAATTTCACGCGAGGCATCCCAGTCCGCTTCATCTTGTACTAGGTTCCTCCCACATGGCGGGTGTGGGGGAGGGGTGAGGGAATGGATATTGGGCACTCCACCACCCGGCTTGGCCATTTCTGTCCTATTCCAGACTTTTTCTCTTGGAATAGAAGAAAGGGATGGATGGAGTGAGGGCAGGAGTGGATGGCCTTGCAGTTAGTGCTGGTGGAGGTGTATCTGGGAGGAATTGTGAGTCGTCCGGAATGAGACAGTCGACAGTTTTGAATCCATATAGTATTATTAATGTGTGGGCGTATTGCGTAGGTGACAGAAAAAGTGTGGGAAGGAAGTTGCTGAATTCAATAGTGAGTGAGGTAGTGCCTAAGCCTTATTTGGAGATAGAGCATGAGGATTTTCTGGGGATAGATGCTATAACAGATATACAGAGAGGGTGACGGAGCAGAGAGAATTCGGTGACCATTATCCTGAGACAGCCGGGAGGATATTGATGCTTGTCCTGTATTGATGGAGATATCTTTAGATCATCTCAGCGTCAAGGTGAGCCTCCCCGAATGTCCTTTCCAAGTCTATCACTAATAATGACACAGACCTGTCCCTCCAAGTCTACGGAATCAGTTTATGTAGAACTTACAAAGAGCAAGGCACAGCAAATATTGCTGTGTTATATATCGGTTGTAGAAAATCTGAACATCATATGCTCTGGGAATTAGATATGCAAGTATCAAGGATACCGCAGTTTTGTAGGATGTTCTCAAATTGCATCTAAACTGTATTAACTAAGTGACTGCTTATGCTGTGCAAAATAAATTCTGTACGTGTATGTGAGGTGGGTTGAAGAGTATGTTGTGAAGCAAACTATAGAGCAGTTTATTTTGGGTTTGTTGTGTGATCAGAAGGAAGAGTTAATGACCTTGCTCTGAATCAGCTTTGAAGTAACAGAGACATTAATAAGGTGCATTTTACACGGTGTCTGCATGAATATAGAATGCTTGAACGTTCTGGTTAAACATCATGGTAGCCTGGAGGCTAAAGGGTCAAGTTCCCTCCAGTGAATTGGGAAAGTACAATATAACATACAGTGGGAGGCAAGCAATGTTTGTTGGAGTCATAGAGTCAGACAACACAGAGACAGGCCCTTCAGCCCAAACACGTCCATTCCCACCAAACTGTCCATCCACGCTAACCCCATTTCCCTGCTGTTGTCCTGTATCTTTCTAATCCTTTCCTGTCCATGTATTTGTACAAATGCCTTTTAAATGTTGCGAATGTGCCCGCCTCAAACTCTTCCGCGGGCACATCATTCCATATGCGTATCACACCTGTGTGAAAAGCAGTTGGTCCTCAGGTTCCCTTTTATTGTTTCCCCTCTGACCTTAAACTGATGCCCTCTTGTCCGTGATTGCCTAACCCTGGAAAAAGGAACTGAGTGCATTCACTCTGTCCGTCCTTCCCATGATCTTATACACTTCTCTCAGATTCCCCCTCAGCCTCATACATCTTAAGTAAAAAGTCCTAACTTGTCCAACCTCTCCCAATAACTCAAACCATTGAGATCTTTGCAACATTCTTGTAAATTTCTTCTGCACTCTTTCCAGTTTAATACCATCCTTCCCATAGTAAAGTGAACACAGCTGAACATAACTCTCCCAGTATGGCCTCACCAACATCCTGTATAATTGCAACGTAAATATACACTGATGAAAGCCAGTGTGCCAAAAGCTTTCTTCACTGCCCTGTCTACCTCTGAATCAAATTTCAGAGAACCATGCACATGAATTCCAAGGTCCCTCTGTTCCACTACACTCCTTAGGACCCAACCATTCAACTTGAAATTCCTACCTTGATTTGACTTTCTTAAATGCAGGAACTTACACTGATCTATATTAAAATCCATTTGCCATTTCTCAGCCACTTCTCCAGCTGATCAAGGTACTGCTGTATTTGCTGAAATTTCTGATAACCTTCCTGAGTCTCCACGATGCTGCCTATTTTAGTGTTGTCTTCAAACTTACAAATTTGCCTGTTTATTCTCATCTAAACCACAGATATATGTAATATGTAGTGGGCGAAGCAGTAACCCGTGAGGCTTTCCATTAATCACAGGCCTCCAGGCTGACAAGCATCCTTCCACTATTACCCTCTGCTTCCAACCAACAAGGCAACTTTGCATCTCATTTGGCAGCTCCTCCCCAATTTCATGCGATCTAACCTTCCAGAGCAGTGTACCATTTGGAACCTTATTGAAGGCCTTACTGGAATCCATAAAGACTGCATACACCATCCTGCCCTCCTCAACGTTGCTAGTCACTTAATCAAAGAATTTGAACAAATTTGTGAGCCATGATCTCTCATGCACAAAGCCGTGCTGAGTTTGATGTTGGGCTTTTCCCCTAAATGTTGGTTTTCCTGTTCCTCGGATGCTGCTTGCTCCGCTGTGCTTTTCCAGCACCACTCTAATCTTGCTCCTAATCACACCCTGTCTTTCCAAATGCATTTATAACTTATCTCTCAGAACCTGTTCAAGTAAATTACCTACAACAGATTTTACATTTACTGGTCTATAGCTCCCGCGTTTTTCTTTGTAGCCCTTCTTGAGTAAGGACACAGCATTCGCTGTCCCCCAGTCCTTCGTGACTTCGCCCGTTGGCCAGCGATGATGCAAAAATATCAGCCAGGGCTTCGGCAATTCCTTCTATGTCCTCCTGCAGTGTTCCTGAATATATATGGTCAGGACGAGGAAATTTACAGAAATATTGCAAAGTCTTTTTATTTCAGGTACAAACACCAAAGAAAGGAAAAGTGACACAATGATGTTGAACATAACAAATTCGAAAATGTATTAATCATAGGAAATGGCTTCAGATGAATTTCAGTCATTGTGGAAACCTGAGAATTCTCAGAAATTCACGATCCAGAAACAAGGGCCATGAAACTGATAAGGAAATCAAAAATAGAACATGAATGCTAACAAACAGGAACAAAAACACTGCATAAATCTACAATCTGTATTTCAAAGGAAACAAAGTAAAAGCAAGGTCAAATATGGAAATTGGTAATTGGGAGAGGAGAGTTTATTGTGAAGAACAGGGAAATGGCCAAGAAAATAATCAGCTGCTTTGTATCTGTCTTCAAGGAGGAAGATCCATAAAATCAGCCAGTAATACCAAGTGATCATGTAGCGCTTGTGCAACTGAAGACAAAAAGTCAATTTATATCAGGAACAAGGTAGTATTTGAAAGTGTAAATGGATTGAGCATTGCTCAACCTGACAAACCTGACGTACTTCATGTTAAAATGTCAGACTTAAATCAGCAACAGAAGTATTAATTGCACTGTCGATGGCTGTGTTTTATTTTCCTGTGTATTCTGCAGAGGTCGGAAGCCATTCGAGATAAATGGAAGTTAGTAAACGTGGTCCAAGCACTATAGATTAATGGAAGGGATCCAAACATCTATAAAGGGAAGAAGCCATAGTTTGGAGAACTGCCGACCAATTAACTTGACATCTGCAGGGAAACTGTTGTAATCTATTACGCAGCATGTGATAATGGATATTTAGAAATTAATAGGATCAATGGAGAGAATCCACATGTATTTCTGGCAGACGTCTAACTCGATGTGCTATTAGTTGTTAGACCCCATCTACCACCCCCTGAGAAAAGGAACAGAAAGTGACTTCGCCACAGGAAGTGATATCAACAACCCAAAGAAACCCTTAAAAAGAAAGCAGGAATGTGTAGCATCACTTCGCCAGAGGTCCACTGAAGATGTTACCTAGTAAAACGTCGGGAAATGAACCTGCCAGCTCAGCGAGCGAACCTGCATCCATTATGTACAGTATTGGTGACCCAATCTGAGAAAAAATATACTGACCACAATAAAATTGCAATGGACGTTGTCCAGATTAATCTCACAGATGGCGGGATTGTTGGATGAGGAAACTCGGCCTATGTTCTCCAGTGTTTCAAAGAATGAGAAGTGGGTCACAGTGAGATTTACAAAATTCACAAAACATATAACAAATGGGAAATTAACAGGACGCTTCCCTGGCTCCCCAATCCAAATTCAAGGCAAATAATGGCAAGATAAGGGATTGGCCACTTAAGACTGTAACTTTGAGGAAATTCATCACTCGGTGAGAACTGCCTAAAACAGGGTCATAGAAACCTGCTGGCAGTGTAAGATTAAGGAAAATCTCCAGATATTCTGCAAATGTGTCAAGCAGAAATGAATAACAAGGGAATAGATACGAGTCATTAATGACTTGCCAAGTTGCATCCAAATCAACTTAGTGTTAGGAGACAGAGGGTAGTGGTTGAAGGCTGTTTGTGTGACTCGAGACTGATGTCCAATGGTGTATCACAGGGATCAGTGCTGTGATTCGGAGATGCTGGTGTTGGACTGGGGTGAACAAACCTAAAAATCACATAACACCAAATTATAGTCCAGCAGGTTTATTCAGAGGCACGAGCTTTCAAAGCACACAACCACCTCATGAAGAAGCAGCGCTTCGAAGTTAGTGCCTCCAAATACACCGGTTTTAGTATAACCTGGTGTTGTGTGATCGTTATCCTTATTATTTGGGGTATTCATAAATGATGCAGCTGTGAATATAGGCGGGGGTGCTGGGAGTGTGACAACTAATTTTGTGTTTGATACAAAGATTGGCCGGGTGGTTGGCAGTGAGGAGGAAGGTCTTATGTTGCAGCAAGATACAGATGGAATGGTCAGATGGGCAGAGCAATGGCAGATGGAATGTAACCTTAATAAATATGATGTGATACAGTTTGGAAGAAGGAACTGGACATGGAGTACTCAATGAATGGCAGCACACGAGGAAGCTCAGAGGGTGTTTCTCCACACTTCCCTGAATATGACTAAATGCGTTAATGCACAATTTTGAAAAAAACATAAGGGACCGTAAACGTAATCTTTATTCATCAAGGCATAGATTATAAGAGCTATGCAGAACTTTGGTTTGGCCAAGATGGAGTACTGTGTGTAGTTCTGGGAACCACATTACGGGAAGGATCTGATTGTAGTGGAAGGGGCTCAGAGGAGATTCACCAGGATGTTCCCAGGGTTGGAACATATCAGCTATGGAGAGAGGCTGGATAACCTCAGGTTGTTTAGTTTGGAGCAGAGGAGGCTGAGGCGGCCGTGATTCAGAAGGATAGGATTCTAAGGGACATGGACAGGGTGGATAGACAACAGCTGTTCTTTTTAGTCAAAGGGCCAAGAACAATGCAGCACATTTTAAAGTGAAGGGAATTGAGGTTTGTTTTTCATCCAGAGGGTGTTGGGGTCAGGAATGTCCTTCCTGAGAGAAGTTGTCATGGTAACTTCACAACCATTAGAAAATACACGGCTGTGCACTTGAAATGCCATAAGATTAACTGCTACGGGACTTGTGTCGGAAAATGGGACTAATGTAGACAGTGCTGTATTGTTGATGGGACAAAGTCTGTGCTTCTGTGTTTGTATGGCTGTGGAAGGTCAATCATTGAGTAGTTTAAGATACGAATTGATGGGTTTCTGAAGAGTATATTAACAAGGGTTTTAAGATTGAACTTGTAATATCTTATGAAAATATGTCAGAGGCAAAATTAAGTGGACAAATGTGCAGCTTTCTTACAGTCTGATAGCAGTGAATTGAGGACCGGGAAAAGGCAGAACTATGGAGCAAATACTTTAGTTATGTCTTCACAGAAGAAAACAAAACAAAAAAGAAAACTTCCCAACAATCCTAGTGAACATTAGTCTGTTGAGAAAAAAGGAATAGAATGACATTTGCAACCAAACACTCTTAGAGGAAGTATTGGAACTGAAAGTAATGAGCACAGATAAAGTTAACCGAGATTGATCAAATGGGAATCATAATTAAGAAAGTGACGTTTAGCATAATTATGGAGAAGCAATCAATGCAATATAATTGCATTTTCAGAAAGATTTTTGATAAAGCCCAAAGCCTATTATGCAAATTCAAATCCTCTGGGACTGGGACTAATATGGTTTTAGAATGGGAGAGCGGGCAGGAAGCAGTGACTAGGAATAAAACAATGGGTTTATTTGAAAGGAAGGCTTGGAAGATATAGCAAGGATCGGGGTTTGGGCTCCAGCTATTCCCAATACACAACATATATTTTGTTGAGTGGATCAAATTTAATATTTCCAAGTTTGCTGATGGCACTAAACAATATCGGATTGTGAGTGGGTGTGCTGGATGTCCAAAAAACTGCAAGGTGATTGCGACAAGTGGAGTGTCTGGGTAAATACGTAGCAGATGGAGAGCAATGAGGGGTGGGTGATATGGTCTATGGGGGATATGTGATATTGTGACCTTTGATGGTAAAAACAGAACGGGAGCCTATCATTTGAAAAGGGATTGTTTGAAAAATGTTGATCTATAAAGGAACTTAAGCTGCATTTTTGTTTCCTCCTGTGCAACCCTCCGAGGTCAGTGTAGGGCAATGAGATCTGAATCCAGAAGTCAATACTGGGAATGGCATTGGCACGCTGACCAGTATACACAGACCCAACACGTGGGGAGGTGTAGCATTGAAAAGGATCTGGATCTCCCTGTGCACTGGTCACAGAAAGCAATTTTGCAGGAGCAGAAAACAGATAGGCAGATAAATAGTGTATTCACCTTCATTTCAGGGGGATTTGAATCCAGGAGTAAGGGTGTTTTACTGCAGCTGAGCAGGGCCTTGGTGAGACCTCATCTCGCACATTGTACAGTATGTTATGCAGTTTTGGTCTCCTTACCCAATAAAGGAGAAACCTGACATTGAGGGAGAGCAGTAAAGGATAATCAGACTGATCTCTGGGATGATAGGCTTGTTGTGGAGCAGAGTTTGGGGCGGCTATGCCTGTATTCCATGGGCTTTAGGAAAATGAGTGACGATCTCAGTGAAACATATAAAACTCTGTTAGGGCGAGACAGATTGGAATCAGGGGTGACAATTCCCCTGGCTGGGACTTCAAAACAAGGGGCCACAGTATTATGTACAGACAGGCCACTCTGCATTGAGATGTGAATAAATGTCTGCACTCAGATACTGGTGAACCTGGGGTACTATCTCACAGTTAAGGCTGTGGAAACCAAGGCACTGAATATAAATATGCATTTCTGGAAACTAAAGGGATAGGGAGACAGCAGGGTATTGTGTGAAGATAGAGGATCAGATACCATTACAGGTTGTTCTCCAATAACGTGGTAGCTGCGTTCCTGTGCATCACTGTGTTGCAGAAAATCATGCAATATTAATAATGTGGTCTATGGGGAAAAGAGGATAATGGGCGAACTGCAAAATATCAGTAAAAAACAAAAAATAAAGTTAGTCTAACACACACTAGCACAGTCTAATTAAACCTTTAAATCATATATTGTAATGAAATAGTGTTAATAATGACAATTCAGTCACTGGCTACATCCCTGTACCTTTCACCAAGCTCTTCACCAGAAAGCGCTCAGGACTGACTGACCACGTGATGCCAACATGGAATTCCAGTTCTCCTGAAGATTCTCCCCCGGTTTGAAATAAAGTTCCTTCTAATTGGAGAGAGCAATTCCCTGTTTCAAGCTCAGGTTCAAAGCTTGCAGAGCGGATTACATTCCTGTTTTAGCTGAACACTCAGAGGGTGCATTTGGCAGACAGAGGATCCTGAAGCTGGGTTTTGTTGTACAGATGGTGCCTGGCAAGGAATCGCGTCACCTTGAGCGGGAGCTCACTTTATAGAAAAAAGGTGCACAATTCACGAATCGCATTGCAGTCAAATCACGTTGAATAAACACGCGTTATCAGAGAAATGCCTGTATATTGAATCGAGGAGCAAGATTGATGGACTGAAGGTCTACAACAGTTCTTATTTTACATTTCACAATGTTTAAACATATTAATAGATATGAACACTGTGTCGGAAAACTGCTTTGAGGAGATTTTCTCAATGAAGTAGAATGGGGAAGGCTCAATGTGTTGAATGACCTACTCCTTTCCCGATGTTTCTGTGCAGCCTGTGGGAAAGCTCTGTAAATGTTGTCACAAGCTCTCAGATGTGAGGAAGGAGGACTCTTCAGCGTCAATAGGACTGTGATTCCCGTTCCCTTTTCTGATATCGAGGCTGGTGCCGGTTATTCTGTCTGTTTATTTCCTTTAAGACCTCGGAGCAGTGTGATACAATTGAGTGTCTTGCTTGGCCATTTCAGGGACCATTGAAGACTTTATCACATGTCTATGTGTCTGGAGTCACTTTTAGGCCAAACAAGGAAAGCACGGGAGATTCACTTCCTGGAAGTACGTTGGGGAATGAGATCGAAGTTTACAATCAACATTGTAAGCAAGGTCATTGTTACAATCACCAGATTCTAGATCTTGATATTTTATTAATTGTTTTTAACTTCCACCAGCTGCCAGAGCATTTTCCTGCATTGGATTAGTAATCCAGTGACATTTCCACATCAGCACCATCACCACATAGGAACCTATCAGAAACCACAATGGGCGGGTTATTTCTGGACTGCTTGACAGCTCTGTCAAAAAGAACTCCCACCAATTTGATTATCGTGAAGGGACTGAGGGGGTGGTAAATGGTCAGAATGTAATTATTCACCTATTAGGGGACCAGACATAGTTGAGTAATTTTCCACATTGCTGAAAATGTGTTGCTGAAAATGTGATGCAGTCGTCAGGCAGCATCCAAGGAGCAGGAGAATTGACGTTTCATGCATGAGCCCTTCTTATCCTGCTCCTTGGATGCTGCCTGACCTGCTGCGCTTTTCCAGCAACACATTTTCAGCTCTGGTCTCCAGCATCTCCAGTCCTCACTTTCTCCTCGATAAATTTCCACATTGCCAGGGAGTTGTCAGAGTTGGAGCTGGAATGAAACAGCTTTCCGAGGGCCACGGGTTGTTGTGCAGCATAAGTCTTCAGTTCTATTGTAGGAATGGTGTCAGGGTCCATTGTCTTTGTCGTATCTACTGTGTTCAGCGGTTTCTTCATGTCTCATGCAGCGAATCGAATTGGTTGAACACCGCCATCTATGATTCTGTGGATATCATGGCGAGGATGAGGTGGATCAATCCTTCAACACCTCTGGCTGAGGATAGTGCAGATACTAAATCCTTGTCTTTTTCACTGATGTGCCAGGCTGTTCCATTATTTAGGATGGGGATATTTCTGATGTCCTCTCCTCCAGTAAGTTTTGTAATAGTACATCGACATTTATGTCTGGATGTGGCAGGATTGCAGAGCTTAGACCTGATCTGTTGGTCTTGGGATCATTTTGTCCTCTCTATCAGATGTTAGTTCTGCTGTTTGGAATGAAACCATTCAAGTGTGGTAGCTGTAATGGGTTGTGATCAGCTTTAGGCACACATGGTTCTGACCGTGGCAAGTTCACCCACTCTCGTCACTGAACCATTGCTCGGCTTGATGATAATGGTAGACTGATGGAATATCCTGGGGAAAATGTTACAGATTATGTTTGAATACAATCCTGCTTCTGTTGCTGCTGTTGTCTACAGCATCACATGAAAGCCCAGTTTGAGTTGTAATATCAGCAATTCAATTCTACTGTCTGTCCCCCAGTTAACATCGAGACCCAGTCACCCATCAGCCGTGTACTCAGTGACCGCACCTGGTTTCTGATGCAGTAATATTTCCATTTTCATATTCTCATTCTGCTGAGGGTTCTCCTTGGTGCCATGCTTCCAATTTGTTACATTACTCAAACCCTTTAATATATTCATCTGAATCTTTTCCTTGCTCGTCATGCCATCTGCGTTTGAATTGAATGTGTTTCCCTCTAGTTTTCTCCCTGACCATGATTAAGAGCGCTGTGGTGTCAGTGATATCAGCCTTATGCAGTTTCTGAGCGAATGAATGTGTCCACTTCAGTTCCCAGTGTAGGGCGCTCCGTGTTGGACAGGGCGTTTGAGCAGCTTTCAAACACGTCATTGGAACTTGTTCAAAAACAGAAATTCCTGAAGAAGTAAAGCAGCTCTGGCGGCATCTTCTGTAGTGAATGCAGAGTTAATCTTTCGAGTCCAGTGGCCCTCTACAAAGCCCGCAGTTTCTTCAGCAATTTTTGCATTTATTTTATATTTATTTCCAGTATCCATAGTTATTTGTTTCATTCAAAATTTGTGCTGTGCCTATTCGTTTCTGAAGAACCTCAGCAGGTCTGGCAGCATCTGCAGAGACAGAGAAACTGAGTTCGCATAACAAGACCAATGTGACTTGTTCTGAACTGAAAAGGGTTGGCTTTTTAATCCCTTGCGGAGATGGGGGATGGGTGACTTGGAAAAGAGGGCGTGGCAAAAGATAAACGGGCTATTAGCAGTGGTGAACGAGAATATGATGCAAAATGGGTTTAAATTAAGATGTGAATGGGGGAAAGGGGTTCTCTCTCGTTGAGTGTAAGATAAAGAAGACACAACCACACAAGGCCATAGGGAGAACAGGAGAGAGAATGTTGTATTATATAGATCTCGATGTATACGTTTTCACAGTTTCCATCATCACTGCCTTCACACTATGGAATTCAGATGCTTGACCTCTTATTAGCACGAGTAAGAGTTTCATGCTGCCTTAGTTTTGTAACATAGAGCAAAACTAACAGTATGAAGTTTGGGCTGTTATCTACACCTGTCATTTTTAATATTCTTTCAAATTTGCAGTGCTGATCGTTAAACGTTTGATCTTGAAGTTAGTATCAGATGGAGTGTATGAGTTTGAGGAGTGGCATTCTAGAAGTTTATAATATCATGGGAGGCATGGGTAGAGTGAATAGTGAAGGTCTTTTATGTTGGATCGGGGATTTCAAACACAGATGCATAGCTTTAAGGTGGAAGGGGGGAAACTTGAAAGGGACAAAGGGACAACTTTTTTTACACAGAGTGTGATGTATGTATAGAATGAACTGCCAGAAAAACAGTGGGAGATGCAAGTACATATTTCAAAGACATTTAGACCAACATATGAATGGGAAACGTTTAGAGGCATATGGGCCAAGTGCAAGCAGATGGGATTATTATAATTTAGAAAACCTGGTCAGCATGGACAAGTTGGACCAAAGGGTCTGTTCGTGCACGATATAACTGTATGAATGTAGAAATTGACGAAAATGTACGAAAAGATATGATGTAACAAATTGGTAAGAAATATAAAAACAAGCATCATGAGCTTTTCTGTCAACATTAAAAAAAAGCTTGAAGATTTGTGTGTGAGCTGAGGGGGAAGTGAAGTGAGGAAAGTACATTGAGGCCATTAGGGGGGTGTGACTGGAGAACTGACCAAAGGGAACAGGCAGGTAATTTACACTAGTAATTTAAATCACTCCTCATGAGGAAAGTAGTGTAAGAATGTCAATGGTATAAACAAAGTGGTAACAGGAGGGAAGTTATTGAACTGTCTCTAACAAAAGGTACAAGGTATTTACCTAACAGGTAAGAATAAGGGTAGGCAGGTCAGCAGTAATTCATAGTTAATTTTAAAAGAAGTAGTCACAGAGTGACTAGTGACATTGTGTGAAATATTTCATAACTCTTTGGATTACAGGAGTGTTCCATTGAAACTGGAGATCTTCCAATGTGGTGCCTATCTTGAAGAAAGGAATGAGACAGAACGCAGGAACAATTTAGCCTAACCATTATTGGTGGGAATCTGCTAGAGCTTGTTATTAAGGAAGGAATTGCAGGGCAGTTAGAAAATCTTAATGCAGAGTTGGCATGGTTCTGTGAAGGGGAAACTATTTTTGCTCTGTCACAACATACAAATTCTTCTTTGGAGATCCCTGAGAAGGTCAAGATTAGAGTCATGCTGGAAAAGCACAGCAAGGCAGGCAGCATCCAAGGAGCAGGAAAATCAATGTTTCGGGCAGGAGCCGTTCATCAGGAATTCCTGAGAAAGTGACAAGCAGATTTGATAAAGGGCACTGGTTAACATGAGACTTTCCAGAAAGTTTTCACAAGGTATCACAAAATAAACGTTCTGACACAAGACAGAGGCTTGTAGTATGATGAATAATATATTTGCATGGGATAATGGTTGCTTAACACATAGAAATCGGAGTGTCAGGATTAATGGATCTTTATGATAAAGGTGTATCTACTGGATTACCACAAATATCAGGCCGATGGCATCAGTTATGTACAATCTATACTGATAGCCTGACGGCGGGAGCTGAGTGCAATATACATTGGAGTTAGTGGATCACTTTGCGAACCAAAATGCAGGCTGCTATTTAATGAAGAGGACTCCCAAAAAAGGAGTAGTACAAAGGGATTGGAGTGTTCCTGAGTATGAAACGTAACGTCAGCATGCTGATGCAGCAAGTAACTAGGTTGGTTCATGAGGCAGCTTCCTGGGATGAAAGGGTTGAATTATTGAATACATTTAAAATGGTGAGGAGATTATTCATTGTGGTTGAAATGAATGAGGGTGATATTACTGAAATGTACAAGATACAGAGGGGGCTTGACAAGGTAGATGCTGAGAAGGTGTTTCCCCTGAGTCTCGAACTCGAGGCGGTAGATACCGAATAAGAAATATTGATTTCAATCTGAGGTGAAAAATGAAGCATTCTCTCAGAAGGTAGTGAATGTCTGGAATTCCCTAACCCAGAGAGTTGTGGAGGGATACAAGGAATTGGGTAGGAAAGTGGAGTTGAGCTCGGAAGTAGATCAGCCATGTTCTTATTGAATGAGAATTCAGTCTTGAGGGGCCGAATAGCCGTCTCATGTTCCTACTTCTTAGTCTTTTATGTCATGCTTTTGGAAAGTAATTGGTTATTTTCCTGGAAGTCGTGTTGTACAATGTTGCATTCGGGAGAGGAGAAAATTTGCCTGAGTTAATCCTGGATGGGATATGGGATCTGCATTTAAAGCAATTCCAGAGCAGAAGTTACAGAGTGAGGAAGCATGGAAAAAAGGATTGCGGCTGGGGGCCACTTTATGATCTAAGCCTAGAATTTCCAAGTGCATTTCCGAAACTACACCTAACCATCAGCGTGGCTTCGATCTGGCTGTTTGTAGCAGGTCCGAAGGGAGGAATGGAACATCAGAACATAGGGCTGAGGGACACGAGTGGGCTGAACGGCCCTTTGACACTACCCCACCAGTAAATAAGGTCATGGCTCATCTCATTGTGGTCCCAGCTGCACCTTTCTCTCCTTGCACCATTATCCCTGATTCACCTGTCTATGGAAAATCAGACAAAGCCAGCCTCGATATAATATAATGATTCAGCCATCCCAAACTTCTGGGAAGGGGAATATCCACTTGAGTGAAATCCGACTTTGTGAATTTTTCCTCACTCCGGTTCTGACTGATGTTGGAGGGTGTCACTGTTTCCTTTTCTCGTCCCACTACTCCACTGTTCACAACAAATTTTAAATGTAACCGGGTCGGTGATATGACCGATGATAAAGGTCTCAGACGGGGTCAGGTTCAGTGATAGGAACAAGTCAGGCAGATTTCTTTCGTCAGCCGCAGGTAACTAATAGGGCTAACGGAGCAGCGTGATAGATTTGTGGTAAACACTGCTACCTCATATCAGCAAGGAGCTCAGCTCAATTCCAACCTCGTCCAACACTCTATGTGGAGTTTGAACATTCTTCCCGTGTCTGTGTGGGTTTCTTCCCAGTTCTCCAGTTTCCTCCCACAGTTCAAAGATGTGCAGCTTAGTTTGATTGGCCATGCTAAATTACCGATTAGTCAGTTTATTTTTGTTTTCTCAGGGTGTAGTGAGTCTTTGGAACACTCTTCCCTGCAGACCATTCGAGGCAGAGATATTGAGTATTTTTGAGGCAAGGTTCATGAATCACAAAGGAGTCAAGGATTCTCGAGGAGTGGGCAGCAATGTGCAGTGTTGGGAAAATGTAGTCAGTGCTACTGAATGACACGGCTTCAGAATATGCAGGAATTAAATGAAATGATAACATCAATAAGGTTTTACCGGGAAAACAAGATGGCAGCGATCTGAAAGGTCAGCTTTGCTGATCTCTGTACCACAATAATGCTCTACCCCACCCCACCACAGTCATTTACTTACAATTGAACACTAAAAGAGCTACAGAATCCTCACTAATCCCGTTTTGTCAAGTGGAAATGACAAAATATGGGAAAGGATCGAGTAAGTCCCAACACACAGCGCACCCGTCAGAAGCTTTCAGCATGTCTGTGGCCGCACCTGTAACACCCTCTGTTCGTTTAATGGACCGAGTCACTCACCAGGACTTGGTCACCGAGTTCACCAAGTTACGGGAAATGACTGAAACCATGATTGAAGACAAATTCAGCGGGAGGATAGAACCACTCTCAGCAGTGCTCCAAAAACATGAGCAGCAACTTGAAAGCCTTGGAAACAGAACGGATGAGGTCGAGAGCCAAACTGTAGGGGCAGAGACTGTGATCGATTCCTTTAAGGAGCGGATCCTCACCTTTGCAAAACAGGTCCGTAACTTAGCTGAACAAGGTGACGTCCTCGAGAACAGGGACAGGATGAAGAATGTTCACATAATCGGTCTGGTGGACCGGACATAGGGTGATCAGTCAGTGAGTTTTTTTTGCGAGAACTGGCTGCAAAGATTCCTTCACAACAAAGCTGAAGAGGGACGGGTGAAGAGTGAGACAGTTCATCGGGTTACGGTGCGCAGGTCATACTCAGACCAACGCCCTCACCCTGTCCTTGTGCTATTACATTGGTGCAAGGACAAACAAAGACTTAGGGAAGCCTCCAGAATACAGGGAAGAGACCCGAAGAGGGCTTCAGGATTATGTTCTTCCAGGTCTTTTCAGCGGCAGTGATTCAGAAAATAAAATCTTTCGATGATAACAAGAGAAGATGAAGGGAACTTGAGATTCAGTATTCCTTAATGAACTCAGCGGTGCTCCGTATGCACTAGTGGATCTTTCAATAGATCCACTAACTCTCCAGAGGTTGTGAAAACTTTGTGGGCACTTTAAAGTAGGCTGGATGCGTTAATGGAAAGCGATAACCTTGTTTCTCTTTTTTAAAAGAAAGTTTGATGGCAGTTTCTGGTATTAAGCAGTGTTAAATTATAGACCGGGCTGGATAGAGTACATACTTTTAACTCCTTCATTAGTATTAATGCTCGTTTTTCTCTTGTTTAGTTTGTGTGTTGCGTTGGGCTCAAGCTGGACGGAGTTATGAAGGTGATCGTGATGACTGAATGCCTACCTAAGGGCAGTTCAGTCCCGATGTTTGTGATTAATTGCCCTGGATGCAGTATTTATAAATGGGCAGAAGATAGAGATTTGTGACGTGAAAATGCTCCCAGTCGACGGGGGGTAAATGCCCCTCCTGAGTGCCATTGGCACTTTGTATCTTTTTTTGTATTTGTATGTATTTAGTTTTGGAACGTTTTTGAGAGCTTATTAGTTGTAGTAGCTTTAGGTTGTATGTTTTTTTAGGCTCTATGATTCTGTTTTCATTGGTGCTCAGCGATTTGTAATTCGAGTTCTTCCTCTCTGGATTTCAAATATTGTTTCAGTGTATAATGGCAAATGTCGTGCTTAAATGGTGTATCTAGAACATTAAGGGGAGCCATTCGCCAGTTAAGAAAAAGGAGAGGGAGGATATTGTCGTATTGCAGAGATGCACTTTGATGACAAGGAACATTTGACATTACAGCAAGGTGGGTTTGATCGGGTTTATTTCTCATCTTTTAACACGAGGAATAAGAGAGAAACCATACTGGTGAGGAAGAATCTTTCATTTAAATTAGTAGATTGTATTAGATACCCACGGGAGGATTATAACCCTCAAAGATATATGGGGAACAAAGCAATAGTTTGAATGTTTATTGCCCCCGGTTCACTGCCGGAAATTCCTGATAGATGCTTTTTCCAAATTAAGTAACCTTTCTTCGTCGCACATTATCGTAGGAGGAGACTTCAATTGTCTTTTGCACCCACAGTGGACAGTATGCCCAAAGGCTCCAAGCACCATTTTTCCAATCTAAGCAATTAGTGGATTTTTGTGTGGAACTGGGGCTGGTGGATGTATGGAGGCAGATCCACCTCATAAACAGGGATTTTATTTTCTTCTTTAACCCGTAGAAATGCCACACTAGTGTTGATATCTTCCTCACCTTGCAGCAATCTTCAATTCAGTGGTGTTCTGGACAATTGGGAATATTACCATTTCTGACCATGCAGCTGCATACTTATTGGTTAAGATCAAGGGAAATATAGCAGGTTCAAGACACTGGCTAATCCCTTTATTCTTAAGGATATTAAGTACATTGAGTATTTCTGTAATGAATTCAGATCTTTCTTAGCCATTAATTCAGATTCAACCAGTAACACACCCATTCTATGGGAATTGCTAAGGCTTATGCCAAAGGAACAATTCCTTAGGATGCGGCAGAAGCTGGAGCAGGAGCGCTTGCTCCAGGCACTGTTGAAGGCAGCCGAGAGGGCACACTGTGATAGACCCTCGGTGGCTCGGCTGTAGAGGATCACAACGCTTCGGTTTGCTGTGAATTCCATGCTCACACAGACAGCCAAGCACGAACTTACTTTTGCAAAACAAAACCGGGCAAGAAGTTAGCCTATCTTGCGATGAAAAAGAGAGCCCCAATGCCATTACCTCAATTAGGGAAGGTACTGGGACCCTTTCCTGCGATCCCATAAAAATTAAAACAGCATTTCGGAGATTTTACTCTGAATTATATCAGTTTGAGCATTATGAGGATAGATGGATTAAGCTGGAATCTTTCTTCAAGAACTTGGACCTTCCAGGGGTAACCCCCGAATAAGAGTCTTGCCTTCATTCACCACTGTCAGTGCTGGAGGGTGTAAAGCAGCTTCCAGGCGGAAAGGCGCCCGGTCCTGACAGATGTCCACGTGTGTTTTATGAGGAATTTATAAACCTGTTGTCAGAGCCGATGCTTACTATGTTCGTCACTCACACAGTCACGACTGCATCCCACCATCCTTAAGAGAGGCTCATATCTCTCTTATTCTGAAGAAAAGGAAGACACCGAAAGATTGTGCTTCCTATCGGCCTATCTCACTTCGAAATATTGATTTCAAAATTCTGTCTGAGTCCCTCACATTGAGGATGGAAACTATTTATCCTTCCATTGTCAAGGTATACCAAACCAGCTTATAAAAGGCTGCAGATATTCCAACAATGTTAGCAGATCTTCAATATGATCCAAGCGTGTCAACAGCAAATTAAGCAGCTATTAATGATCTCTTTTGATGCAGGGAAGACATTTGCTTGGGTTGAGTAGCTGTATCTCTTCTATACGTTAGAATGGTTTGGTCTCAGCAAAGTTTTTATCAAGTGGGTGAGGGTCCTTGAAAGTGACACTCTGTGTGCGATCCTGTAAAATTATTATTTCTAGAGGCAGTCGACAAGGTTGTTTACGCCAGTGTTGTTTACGATAGTGATTAAGCAACTGGCGAAGGGCATCTGCAGGGACCCCAACATATCTGCCCCAGAAGTGGGATAGAAGTCACGTAAGATTACATTGTCTGCAGATGATTGTCTTAAATTTTTGTTAAATCCCATAGTTTTGGTCCCTCACCTGATGCAATGCATCAGTTCGTTTGGTGTCTTTTCCGGCAATACCATTGATTTTACAAAGTTAGAGGCCATGCCTCTGGGCGAAGTCAGGGAAATACCTGATGCCGTGGGAGAATCCTGATTTCCTTTTCAATGGTCCCGGGGTAATGGGGATGCTCCCTATTTAGGTATATTCATTAATCCTATCTTTGAACTTACATTTAACGCGGTATTTGTCCATTTGTTTGACAAAATTAAACAAGACCTTCGAAGATGGGAGACATTTCCAATATCCTGGCTGGGTTAGATAGCTCTTATTAAAATGAATTCCCTCCCTTGTTTGCTATACCCCGTGTGACTGCTTTCTTTGATGTTTCCCAGACAGATATTTAGGAGACTAAATGGATGATGTAGCTCTGATTTGTCACCATAAGCAACCCCTTATCAAGTTAACCAAATTACAACGACCCCAACAGTTTGTGGGGAGTAGATCTCCCGGATATTAAAAGCTATCAATTACGCTCTTCTTTACCCGATGTTAGTGAGGCTTCGGCATCAATATGGTTAGATATTGAATCTTCTCAGGCAAAGTACTCCCTTAGTAGTCTGCTACTCATAGACAAAATGAGGACAGTTACGAAGTATTACCATTTCCCAATAAATATCAATAATTTTAAAGTAGGGACTCTAATGTGTCCGATCGAAGGCAATATAGCCAAACCCCATTTCTTACCCCAAAACGTGGTGTACCATGTTTCCGACGGGGAATACTGGATTCCATGTTTAAACTATGGACAACCAGTTGGTTTATCTTGCTTGGATGATTTATCTGAGGGAGAAACAATGATGTCATTTGATCAAAATAAGTCGTAACTAATGACTACCGAGTAGAGATCTGTTCTGTTTTCTTTTTATCAGATCAGAGATGTTATTCAGAAAAGAACCACGCTTTTAATAGACCCGTACAGATCCGATACAGAAAAGAGGGTGCTTATTGCTAAGAACACACTCTCTGTCAGTACCCTTTATCATTTGTTGCAGAGTGACCCCTTAGACGAGACTTTGTGCCTTTATGAGGTCTGCAAACAATTTTGGGGGTTCAGATCTCTTCGGACACAGGGGAGGATATTTGTGAAAATACAAGAAGTATTTCAATCTGTAAGAAGACTTTTGCCCTGAAGTTGAAGATTCATCATAGAGTCTATCTGCCCCCAGACACTCTCTCAAAATTCAAGTGGGAGTCTGTCTTAAATACAAAATGACTATGGACACTCTTACTCATTGCTTGTTGACCATCCACCGGCGCTATAGGAGCGGTGTGTTCTCTGCGATGGACAGGATATTGCGGACAGAATTGGAGATGGTTCAGGTTTCCCTTTTCCTGGGCCTGCCCAGTCTACCTTACTCAGATGTGCATAGGAAAAAATACTTCAATACCTTCACTCTCTGAGTTCAGAAAAAAAAAGTTCTGTTGAGTTGGGTGTCTGAAAACCCCCTGGGTCTATTGGTTTGTCGTAACCTTGTCATGGAGCATAGCCCCTTGGACTTTTTAAAAGGTATTTTGCACCATACAATAGAGGATTTTTATTCGACATGACAGCCCTTTTTGAATTACCAAGGTACAGGCTAATATAGCTATGACGAAATTGACTAATGAATCTAATGTCCAGAGAGGAAGAATTACGAACAAATGAACGTGTATTAATTAACGCTCTTGAAGGTTGAGAGCTATAGTTTTGTTATAATGAGTTCCAGTATTCGTTTTTTATTTTTTATTTTTCTTCGGCCTGTTGATTTACCTTTTCTTATATACATGCACATGGGTGTAATTGTGTTCAATTTGCATTGCTCTTTGAGTTGGGGACTGATTTGTTCATTGAAGCATTAAACTAATTTTCTCTGAATAAAAATATTTTTGAAAAAAATTAAAATGTTAACATGGATAGAATACAAATTATGATTTATCTTAAGGGTCATCACACCTCGGGTGACAGGATGATGTTGAGAGGGTGTGCCCTTCGGAGCAACCTCTGTCTGTGTGGGGAACTGAACATGCGCTGTTGGCTTTCCTCTGCATCACAAGCCATCCATCCAGCCAACAGATTGCGAGACTGTGTAACTGCTATAAATAGAAATAGCCAAAGTCAATGTAAAATATAAACTTTGATAAGAAGGAAAAAAAAGGTACAATTCAGATAACGGTCAAGATAGTTGCTGAGGGGAAAAAATCTCCGCTGGAAATTGTACGTTATAACGAGAGAGTTGATTGGATGCTATCTTTGGTTGAATAAGTTGAACCAAGTGAAATAACCGGAATTACTAATTGTGATTGGATGTCGATAACTATACAATATGAGTACATTTTTGATTGGTCTCTGTGAAGCATTGTATGAAAGTAAAAAGCTGATGGAACATATTTTTTGGAGTGTTGGTCCCCATGGGAAATGCCTCCCAAACACAAGCTTGAAGAAACCCAGGGTAGAAAGTGCGTGAGTGTCGTCTGGTTTGTGACAGGAAACCAGGGGGCTGAATGATTGAAAGTTCCTGCAACGTGAAGCTCAGGAGACAGTCAGATCACCCCCGATCTTATTAAATGGTACAGCACATTTGAAGGGCGAAATGGACTCAATGTGAATTTTAATTGCATATGATTTAAAAAAAAACTGTTCCTTCACCTCATGTTTTACACACTGGGGCACTGTCATTTTCCTGAAACTGGGAATTATTTGGAATATTATCTAGAACATTCCATAATCAACATTCTCTGGAGAATTCTACAATCTGTGGAGATATTACAAAGGAAAGAGACACGGTGGGGGGGGGGGGGGGGGGCGGGGGCGTGCTGTATGCAAGAGTGAGAGTGGTGGAGCATGAGCCTTGTTCGGATGTCGGTGCTGGAACAGACATACATTGAGTGTGAGGGACAAACAGCATACGATGCCCCTTATCCTCACAGAGTTGGGAATGTTATCGATGTTTGTCCTGAAGTGCTGGTCATTGCTACTGATCTCAGATACTGCACTGAGCTGGGTGGTGAGCTCAGATCATACTTGGTGGGTCTGGTGGTACTAGGGAAGAGATGTACTAAACCATCCGCCAGGATATCTGTGACTCTGTTGACAAAACGTGGGGTAATTGACCCTTATCTGCTATGCTCTGGGTAAAACGTACATGACAGCTCCAAACTGAGGAAAGCTCAATCGAGTGCCCATTGTCCTTTTAAAGATGGCACGAGTGCCAGCAATAATGGAATATCCAGTGGCATCTGGGAGATAGTGGGCACCTCCAGCCAAATTGGGTGGAAGAATCGGGTTAACATTGAATGAGAGTGACACCATGGGTTAGGGTGGGTAGTTAATGAGGTGAGTTCGGTAAGAGAGCACCAGAAAACTAGTTTGGCCTCGTGCAAAGAATCCCCCTGTCACACTCAATGGAAATCACTCAAAGATAAATTATTGTTAGATTCAGACGGATAAGTTGAACACTCTGCTGACCCCATTCACATTTACAGAGCTGCAGAACAAATCCTCATCCAAAACTCTCCATCATCTGAACTCACACCTATATTCTGTTCACCATCATTCCTGATAATACTGGCGTATTTTACTGGATGCTATCGAAATGTCTATATCTCAGCATTCTGAAACATGTGAGCACATCCTTCCATGATATTGTTGCTCAATCTCACCCTCTCTGTCTATACCCAAAACCACTTTCATTTACAGTCATGCACGGAGACAGGACCTTCAGCCAAAACTGGTCCATACCAACCAAAATGTCCGTCCACATTAACCGCAATTCCCTGCACTTGGCCCATATTCTTCTCTGTCTTTCCAATTCATATATTGTTCGAACAAAGTGCAGCGAGGTTTTGTGATGTCAAGGAAGGCTTCAGGAAAGATCTCGCTGAATCTACCATTCATCTCACCCCAGCAATCAGATTACACAGAAACATTTTGACTAGAGATTATAAACAAGAAGTACAAGCAAATACTGGTGGGAGATGTGTATGGAAGTCAATACTGCAGGGAAAAAATGTACGTTCTAAACAGGAGATTAGATATACAAGCGTTTGCAGGCAAAACCCGACGGGTCTGGTACTATTTGAAGGAAGAAAGTCGGAAGTTTGACCCTCGAATAGCATAGCAGGTTAGGGCACATCCAAGGAGCAGGAAAGTCTATGTTTCGGTCATCAGCCTTTCATCATGAATTTACTTCAGAATTCACTTTTTCCTAATCCTCTGTAGGAAGAGAGTGAGTCAACATTTTTAATTTGGGATTTCTTCATCAGAACAGCTTTTGTGTTTGATCTCTAGTATATGCAGCTCTTTGTTTTATTTTAGATCAGCAATTATCTTGCATGTTGCAGTATTAATGAACAACTTGATCTGGGAAGAGGGGAAGGGGTGAGGGCAAAGATCAGGCAGTGTGTCAGTCACAGCTTAAGGCCCTGTGGAGGTAAAGGAAGGCTTGTTGGAAGCACCACATTGGAATTCGGCATCATTTGAACAGATGTGACAGATTCAGAGAAAGTGGGAGGATGCAGTTTCTCGCGCAGCTGGTCATTGAGTGTCACAGTGGATAGCAATACGGCCTTACAGCATCAATTACCTGTGTTCGATTCCACCCTTTGGTGACATTCTGTGTGGTGTTTGCACGCTCTCCTTGTGTGTGCGTGAGTTTCCTCTGGGTGTTTGGTTTTCCTCTCACAGCCAAAAATGTCCAGGTTAGATTCAGTGACCTCAATAAATTGTTCTGCTGTATCCAGGGATGTGCAGGTTCGTTGGATTGTCTGTGGAAAATTTAGAGTTACCGGGGTAACGTTTCAGTTTGTTGCTCGGGATGTTATCAGGAGGGTCATTCTGGGCTCGGTGGGCCAAATGGCCTGGTTCCACACTGCAGGGCTTCTTTAATTTGTATGTACCTGTCTGTGTTTGAAAACACTTCCCAGGATGCTACCTATAAGTGCTAACACAATTTGCCTCAACAAAATATTACACCTTCCGTTTCTATCTTTAATGTGAATGTCTCTGTCCATCTGATTCTTTCCCTGGCCTTGGTTTTTCGTTGTGTATTGTATCGAATGCTGGCATCATGAATTTCAGAAATAATGTAATGGTGTGTGTCAGGCTATTGTTCACTTCCCGTTGTGTCCCATGTGTTACTCTATGGACAGGGGAGGGTGTGCTGTGCTGTTGTTCACTTCTAGGTGTGTGCCTTAAGGTGCTTCATGAAGAGGTGCGTGTGTATTCAGGGCAGCTGTTCACTTCCCGGTGTGCCCCACGTCGTGCTCCATGTTGGACAGCGGTGTGTGTGCTGGGCTGTTGTTCACTTGCTGGTGTGTCCCATGTGGTGCTCCATGGACAGGGGGTTGTGTTTTGGGTTATTGCTCACTTCCCAGTGCGTACCAAGTTGTGCTCCATGTTGGACAGGAAGTTTCAGCATCTTTGACTCATGTCTTTAAAGTTTGGTCTGTGCCTGTCTACTGAACGCCTGTGTTTGCCCCTTTCAGCTGATCACGTGGTCAGAAACACGAGGAGGACCCTGACCCTGAGGTAGATAAAGGAGTAGATATCTCACTTTTAGTGGAGGGAAGTCTGATTGTCTCCTGTTATTGAAAAGTTAGTGGAGGGGATGGGGATGGGGATGGTTTGCTGGAGGTTGTGCTGTGAGCTACCTCAGACGTTCATGGAGACCTGAGGATTTGGTGACCCAACTCTGGATGGAGCATTGGGACCTTAGTTATAGCATCAGTGTCTGTAACATGAACAACAAATGGAGCAGAGGCTGCAGAGCATGGACGCTCTGAAACCACGGACTGGGTGTGTGTGGGGAAAGGGATCTGCTAAATCTGTCTGGTCTTAAAGTAGCACAGACTCTCACTCTCATCCTTAAACATACACGCACACACACCCTCTTTCGCTCACACACATGGAAAGAAACATACACACCCTCTCTCTCTCACTCGCACGCCACCTCCATCCTCCCCCCACCCCCCGCCACATACACACTCTGCATCTCTCGCACAGACACACCTATAAATCTGGGGGGCTAATTTGCGTTTGCAGTTTTATATTTGGTGGATAGATTGTATTTTGTTCAAAACAACATTCAATTTGCACGCAGCCAATCATGTGGCATTTTATAATGTCTTGCAGTGGAAATAAAACCAGTATGACTCCAGGGTGAAAAAAGTCGGACTCCACACAAGACCTTCCATGGTTTATGCAGGGAAGGTCACATCTTAGCAAACGTAATAGAATTCTTTGAGGAATGAAAAAGTTGATAGTGGAGAAAGGGATGTAGATGTCATGTACATGGACTTCAGTAAGGCGTTTGATGAGATAGACTGATGGAGAAGGTGAAGTCGCAGAAGTCCATGGTGTTCTAGCTAGATTGATTAGAGAACTGGCTGGGCAACAGGAAACAGAGTGTCGTAATGGAAGGGAGTTTCTCAAAATGGACAATTGTTCTGTGTGGTGTTTCACAGGATCCGTGCTGGGACCACTGTTTGTTGTGATATACTACATGATCTGAAGGAAGGTATAGGTGGTCTGATTAGCAAGTTTGCAGATGACACTAAGATTGGTAGAGTAGCAGAAAGTTGAGTGGACTGTCAGAGAACACAGCTGAATGTAAATAGATTGGAGAGTTGGGTGGCGAAAAGGAAGATGTGAGGTGATGCATTTTGGAAGATCCAATTCGAGAACTAATTGTGCAGTAACTGGAAAAAGCCCTGGGGAAAATTGATGTGCAGAGAGATCTGGGTGTTCAGGTCCATTGTTCGCTGAAAGTGGCAGGTCGATAGAATGATCAAGAAGGCATACAGCACACTTCCTTCCTGCATTCTAACAATTTAAGAAGTGGAGAACCACAGACCAGTTAACCCGTCACGAACAGGAGGGAATCTGTTGGAATCTATTGCGTACAAGTGTAGGTAGTCCGTATTACAGTTGTATAGGACTTTGGTTCGGTCACATTCGGAATACTGCAGACAGTTCTCGTTGCCACATTACTGAAAGGTTCTGGATGCTTTGGAAAGAGGGCAGAAGATTTTCACCAGAATGTTGCCTATTATGGTGAGAACGACATATAAAGAGAAATTTGGTAAATTAGGATTAATTTCATTAGAAAGATGAAGGTTGAGGGAGGACTTGATTGAGGTCTACAGAATCTTGAGAGATGTAAACAGGGTGGATAGCAAGAAGCTTATTCCCAGAGTGGGGGACTCAGTTACTAGAGGTCAAGAATTCAAGGTGAAAGGGGAAACCTTTATTGGAGATATGCTCGAAAAGTTCTTTGCGCAGAGGGTGGTGAGTGGCTGGAATGCGTTGCCAGCTGAGGTAGTAGAGGTGGGGACGATAGCGTCATTTAATATGAGGAAGCAGAGGTATCCAGATCCTTAGAAAATAGGCGACAGATTTAGATAGAGGATCTGGATCGACACAGGCTTGGAGGACTGAAGGGCCTGTTCCTGTTCTGTGATTTTCTTTGTTAATTGTAAATACTGGCGAAAAGCGTCTGTTGGTACTTGAAAGGAAAATGAAATCAAGATCAAATGTGACACAGCGTATGTCTGGATACAATAATTTATTGTAGAGAACAGAAAAATGACAAGGAGACGAAACAGTTAATTACATCTGTCTTCAAAGATGACTTCCAGAAAATCTCCCAGAAATACCAGGTCACCACGGGATCTTTGTAACTAAAGACTAAAATAATTCATATACAGTTATGAAGTTGTATTTGGAAACAGAACTGGGATGAGGATTGATCAGTCTGACAGACGGGATATAATTCAAACTGAAATTTCAGAGAAAACAGCAATACACATGTTGATTACAATAGGGACAACTTTACTTTTCTGTATTCACTTCAGACGGTTATAAATGCATTCAAATGATTAACGAAGGGAAGGAGTGGGAGAGTGGAGGACTACAGGCCAGTTAGTTGTTATCCGCAGTAGGGAATCTGTTTCAACCTATTGGAACGAAGATCTTTTTGGACACTGAGAAAGTAATAGCAAATTTCAAGTGAATTGTTCTGCACTTATGAAAGGGAAGTTACAATTTACAAAGTTTTTCTTGAAGATATCTCTTGTATTTGTAAATAATGGCAAATCAGTGAATATGGTACAGTCAGATATTCAGGACGAGTTTTAATTAGCACACGCAGTAAGTTAGCAGAAAACATTAAAGCAAAGTGTATTGGGAGGAACATATGCAAACAGGGGAAGGTAAGCACTGGAGAAACTATTGGAGAACATAGGTGGTGGTAGAAGGTTGTTTGTGTGACTGCAGCCCGGAGTACGCTGGTGTGCCACAGGTTTCAGTGCTGTCTCCCTTTAAACGCCTTCATTTAAAGGGAATCCGAATACAGATGAAGAATCAACTAGACTCAAAGTGTTAACTTAATCTCTCTTTGCGGACGCTGTCTGACTCACTGTGATCTATAGCATGTGTTGGTCTCAGTGCAGATTTTGCTTCTGCAGTGATTTGCTCCTACTAGAAGTAAAGACATTCTGCACGAGTAACACAGAGATTTGAGGAGACTGTACCTGTACAATTTTGATGTCGTGATCTAAGTAAACTAAACTGATCACATATATTGAATGGGCTTTCTCCAGATTAATTCCTCAGATGGCACAATGGACTGCTGAGGAGACTTGGTCTGAGATCAAGGTGGAAATTTGTGTTTGAAACTGGAGACGCTGATTGATTGTTATATGAGAATTTCACGTCTGTTTTACTTGGGAAAAGGAGGAGGCAGATACAGAACTCAAGAAGATGGACTGGTATAAAATTGGACCAATCCCCAAGTCCAGATCAGTTACATCTCAGGCTGCTGTTGGAGACAAGGGATGAAAGGCGCTGATGCAAATTTTTAAATAGAATCTGGTCACAGGTGAGGTGTCCGAGGACTGGAGAACACCCTTTATAGGAAGGGTTGTAGAGATAGAACAGGGAACTATACACCAGTGTGTTTCAGATCAGTGTTAAAGAAAATTTTGCACAAGACAGGTGGTGTTAGAAGGCTGTTTGTGTTACTGGAGACCGGTGTCCCCGGTATACCAGAGTGATCAGTGCTGTGTCCATTATTACTTGTGGTATTCATAAATGGTGCAGGTGTGGATGTAGAGGGGGAGTGGGAGTGTGATAAGTAAGTCTGTGTTTGATACAAAGATTGACCGGGTGATTGGCAGTGAGGAGGAAGGTCTTATGTGACAGTAAGATACAGATGGAATGGTCAGATGGGTGGATCAATGGCAGATGGAATGTAAGTCTGATAACTGAGGTGATGCACTTTGGCAGAAGGAACTAAATGGGGAATACGCAATGAATTGTAGCACACAAGAAAGATCATAGGGAGCTTTTCCACACATTCTTGAATGTGACGTGGGAGAATAAAAGGTTACGTAAGAAGTCAATGGAAGCAGTAGGCATAACCTTTACTCATCGAGGCATAGATTACAAGATCGATGTAGCACTTTGTTGAGGCCAATATGGAATACTATGTGGAGTTCTGGGAGCCACATTACAGGAAGGATGTGATTATTCTGGAGGGGGTGCAGAGATTCACCTGGATGTTTCCAATGATGGAGCATGTCAGCTATGGAGAGAGGCTGAATAAGCTCGGATTGTTCAGTTTGAATGAGAGAAGGCTGAGGGGGACGTGATTCAGAAGGATAAGATTAGAGGGACATGGACAGGGTAGATAGACAGTAGCTGTTCCTTTTAGTCAAATGGCCAAGAACAGGGGAGCACACGTTTAAAGGGAAGGATTTGAGGTTTAGAGATGATTCGGGGATTGTTTTTCACCCAGAGGGTCATGGAATCTGGAATGGACTTCCGAAGGTGGGGCAGTTATCACGGGTAATCTCACAACCATTAAAAATTATTTGGACGAGCACTTGAAGTGTCATACCATTCATGGCTACGGGACTGATGTAGGAAATTTGGAATAATATAAATCGTGCTGTATTTTTGATGGTACAGAGTCTATGCTTCTGTGATTGTATGTCTGTGGAAGGTCAATCATTGAACAGCTTAAGACAGCAACTAATGGACTTTGGAAGAGTACATTAACAAGCGTGAAATGTAAAATCTTCACAACGTACAATATACCAAGGTGAAATGTTGGAGAAGATAATTGTAGCTTCCTTACAGTCCAAAACCAACGAATGGAGAAGAGGAAAATGGCAGACTATGAAGCATTTACTTCAGTTCTGCCTTCATGATAGGATATTTAAAAAATGCTTCCAAATTTTAAGTCGACTGAGAAAGAAAGGAAATACAATCAATCACTAACTAAGCAGTTTTGGAGAATGTATTTGTACTGAAATCTGATAAATCCCCATGGAATGCTAATCTATATCTCTGATTCCTAAAGAAGGTGGCCATGGGAATAATGGATACTCTGCTTTCCGTGTTCCAAATTCCAGGTGATTGAATTGACAGATTTGAGAGCAGCAAATGGAATCCCAATATTTCTAAAGGAGGCAGGGAGACAGCAGGAAATTACCGTCTGCTTAGTACCAGAGAAGCAATCAGGACAATACAAGAGTCTATTAGAAAGAACGCTTTGCCAGGGAACTTTGAGAATTATGTTAATTTGAAAGTAATGAACATGGATCAAGTCAATACCAAATTATTAATGGAGAATAATATTGAAGATTCCGACTGCGAAATAAATTATGGCGAAGCAATAGATGCAGTGAATTTGAATTTTCAGAAACATTTTTGATTATGTCCCAAGTGTAGTGTTGTGACAATGCTACTCCTTTAACAAGGTTATGCTGTCTTTGTTTTTCTTTCATAGCAGTCTGAAAAGCAGCGAATCCAAAGAGTCTGGGTTTGACAACTTGGGAATGCTTTCAAGTTGAAAATTAAAACACGTACAATGAGGAGCGAGCTATACTAGATCCGGTCCTGTGTAATGAGACAGGAATAATTAATGAACTCTTAGTTAGGAATCAACTTGGAAGGAATGATGACAGTATGGTTGAATTTAAAACACAGATGGAGAGTGAAGATAAAATTTAATACCAGGGTCCTGTGCTAAAACGAAGGAGACTACAACAGAATGGAGGGAGGACTTGGCAAAAGTCAACTGGAAACAAATACTTTATGGTGAGAGTTGACGAGCAGTGGAGGATTTTCAAAGGATTTTTTCCAAGTCCTAAGTAAAAGTATATTCAGTGAAAAGGAAAGACTCTCAGAAAAGGGGCAGTCTGCCGTGGGTGTCTAAGCAAATACGCAAGGCTATCAAATTGATAGAGATGGAATGCAAAGTGGTCAAGAACAGCAGGAACCTAGAAGATTGGGAAAAGTAGTTGACGCTTCTTCAGTAAATGTTTTTCGAGCTGAGATAGATATGTTTTGAACAATCAAGTAAATAACGGATACGGTCAGAGTGCGGGTAAGTGGACATGAGTCCACGAGTCGATCAGCCTTGATGTTACAGAATGGCTGAGCGGGTTAGAAGGACTAGATGGCCTACTCCTGATCCTCGTCCTTCTGTTCTTATGAAAGTTGAGTGGCCAGTTCTCCCAGCGCAGACCCTCTGCTTTGATTTGTTTGGACTGATTTTTCACAGACTGGCTGTTTACTGAAAGCAGGCAGCCAGTTGTGAAGCTATCAGGCCAAAGAAGAAGTTCCATGCTGATCCCCCCGCCCCCTCTCTCTGATATCTCTCCTGGAAGAAACTGGGTTTGATTTTTCCTTTCGAATTTTCCATGGGGTGTTTATGGCGATTGTTTCAAGTACTTCGAACAACACCTTAGATTATTTAGATACAGATTACTTACAGTGTGGAAACAGGCCCTTTGGCCCAACAAGTCCACACCAACCCCCCCAAAGAGCAACCCATCCAGATCCATTTGTCTACATTTACCCCTTCGCTCTGCGCAATTGAGCATGGCCAATTCAGCTAACCGGCGCATTTTTGGACTGTGCGAGGAAACCGGAGCACCCGCAGGAAACCCGCTGAGAATTTGCAAACTCCACACAAACAGTTGCCTGAGGCAGTAATTGAATTCGGGTCCCTGGCGCTGTGAGGCAGCAGTGCTAACCACTTTGCCACGGTACCACCCAATGGCTTTCAACCAATTTCAGATTCGCGGTTGAGAAATGAAGTGCTACTGAAGACCAGAAAGCTTCACCTGGACGATTAGCTGAGTAGCCAACTTTTAATATTTTTTAATATTTATTTATAAAACTTTAAAATGAGAAAAGCTGGGAAAAGTCACTTTAGTTCTACCTACTGTGGAACTAGTAGCATGGAAATGGCTTTTAATTGGCTGTCTCTTTGTATTGTCATCCCTAATCATGTCACACAGTAATGCCCCACATCTATGTAGGCTGAATTGAAAGTCAGTTCTTGGTCTTCCCATGTACCCACTCCTTATGAATTTAATTTGCTTACATCATTAAGTTAGGATAATCTGTTGGGTTTTCGGATAGGTTGTTATTCTGCATGCTATTCTCTTCTGTTTGTGTTTCATTCCGTAACCTTGAAAATAAATTCTGTTTTATTTAAAACTAAGTGGCTTAACAAGCTGCGTCACTCCTGGAATATCTTCCTTACACCTGCTTAAGGCAAGAAGCAAAGTTTGAGTCTGCACTACTTCCTTAAAATGACTTGAGGTTTTCTGTCCTGGCCCATAACAGTGTGCAACAGTGAGATCTAATATACTGGCATGGGTTGAGAATGGTAGAGAGCTGAAAGAAAAAGTGAGTCAGAATAAACAGTTCCTTTTTTTTGGAGTGGAAAGCAATTACGAGCAGGATGATCCTGGAATTGATGTTTGGCACCCATCTATTCAGGAAGTAGATTAAACATCTGCTCTGGGGTACTAAATGGAATGTTTCAAAATCTGCTGATGGCACCAAACTGAGAATTGATTGGGTGAGGCGGATGTAAAGAAGTTCAAGGTAATTGAGACACGTGGAGGAAATGGGCAAATACGTGGCAGATGAACAGCAATGTGGATGGACGTAACATTGAACATTTTGGTTGGAAAAATAGAATATCAGGCTAGCATTTCAAAAGGAATTGATGCGAAAATGTTGATCTGTGAAGATACTAACATGCATACTTTTGTTGACTTCTTCACCGAACTCTGAAGTCCATTCACGGCAGTGAATTCTGAAACCAGGCGTCAATACTGGGATTGGCACTGGCACATATGCCAGTGGGTATATGTAACATTGAAAAGGATCTGGATCTCCCTGTACACCAGTCACTGAAAGCATTATTGGAGCAACTGAAAGCAGTTAGGAAGGTAAATGATGTGTTGACCTTCATTTCAGGGAATTTGAGTCCAGAAATAAGGGTATCTTATTACAGCTGTACATGACCTTGGTGAGACCCCATCTCGAACATTGTGCAGTATTGTGTGCAGTTTTGGTCTCCTTACCTAATAAAGGACAAACCTGACATTGAGGGAGAGCAGCAAAGAATGACCAGACTGATCTCTAGGATGACAAACTTGTTGTGGGAACAGAGGTTGGTGCGACTGAGTCTGTATTCCATGTGGTTTAGGAAAATGAGTGGAGATCTCAGTGAGATATATAATACTCTGACAGGGCGAGATATATTGGAAATAGGGATGATAATTCACCTGGCTGGGACGTCTAAAACAAGCAGCCACAGTATGAGGTACAGTTAGGACACTCTGCATTGAGATGAGAGTAAATGTCTGCACTCACAGACTGGTGAATCTGGGAATTCTATGCTACATAAGCCTGTGGAAGGCAAGGCACTGAATTTCATTAAGTATTTCTTGACACTAAAGGGACGAGGTAGCAGCAGAGGTTTGGTGTGGGGAGAAAGGATCAACCATCATTATATTGAATGGGAAAGCAAAATTGATGGACCGATGTTCCTAATTGATATTGTTCCAATAATTAATCACTTCAAAGGATATCCTGTATGAAGTGTTTGGGAAAAAAAAATTGAAGAGATGTTAGACCAAAAACTAGAATGGGGGAGGGTCAATGTGTTGAATGACCTACTCCTTCCCTAATGTTTCTGTGCAGTCTGTGGGAAAACTCTGTAAATGTGTCACAGGCTCTCAGCTGTTAGGAAGGAGGCATCTGCTGGATCAACAGGGCTGTGTTTCCCATTACCTTTTCTCATACCGAGACTGGTGCTGGGTGTTCTGTCCAATTTTATCCATTAAGGGCTCGGAACAGTTTGATACAATAGAATGTCTTGCTTGGCATTTTAGAGACCGTTGAACTGTTTGCCACATGTCTGTCGTCTGGAGGCACTTTTAGGCCAGAACAGGAAAGCAGGGGAGATTCACTCCCTGAAAGTACATTGGGAAGGCAATTGGTGTTTACAATCGACATTGGCTTCAAGGTCACTGTTACTGACAGCAGATTGTAGATTTCGATATTTTATTAGTTGTTTTTAACTTCCACCAGCTGCCAGAGCATTAGCCTGGTCGAGATTGGTAATCCAGTGACATTTCCACAACAGCACCATCTCCACATGGGGACCAATCGGAAACCACACTGAGCAGATAATTTTTTGCTGCTTGATAGCTCTGTCAAAAATAACTCACAACATTTTGTCTGTTGTGATGGGACTGAGGGGGTGGTAAATGGTCAGCTTGTAATTATTCTTCTCTTAAGGGACAGGAAATAGTTGAGGAATTTTCCACGTTGCCAGGGAGATGTCAGAGTTGGAGCTGGAATGAAACAGTTTCCCAAGGGACACGGTTTGTTATGCAGCACAAGTCTTCAGTCCTATTGCAGGAATAGTGTCAGGGCCCATTGCCTTTTTCGTACCTACTATATTCGGCTGTTCCTTCATGTCAGGTGCAGCGAATCGAATTGGTTGGAGACTGACATCTGTGATTCTGTGGGCATCATCTAAGGAACACTTCTGGCTGAGGATGGTGCAGACATTGCATACTGTCTTTTACACTGATGTGCAGCAAAGTTCCATTCTTTCGGGGAATGGCAAAGCAATAACCAAGTGGTATTGAGCTGTTAGTCTAGCGACCCAGGCAATGCTCATGTGACCTGAGTTCGAGTACTGCCACAGCAAATGGTGGAATTCAAATCCAATAAATGTTTGGAATTAAGAGTCTAATGATGATCATGGAACAGTTGCTGATTGTGTGGGAAACCCATCTTGTTCGCAGATGCTCTTTTGGGAAGGAAACTGCCATTCATTCTTGCTCTGGCCTACTTGTACCTCCAGACGCACAGCAATGTGTTTGACTCTTAACTACCCTCCTGTCAATAAATGGTGACACACTAATCCCATTGAACAGTTTTTTAAAAAAATATTTGTGGAGTCCTCTTCTTTCATCAGTTGTTTCATAGTTCAACTCCATTTCTAACTGGCTGTGGCAGGACTGCAGAGCTTCGATCTGATCTGTTTGCTTTGTCATCATCTCGTCCTCTCTATCAGATGTTAGTCCTACTGTTTGCAATGTAAGTGAGTAGTCAAGTGTGGTAGCTTTAAATAGGTTGTCATCAGTTTTAGGTCCACACGGTTCTGACCCTGGTATGTTCATCTACACTCGTGACTGAAACATCTTTCAGCTTAATGGGAATAATGGACTGAGGAATTATCCTGGGCAAAAAGTTACAGATTGTGACTCAGTACAATATTCGTTCTGTCCAACTATGATCTACACTATGACATGAATTCCCGGGTTTGAGCTGCAATTTCTGCTATGCAATTCTGCTGTCTGTCGCCCAATTCATACCGAGACCCAATGACCCGTACCCCGTGAGCTACTCTGGTTTCAGATGTGGTAGCACTTCCAATTTCATATTCTCATTCCTCTGAGCGTTTGTTTATTGTGTCACATCTCTTATTGTCTTGTTTTTCAAAACTCCAAAACGCATTCCGTGAGGTAGCAACACGGCTCAGTGTTTAGTGCCGCTTCCTCACAGCGCTATGGACCCAGGTTTAATTCCATCCTCCAGCGACCATCTTTGTGGAACATGCGCATTCTCCTTGTTGGATTCTTCCCTCCCACAAACCAAAAATTTCCAGGTTAGGTGCATTAGTCAGGGGTAAATATAGGATAAGAAAATGGGTGTGCATGGTTTACTCTTCAGAGGATCGGTGTGGACTTGTTGGGCTGAAGGGCCTGTTTCCATACTGTAGCGATTCTAATTCCAACATTCATCTGAACGTTTTCCCTTGCAGTTATGCCATTTTCAGTGTTTAAATTGAATGTGCTTCACTCTGTTCTCTCAATGGCTTCTAATAAGAATTCTGTAGTGTCAATGATTCCAGTCTTATGTAGTTTCAGAACCAAGATATTTGTGCATTTTTAATTAATTTTCACTTCCCAGTGTACGGCAATCCAAGTGGGTCAGGATATTTGAGCAGCTTTGACATATACCTTTGAACATATTCAAAACCAGAAATTTCTGGAGAAACTCAGCAGGTCTGTCAGCATCTGTGGAGACAGAGAAACAGAGATAGTGTTTCAATTCCAGCGTGGCGCTTGTTCAGAACTGAAAAGGGCTGCTTAATGCCTTAGCAAAAGTGGACGACGGATGATAGGAAACAGAGCATGTGGAGACGCAATGGCACAGAGGGATGGGCTTTTAATTATGGTGAAAGAGAAACAGATATAAAATTGGTGTAAATTAAAGTGTGGATGGCAGAAATGGGTTGTCTCTATTGAGTGCAGGATAAAATAAGACACAGACGAGATCATTGGGAGGTCAGGAAGTAGAATATATGAAAAATGGAGAACAGCCATAATGGAATCAGGCTGTGAATTTGGAAGTGTGTATTAACTGCTGCAGGCTGTGGCACATCAAAGTGTAAAGTTAGGTGTTACTCTAGCTTGGGTAGTGTTTCACTGGAACGTTGCAGCAGCTCAGGACCGAAATGTTAGGATGAGCGCAAGGTCGGTTATTGAAATGAGAAGCAATGAGAGGCTCAGGGTTATTCCTACAGACAGAGTGAAAGTGGTCCTCAAACCAGTCTCTGTTTGGTCTCCCCAGTGTAAAGGAGACAGCATTGTGAGCAGCAATGACAGGAGACCGGATTGAAAGTGTAAAAGTGAAATGCTACTTCACCAGGCAGGTATGTTTGGAGTCTTGGACAGTGAGAAGGGAAAGGTGGATGGGCAAGTGTTGCAGCTTCTGTTATTTCATGGGAAGGTGTCATGGGGGAGTTGTGAAGTGTTCGGGATGATGGAGGGTGTCACAAAAGAAATGGTCCCTATGAAATGCTGTCAGTGGTCGCGAGGGAAAGATGTGTTTGATGGTGCTGTCCCTCTGGAAATGGTGGAAGTGGCGGAAGATGATACTGTGAATGTGGATTCTAGTACAGTAGAAGTGAGGACGAGGGGAGATCTATCATTGTTCTGGGAAGGAGAGGACGGAGTGAGGGCAGAAGCACGTGAGATGGGATAGTCACAGCTGAAGGCTCTGTCCACCGGAATTAGCGGATTTCTGATTTGAAGGCAAAGGAGGTCACGTCACAAGCAGTTCACTGGAATGTGGCGTCATCAAAGAGAAACAACAGAGACGGAGAAACTGGGAGAATGGAGTCAGCCTCCGCTGATCATGTGTTCAGCTACATCTAGAAGACACCCCTGAATGATTGAAAATAACCAGACATCTAAATTGAGGCTTTCTGTCTCACATCTGATCTGAAGCAGGATGTGGAAGTAGACCCAGAGGAAGGTCAGTGGGTATACCTGGGCAGACATTCAAGCAGATATCCAATAACGCTCAAAAATTATTGATTCTGTTCAAAAAGAAGGACTCGATTAGAAGATGTACCACCCATGGTCGACAAGGACACTATGATGAGCATTAGTGTAGGGCCAGATTTAGGATGTTTATTTTTTGGGATCATAAGCATATGCTGGGCATGACTTTCAGCTGTGCTTCCTGAATTCCCCCCAGAAACCCCTGCCATTGCTGTTCCATCCTCTTCCCTGCTCCTCTCCCCTTCCTGATTCAAGTTCTCCATCTCCAATTACAGAGCACATTCTCTCACATTATGGTCCCTCCCCACTTCATTGAGGATGACACTGAGAACTAAAAGGCGGGCTGTTACTTAATGGAGAGGACACCCACAAAAGGAACAGTGCAAAGGGATGGAATTGTCTTTGTGTCTTAATCATAACGTCAGCATGCTGATGCAGCAAGTAACTAAGTTGGTTCATTAGGCGGATTCCTGGAATGAAAGGGTTGAATTATTGAGTACATCTAAAATGGTGAGGCGTTTATTCATTGTTGTTGAAATGAATGTGGATGATATTACTGAAATGGACATGATGCAGAGGGGGCTTGACAAGGGAGATTTCGAGAATGTGGATCCGTTCCAGGGCAGAGAGTCGAACTCAGGGTTGTAGATACAGAATAAGGGATATCGATTTCAAACTGAGATACAAAGAAACATCTTCTTTCAGAAGGTAGTGAATGTCTGGAATTCCCTAACCCAGAGGTTATGGAAACTGTTTTTTAAATACATTTACAGACTGGCTGGATTGGGTTTTGATAGATTAGTGATTTGAGGGATACAAAAGGTTAGCAGGAAAGTGGAGTTGAGCCCTGAAGTAGATCATCCATGTTCTTATTAAATGACAGTACAGGTTTGAGTGGCCGAATAGCCTGCTCCTGTTTCTATTTCTTACGTTCTTATGTTATTTTCCTGAAAATGGTTTTGTACAATGTTGCATTCAGGGAGAGCAGAGGATTTATTTGAGCTAACACTGGTAGAGGGCTGTATTCACAGCGATTCTGGGTCTGTAACATGACCCAAATCTGGAGCAGAAGTTACAGAGACGGGAAGCCTGAAAAGAGGGATTGGGGTGCGGAACAATTCCTGACTCAGCCTGGATTTTCAATTACATTTCACGAACTACACCTAACCATAGGGGTGGCCTCAATCTGCCCCTGTGTAGCAGGTCCGAAGGGCTGAATGGAACATCAGAACATAAGGCTGAGGAACACGAGTGGAACATTCGGCCCTTTGACACTACTCCGACAGTTAATAAGGTCGTGGCTCATCTCATTGTGGTCCCAGCTGCACTCTTCTCTCCAAGCACCATTATCCCTGATTCACCTGTCGATGGAAAATCAGATGAAGCCAGCCTCGATATAATATAAAGCTTCAACCATCCCATACTTCTGGGAAGGAGACTTCCTACGTCAATAAATTCCCACTTTGTGAATTTCTCCTCACCCCAGTTCTGACTGAGGTTGGAGGGTGTCACTGATTCCTTTTCTAGTCCCACTCCTTCACTACTCACATCACATTTTAAATGTGACCAGATTGGTGATATAGCTGATGATAAAAGTCTTAGACTAGGTCTGGTTCAGTAAACAAGTCACGCAGATTTCTTTAGTCAGACACAAGTAACTTATAAAACTAATTGAGGAGCATGGAGGATCTGTGTTTCACACTGCTGCCTCACATCACCAAGGAGCTGGGTTCAATTCCAACCTCGGGCGTCCTGTATGTGGAGTTTGAACATTCTCCTTGTGTCTGTGTTTCCTCCCAGTGTTCCAGTTTCCTTCCACAGTCCAAACATGTGCAGCCTAGAGTGGATTGGCCATGCTAATTTGCCCATAGTGCCCAAGGATGTGTATGTTAGTTGCGTTAGTCATGTGAAATGCAGGGTTACATGGATAGGGTGGGGGCAGGTCTGGCTGGGATGCTGTTCACTGGGTCAGTGTGGATTTGATGGGCAGAATGCCTTGCCGCCACACGGTTGAAGTTCTAGAACAATGGCAAGAAGTTTGGACTATACGAATACCCAGTGGATATCTACCTGATACACTCTGTTGAAGGTTTTGTATGTTTCAGTAAGATCACCTCTCTTTCTATGAGTAACCATAATATAAGGCCTTTATTCCTGGAATACATGAAGTGAAACATTGCTGAACTGCTTCCAATGTAATTATATCCAATCTCAGGGAGGTAGACAAAAAATAACCTCACACCCCAGGTGAGGCTTTTTCTTTGTTTTCTCAGTGCTCTGAGTTTTTGGAACTCTCTTCCCCGCAGACCATTCGAGGCAGAGTTATTGAATATTTTTGAGGCACAGACGGAAGATTCATAAGTAACAACAGAGTCAAGGATTATCAGGGAATGGACTGGAATGTGCAGCATGGGGAAATGTTGACAGTGGTACAAAATGACACTGCTTCAGAACATCCGTGAAAACGAAATGGTAATCTAGAAAACATTTTAAAATGCCAACAGTGATAGAACAGAGTTCCAATGACCATAGAGCTGCTCTGTCATTAAAGAGAGACCACTTGTGGTCATTTAACCTGAGGGTCACCACACCTCGGGTGATGGGTTGAGGGTGAGACAGCGTCCCTATCATGGTAACCTCTGTCAGTGTGGTGAATCGAACCAGCACTGTTGGCCTCCATCTTCATCGCAATCCAGCTGTCCAGCCAACTGAGTGGGAGACTGTATAACTGTTACAGACAGAAACAGTCACAGGCAAAGGGTAAGGGAAACTTTCATAACAAGGAAAAAGGTACAATTCAGATAACGGTCAAAATAACGACTGAGGGTAAAAACGTTCTCTGCTAGAAATTGTATTTTATAATGAGACAAGTATTTCAAAGCCATCTTTGGCTGAATACGGTAAGGTGAGACATATGAAATAACCAGAATTACTAATTGTGATTGGATATCGATAACCATAAAATGAGTGTAGATTTTTGATTGGTCTGTGTAAAATGTGCTTACCATTATATAGATGGAGAAAGCTGATGGAATATATTATTGGGACAGTGCATCCCCTTGGGAAATGTCCTCGAGCAGGCGCTTGAAGAAAACCCGGGTAAAAGTGCCTGAGTGTTGTCTGCTCAGTGACAGGAACCCAGGGGGTGGAATGACTGGAAATTCATGTAACATGGAACTGAGAAAAGCATCAGATCAGCCACAATCTTCTTAAATGCTAGAATGCGTTTGAAGGGCTGAATGGCCCCATAGTGGATTGCATGTGATTTGAAAACTGTACAATTTTGTTCCTTCCCCTTTTGTGTTACATATTGGGGCATTGAAATTTTCTTGAAAATGGGAATTATTTGGAACACGAACTTGAACATTCCACAATCAACATTCTTCAGAATATTCTATCAACATGTGAGAGTATTGCGAAGGCGAGCGCGTGTGTGTGTGTGTGTGTGTGTGTGCGTGTGTGTGTGACTATTTCATGCAATAGTGAGAGTAGTGGACCATGAATCGTGTTCGGGTGTCGGTGATATAACAGATATAACAGATATACAGTGAGTGTGAGGGAGCAGGGAGAACACAGTGACTCTTATCCTGACAGTGTGGGGAAGGTTATTGAAGCTTGTCCTGTATTGCTGAACATTTCTTCAGACCGCAGATACTGCACTGAGCTGGTTGGTGAGCTCAGGCCCTGCCCGTTGGGTCTAGTGGTGTGGTTCCGCTGGAAAGAGTATGGTCCCCTCTGTACTAGCCCATCCACCAGGAGCTCCGTGTCCCTGTCGACAAACCGTGGTATAATTGCCCCTTATCTGCCATGCTCGGGGTAAACTGTGCACCAATGCCAGGGATCACGGAATATCAGGGCATCCGGCCGATCGTGAATAACTCCAGCCATGATGGGTGGGATCGGACTGGCATTGAATGACAGGGACACCATGGGGTGGCTGGGTAGTTAATGAGGTGAGTTCGATATGATAGTACCAGGAAAATAGCTCAGCCTCGTGCAGACAACCCATCTGTCACACTCAGTGAAAATCACACAAAGATAAATTATGGTTATATTCAGCCCAATGAGTCATAGACTCTGCTGTGCCCACTTTCAGTTACAGAGCTGCAGAACAAATGCTCATTCAAAACTGTCCATCATCTGAACTCACACCAATATCAGGTTCCCTTTGCAAGCTCGAATATGAATGCACAATACATGGTTAAAGACAGGATTCTTGGCAGTATGGAGGAACAGAGCGACCTTGAGGTCTGTGTCCACAGATTACTCAAATTTGCTCCCAAAGTTGATGGTGTGGTTAAGAAGGCACATGGTGTGTTGGCTTTCATATGCAGGGGGATTGAGATTAAGAGCCGTGAGGTTATGCTGAAGCTCTATAGAGTCCTGGTTAGACCACACTTGGACTATTGTGCTCAGTTCTACTCAGTCCATTATAGGAAGGATGTGGAAGCTTTAGACAGAGTGCAGAGGAAATTTACAAAGATGCTCACCAGACTGGACGGAAGGTTCTATGAAATAAGCTTGAGGGAGCAAGGGCTTTTCTCATTGGAGGAAAGAAAGATGACAGGTGATATGATAGAGGTGTGCAAGATGATGAGAGGCATAGACAGAGTGAATAGCAAGCGACTGTTTCCTAGGGCAGAAATATCTATCACAAGGGGTCATAATTTTAAGGTAACAGGAGGAAGGTTTGGGGAGATATCAGAGGTAGGTTCTTTAGACAGAGAGTGGTGGGGGTTTGGAATGCACTGCCAGCAGTGGAAGTAGAATCAAATACGTGAGGGAAACTCAAGAGATTCTTGGATAGGCATATGGAAGAAAGTGAACGGAAGCACGGACGATAGTCTGATCATAGAGTAGGATAAACGGGTGGCACAACATCGAGGGCCAAAGGTCCTGTACTGTGCTCTAATGTTCTTTGTTTTGTGTTCTATGGAAGTGCTCATAGAGGTTGGAGAGGGATTTTGATGTATCAGAGAGGTGAGGGCTATGAAGCCATGATCTTAGTGAAAGGCAAGACAGGCTTGGGAGGCGAACGACCTGCCTTTGTTTCTGATATTCTCACATTCTGTTATTGGAAAATTTGATTAGATTAGATTAGATTAGATTACCTACAGGAAGGTACCTGGAAGGTCTGTTATGGAATGTTGCAGTCACGGAGCCCAGGGGACGTTGTGAGCCATCTCTGGGTGAGGTATGGGGGCTGTATTCACAGTAAATCTGCATCTACCAACAAACGGAGTACAAGTTGTAGAGAGGGGAACCTCTGTAAAGAGAAATGAGGGACTGCTTTCATATCCAGCCTGGGTTTTCCAATTACATTTTCCAAATCTCCCAAACCGTGTGTGACAGTCATGAGGGAGTGAATGTTCTCCTCTGTTTCTATGCACCAGGTGATAGCAGTAAGTGGCCTCCAACTGCTCAGATCCAGCAGGTTTGAGGGTCTAAATGGAACACAGAAACAGGGGACTGAGGAGTAGGAGTAGGTCCTGAGATACTTTGAGCCTTCTCCACCAGGCACTAAGATTGTGGCTGATCAGGTTGTGGTCTCAGCCCCACTTTCCTGTCTGTATCCCATTATCCATGACGCAGTCTCTGTCAAATCTTTAACTAACTCAGCTGTGAATACTTGCAATCAGAGAAACACCACAAACTTCTGGGGAAGAGAATTCCCATTCAAAAGCCCTTTTTGCATTTTTCCTCATCATTGTGAAAGAATAGCAGAGTCATACAGCATGGAAACACATCCTTTTTTTTCCAAATTCTGAATGCCGATCAGGCATCCTAACGTGACCTAGTCTCACTGGCCAGCATTTGGCCCATATCCCTCTGAACCATTCCTATTTATGTATCTATCCAGATATATCTTAAACATGTAATTGTACCCGCTTTCACCACTTCCTCTGACAGCACTTTCCGTACCCCTAGGGCCTCTGCATGTGAAGGTTTCCCCTCAGGTCCCGTCTAAATCTTTCCCCTGTCATCATCAACCTCTGCCATATAGTTCTGGAAGTTCGAACACTGGGAAAAAATGTTGACCATTGAGACTATAAATAGCCCACAGGATTTTATAAATCTCTGTCGTGTCACTATTCAGCTTCCAACAGTCCAGGGACAAAAACCCCAACCTGCTCATCCTCTCCTGCAGTTCAATTTCTCAGGTTTCAGAAAATCCTTTTCTGCACCCTCTCAAGCTGAGCAACATCCATCCTTTAGCAGTGCCTACTGAATTGTACGCAGTATTCTTAAAGTGGCCTCAGCAATGTCGTGTAGAAACGTAATATGCTACCCCATCTCCTATAATCAATGTTCTGACTGAACATTAATACTCTGTCTACCTGCTACTCCACTTTCAAGGAACTATGAACCTGCATCCGTAGGTCTCTTTGTTCAGCAACATTCCCTAGGGTACCACCCTGCTTTAACTTACCAAAATGCAAAACCTCACAAATGTCTGCATTAAATTCTATCTGCCAGTCCTTGACCCTTTGTTTGTCAAGGGTGCCGTTGTACTCTGAAATAACCATCACTGTCCACCGCCCCACTATTTTTTGATGTTACCTGTAAACCTACTAACTATGCCCTCCCCTGTCTGTATCCCATTGTAGACGCTCTGCCCTCACCCCATCTGTATCCCATTGCAGAAGCTCTGCCCTCCCCCTGTTGTATCATATTGTAGACGGTATGCCCTTCCCCTGTCTGTATTCCACTGTAGACGCTATGCCTTCCCCATCTGTATCCCATTGCCGACGTGCTGCCCTCCCCCTGTCTGTATCTCATTGGAGACACTCTGTCTCCCTTTGACATCTTATTGATTGACTGTCCTGATGTATGAGCAAACTGAGCTCCATCCTCTCCATCCAGTTCATTGGTGTGGATTGTCATTTGTTGATGACCTCACACAGATCCCTGAAGAATTCCACTGGTTACAGCTTACCAAACACAAAATGAGTAATGATCTCTTGTCTGTATTTCCTGAGGCAGCCTGGGATGGTTAAATGGCATCCTCCTGTGCTGTGTAATTTACTGAAATGATTTGAATACTTCATTCTATTCCTGTCTAACCACATGGAAGTGCATTATGGCCTCCCCCTGCTGTATTGTCACGATGCTGACTGCCTCAATGGGATCTTTATCTCCCTCTGGAACAGCCTCAGGTGTGAACTGACAGAACAACGAGTGAAGTAGGAGCAGCAGTTGGCCATTCGTTCCCTCCAACTTGATGCTCAGTTTAGAAACATTATGGCTGATCTGATTGTAGCTGAATACCCCTTTCCTGTCTGTTCCCAATAAACATTGACTCCTCTGTCCATCAAAGGTCAGTCAAGGTCAGCCTTGAATATCCTCAATGACCCAGTCTTCCCTGTTCCCGGGGGATGAGAACGCCACAGATCACACAATCCAAAGAAGAAAGGAGCAATCTTATCTCAAATGGAAAAGGAAGAACCCTTTCATTTTAAAGTGTGTTAACCTCACAGCAAGTCACCTACACTTTTCAGAAACAAGGGCACAGCAAATACGAACAAACATATACCATTCAGCCCCTCAAACGTATCCACAGTCCCATTGACTGTTCAGTCAAGTATTTATCAAACTCAGCTTCTACTGCACCCTTGGAAAATAATCCTGCCACCTTAATGCCACAGAGCATAGGAAATTGGAATCAGGCCATTTGGCTCATAAGGTCTACTTTGCAGTTTGATCCTGTCTGGTGTGTATCTCAATATAATTTCCCCGCCTTCTCACCGTAACCCTTGATCGTGGTTTTAATCTAACCTTTGTCTAAAAGACATGGTTGCGTCGGTGTCTCTGTATGTGTGTGTGATTGCATGTGTGTTTCTGTGTATATCTGTTTACTGGCAGGAGACAGGGTGATGGTGGATGGTTGTTTTTTGAACTGGAATCCGGTGGGCAGCAATGATCCAGAGGCAAAATTGTTGGGTTCACTTTTGTTTGTCATTTATATAAATGATTGAGATGAGAATTATAGAAGGCATATTTCGCAAATTTGAGGATGACGTCAAGTTTGGGTTTACTGTGGACAGTGTTTGTATAATGGTGAACAGCTGAAGATTACAAAGAGACCTTCATTAATTGAATCAATCATTCGTAGAGATGTACAACAGGGAAACAAACTCTTCAACTCGCTCATGCCATCCTAATGTTCTAAATTAATCCACTCCCATTTGCCAGCATTTGGCCCATATCCCACTAATCATAAAGCCATCCAGTTGCCTTTTAAATGCTGTAATTGTTCCAGCCTCCACCAGTTTCTCTGGCAGCTTATTCCATAGAAGCACCACCCTCTGCAGGGAAAAAAAGTTGCTCTTCATTGTCTTTCAAATATCTCTCTTCCCACCTTAAACCTACGCCTTCTAGTTTTAGACTCTCCTACCTTGCGGGGATGGAACCTTGACCACTCACCCTATCCATGCCCGTCATAATTTTATAAACCTCTAGAAAGTGTAAATATGACTCCAATCAAGACGGTTGGCTGTGCTTTCAGTCATCCTGGGTCTATAGTCCCAAATTCAATAGTCGTACCTCTTCCTTCTCCATCAAGGCATGATTCCAAAAAGTTTAATCAACTTGTTCAGACATATTATGAAACTGCTTTGTGGGAGTTGAAACGAGAATTTTCGGCGCAGTGATAGATACACTACCATCATTCAGCATTAGCCCCTAAAGCTGCAACATGATGCTCCTATATGTTGTTCATCAGCTTGTTGTAACACGCTGTGACACACTTCCATCGGACATAACTCCACTCCACCTTCTCCAGAGATAGGGGCACTATCAGACATTCCTGGACTGGAATCGAATCCAGAGCTCCGGCTCAGAAACGTGGGCACCATCCATTAAACAAGGCCGAAACTATGCCCAGATTTTGGGTCATATTTGAAGTGTATGGATTTATTAAATTCTGGTTAACAATACCAAATTATACAGGGGACAAATCTCATTGAAAATTTGTACAAATTATTAGCCTTAACTATAGGATGTTGAGTGCATTCGCTGTACTATTGAGATAAACTATGAACATCTGTAATTGCTTGGCTATGATTTCCGGTTTAAATGTCTATTACCAGTAGTCTCCTATATTAGGGAAAGAAATCCTGCAACACACTGCACTATGAGGGATCTCGAGTAGATATCAATACTGAAGACCAGAGACGAGGAAAGAACACAATTCTGTGCCCAAAACACCGGTCACTATTTCAAATCTCGAGCATGTGGCTTCCCTATTCCGAAAACCATTAATTGAGATAAGACAGCTATTTCCTATCCAGCTTTTGCTTACCGACTCCTCCTTCTGCCTGCACAAGGCAAACCAAGCTCTGGGTCTTTGGGAAACTCAAGGCTGGTGTCTGTAGGCATTATGGAGAGTGGATTGTGGTTTTAATCCGAAGGGGGAGTGTGAGGGGGCAGTAATATCATTCACTGGGCTGAGGTGTTGCAGATGGGGTTTAACCTGGATACATGTGAAGTATTGCTTTTTGGTAAAACAAACAAGGGGAGGGCTTACACAATGAATGCTGGGATTTGGTAGTTATATAGAAAAGAGGGACCCGGGGGCGCAGGTATAATTCTTTGAAGTTTGTGGCGCAGGGTATTTCAGATTATGTCAGTGCTCAGACCTTTGAGTTTAGAAGTTGAGCAGGCATGCTGAGATTGTTCAGGACATTGATAAAGCCTGTTTTGTAGTTCTGTGTGCAGTTCTGTTATGGGAAGGAGATTGTTAAGCTGAAGAGGGTTCAGAAGAGATGTACCAGGATGTCACCAGTAACACACCATCTTCTGCCTCAGGAGCCAACAAACATGCGGCACGAACATTAGATCCACTGATTTACAAATTTCCCCTGGGTAACCCAGATCCCAGATCCAACTCCCAGACTCACATCTGCCCTCCTGAGGAGACATAATGCCCATCTTAATTCCCACCGCTCTATCCCACACTCCCCATCGATCTATCACGATCACCTCCTACCTTTGTTCACCTATTACTTACCTTTCCGCTGAAAGTTCTGCCTGAAACTTCGACTCTCTTGCTTCTCGGATGTTGCCTGGCCTGCTGTGCCTTTTCCACCGCCATGCTTTACATACTCTAAATTATCAAACATCTGCAGTCTCCATTATCTCTCAGGTACAATTCCCTGTCAAAAAAACCATGTCGTTGTCTGTTACAACCGCACGTAGTCTTAGGGACATTTTCTTCTCAGATCATGGACGATAAAAGTTCTTTTAACGTTTTACTGATATTGTAATTCCTGATCAGTAGTTAAAGAACGTACGTTTCAATTTATAAACAGAGAAGCATGCTCATGTTCTAATAAACCTCTGGCATTGCTCCCATATCCAAGGTAGATTGAATGCTTACACATGATTGATCGACCAACCCTAACATTTGTTCCCGCTATCATCCCCACATATCCCACCCAGAATGCGTAAATTTTAATCATACGGTTTTTTAAAAAAAAAATAATAACAAGTATTGAATTGAAATGGGTTAACTGCAGATATTTGTTCAGCGATTGAGATTGATCTCAATCTCCGTGGAACCTAAATATGTCACTGGAGAGCTTTCCTCTTCTATTAATGAGGGAATCGGTTCAATGTGTTATCCCATAGTATCAGCGGGAGTATCACCAACAGCACTAACAGGGATCAGCAGATCTAGAGAGGGGGGAAGGAGAAATCTGAATCTGAGAACATTATACTGGAATGTTCCAACAATGGATCAGAATCTGAGAACATTAGACTGGAATGTTACAGCAATGGGCAGGAGTTTATCCGAGGGTATTTCCTTGCTTTCTCAACCTTGGATCTCATTAGCATTACGGTTCTATGGTGTACTGATGGTTATTCAAAATGGTTACTATCCCATCCTCATTATCGTTGGTGTTCCTGGTAAGTCATTCTATCTGTTCATAAAGCCAGGTAAGACTGAATTACTACTCATATTATTTAAAATTTAGAAAGGTGGACGTCAATATTTTCAATTCCAATGAAATATTCCATTCCTCACAAATTATAACGAGCAGATTATTATTGACAAATTACTCACCAATACGCGATGAGGAACCAGACTGTTCTCAAACTCCGTAATACTTCTATACCTGCACAGATCAACATTTCTATATCTTCCCCACTCACTAATTCTGTCCAATATCACCATTATGATATACCCATCTCCTCCTCAGCCTCAGTACATCTTCTGAATAAACCATCAATTGTGCCTTTGTTCAATCTGGATATACCTTAACAAGTCCCTTGTAACCACATGTCAGTTGCAGAATAATTGCTCTTGAGTATGTTGAATTGTTCACTGCACAGAACCTGTCAGACAGGCAGACACTGCGTGCTGCTTAAATCATTGACGCATAATCTAGAGTCACAGAATAATAATCTGTTGATAACTCAAGAAGGAAATTGATGTTATTGAAGTGGAACCATCATCATTTGTAATTTAAAAAAGGCTCATCTGCATGCTTCCTGTCCTTCAGAGAAGTCAATGGTTATTCTTCCCCAGTCATAGCTGTGCAAACCCACATCAATGTGTTTTACTCTTTACTGTGCTGTGGAACCAGACACTCAGTTCAAGATCCGTATAACATGCTAGCTTGACCATGGCTGCACACATCCCGTGAGGGAAGAACAAAAGTAAAGTTAGCTCCTTTCCTCTGCCTGTTTTCCTTATTTCTACACCACATTTCCATTCGGGTAGGTGACCATTCCCTATTTCAAGTGCAATCTTTCTGACTGAGTCTCTACCCAAGAGTGATGTTCATCTCCACAGGCACCTTTGGTTCTGGATTTACTGATGCTGACATACAGATCGAAGGAACTTTTAAATTCCACATCGATGGCAGTACATAGAGAAGGAATGGGTTTTTATGTCATAATAACGATATGGAGACCGTAAGTGTGGGAAAGAAATTATTGTGATCATCACTGAAAGTGTGGTTGAGACAGTACTTGGGGTATTATGGACAGATTTTCTTATCCTTAGAACGAATGATCTCATTGCTATAGAGACTAATTTCACCCGACTAATCCCTGCGCCGATGGTAAAAGAGGAGTGAGTGAAGGTTAATCTGTAGCACTGTCAGAGATAAGAGGTCATTGCATTGAAACTTGATGGTGACGGACAATCACTCGTTATGTTCTACACACACTGAGAAGGTGATAAATTCCATGGCTTGTAGTTTTTATTTTACTCAGGATGCATGATTCTGGATATTTAAGTGCCTCTGAGGTTAAAAACTTCAGTCAAATCCTGCCTTGATATCGGGGTCAATCCCTCTTACCTAAGCAGGTCAGTTAAACACTTTTGTTAATGTTAATACGTGATGGTGTCTGTGTGGAGAGTGTTTTCTTCTCACAGAGGGTAGTGAATGTCAGGAATTCTCAGGTCTAGAAAGTTAGGGGAGCGATATCACTGCAAGTATTTAAAGAGGAGGTAGATGGAGTTTTAATCCGTCAGAGAGCTGAGTGGAGGGAAGAATTGGGCATTAAAGATGAGTTAATGCCAACAGTAGGTCAGACATGATCGCATACAATGGCATGAGCATCGGAATTATCTACTCCTGTTTCTTATGCTCTCATATTCTGTCATTGGAAAGTGAATGGTTGTAATTTACCTAGAAGTGCTGTTATTGAATGTTGAGGACAGTGAGAGAAAAGTATCTGGTGAGCCATCTCTGGGCGAGATATGGACCTGATATTCACAGTGAATCTGGGTCTACAACATGACCAACAAATGAAGCACCATTTGCAGCGAGGAGACACTCTGTAAAGAGGTGAGAGGCCTCTTTTGTATCAAGCCTGGATTTCCCATCACATTTTCCAACCCACACCAAATCACCCAGTGTTGAGGGACTCAATAATATCCTGTCTCCATCTGCTCCTGTTCAGGTGGTGTTAAGGACGGAATGGAACATAGGAACATAGGACTGAGGAGCAGGAGTGGGTCATTAGACACTTTGTCATTGCTCGACCAGACAATAAGATCATGGCTGATCTGAGTGTGGTCTGCGCAGCACTTTTCTGTCTGTCCACAATTTTACGCCATTCACATGTCTGTTAAATGTTGAATAAACTCAACTTTGAATAAATGCAAGCACCCAGGCACAATATTAGGGAACTGCACAAAGTCAAACTACACAGGCAGCACAATTCTGGAAGGCGCCAGGCATTTGTCTAACAGTCTTGTTCCCATACAATTAATTCTGCTGCAGTTCATCATTTTTTTATTTATTCATGGAATGTGGGTGTTATTGATAGGCCAACATTTATGGACCATGTCTAATTACGCTGGAAGTAGTGATGTTGAGCTGCATCTTGGGAATAAACTTCTAGGGAAGAGAATTCCCATTTGAACAGCCCCGTGAGAATTTCTCATTCCTGCTCTGACCAATGTTGGAGGGTGACTGTTTTATTTTCCAGCCCAACACTTCTCCACTGATTACAACAAATTTGAAGTGTAACCTAGGTCATTTTCTCGAAAAATGTGAGACACAAAGTCACACACATACAGACACATACACCAACGCACATGTCTGAAGACGATAAAGAATAAGAAATGGTTTCCAAAGTTTCTTAGTATTTTTAATCATATCAAATGGAAAAGAGATAATGTGTCCCAACTGCTATTCTGTCTCCGACGTTATTCTACTCAAACAAGCTGCTGGTATGAGACTTCTTCCTGGAACAGTTCGATTTGGCAGAATTTCCTTTCCTTCAAGCAGTGGAGCGATTCCCATGAATCCTCAATAGGAATCCTCCACGTTTGTTAAAGATGATTCAGGGACTTTTTAATCTCACACTTTGCTGACAGGGGGGTCAAGGTAAGAGAACGGGAGCATCAGACTGCAGCTTACGACCATAAGATCATCGAAAATAGGAACAGAAATGAGGCCATTGAGCCCATCAAGTCTGATCCACCATTCAATTATGCTGACAAGTTTCTCAACCCCATTGTCCTGCTTTCTCCCTGTAACCCTTGATCCCTTTGATACTCCAGAAGCAAACTATCTCTATCTTAAATATACTCAATGATCTGACCTCCACTGCCTTTTGTGAAAATGAATTCCATAGGTTCCCCACGCTCTGGCTGAAGACATTTCCCCTTACCTCCATTCTAAACGGATTTCCCTTTACTCTAAGTTTGTGTCCTTGGATCCTAGAGTCTCCTATCAATGAAAGTCTTCTCACCATCCGTACTGTCCAGGACATTCAATATTCTGTATGTTTCAATTAGATTCACCCACATCCCTCTGAACTCCATCAAGAACAGCCCCAGAGTCTTCAAACGTTCCCAAATATTAAGCTTTTCATTCCTGGGACCATTCTCATGTACCTGCTGTGAACCCATTCCAAGGTCAGCACATCCTTCCTGAGGCATGGGGCTCAATACAGCGCATAATACTCGACGTGTGGTCTGACCAGAGCCTTATAGAGCCTTAGAAATACATCCCTTTTTTTACATTCAAATCCTTTCAAAATAAATTCCATCACTGCATTTGCCTTCCTAACTACTGACTCAATCTGCACGTTTACATTGAGAGAAGCCTGGAGTAGAACTCCCAAGTCCCTTTGCACTTCAGACATCTGAATTTTCTCAGTAGTCCTTGTTTTTATTCTTCCTACCAAAGTGCATGTTCCCACAATTTCCCAGTTTGTACTCCATCTGCCACTTCTTTACCCATTATCCTAACTTACCCACATCCTTCTTAAGCCTCCATGCCTCTTCGACGTTACCTGTCCCTATACCTATCTTTGTATCACCTTCAAACTTAACCAGAATGCCTTCAGCTCCTTCATCTGGATGGTTAATGTATAAAATGAAACGTTGTGGTCCCGACACCGAGCCTTATGGAACACCACTTGTCACTGGCTGTCATCCTGAGAAGGACACTATTATCGACGCTCTCTGCTTCCAGCCAGATAGCCAAATTTCTATCCATGCTAGCACCTTGCTCTAGTACCATGGGCCCTTGGCTTACTCAGTAGTCATTGTCAAAGACCTTCTGGAAGTCCAGGTGATGACATCCATTGGCTCTCCTTGTTCTAAGCTGCTCGTTACATCCTCAAGGTTTTCTAGCAGCTTTTCCAGGCATGACCTCCCCTCTAAGAAACCATGGTAACTTTACCATCCACATCCAACTATTCAGAAATCTCATCCTTCACAATGGATTCCAGGATCTGACCCAGAGCTCAAGTTTTGATTAGACAGTCTGTGATTTCCGTTTTTTGCTTTACTCCTTTTTTTAAATAGGGGTATAACGTTAGCGATTTTCCAGTCCACTGGGAATCTCCCTGATTTGAGAGATTCCTGAATGATCACCACCAACGCCTCCACTGTCTCATCAGTTATCTGCCTTAGAAATCTGGAATGGAGTCCATCTGGTCCAGGTGATTTACTTACCTTCAGGCCATTCAGTTTTCCCAGCACCTTCTCCGAGGTGATGGCCACCTTACTCAGGTCTGTCCACTAAGTCTTTTAAATATTTGGGATATTGCTCGTGTTTTCAACCGTGAAGACTGACACCAAGTAATTTTTCAGCTCCTCATCCATTTCCTTGTTCCACATTACTATCTCTCCTGTGTCAATTTCTAGCGATCAGATGCCCATTTTTGCCTCTAATTTGCCCTTTCCATGTCGAAAGAAGCTCTTACAGTCTTTCTTTTTATTTAATCTTCTCACTCCTTACTTCTGTTTTTTTTTGCTCTCTGTTGGTCTTTACAAGTGTTACGACATGGTGGCGAATGCCTCTATTAATTAAACCAAACATCCAGGAAAGCTCAACTCACCTCGTAATCTATTAGAATATGAGTGACAGAGAACTCCTAAATTCCATTATTTAAAGAAAATAACGCCAATTTATTTTTAACTGTAAAAGTGAACATTACACCACAACTATTTACAACTTTATCCAGCTCCGACCCCCACCCCAACCACACAACTGCACCCACCTCTATAACAATATGCTGTTTCAATTAGACACTTATGAAGATTGCATCAACTTGATTTAAAAACCACACAGCCACTGCCGTCCTCTGTGATGTTACTCTCCTGGCTGCTGAATTCCCTGGGTCGTCGTATTTCTGTTTACTGTGAATATGTTTCATATGAAAAAATATCTATGATAGTGAGTATTTCCTAATTTCTTGCAGAGCAAGATGGTTGATCCCAGGCTTCTCCGTCTCGATTGCATCTGCTGCCTCCCCAATTTTCAAAATGTTCGCATTTTTATATACTCAGCATCAAATTGTCTCACTGGTTCAATGTTGGCAAAACAATAAATTCAATCTCGATTTGCTTTCAGTGACAGAGAGAGTGAAGGAAAGAGAGTGTTGCATCCAACAGGGTGACTGGTGGAGCAAGAGCCTTGTTTGGGCGTAGGTGCTGTAACAGATATACAGAGAGTGTGAGGGAGTAGAGAGAATAGGGAGACATTTGTCCTGGCCGAGCGGGGAAGGTTATTGATGTTTGTCCTGTATTGATGGGCATTTCTTCAGATCATCTCAGCATCGGGGTGAGCCTCCCCAATGTCTTGTCCACGTCTATCACTAATAACAGCACAGAGCACATCCCACAGCTTCTTCAGAATATGTTTGCGTGGATCTTGCAAACAACAAGGAGGAACAAACATTGGTGCCTTACATATCTAAACCAAAACTGTTGTGCATCCGATTCTCTGGAAATTAGATATGCAAATATCGTGGGTGCTGCAGTAATATTGAATGATCTAAAATTGCAACTTAACTGCGTTAACGAAATGATTGCGAATGCTGTGAAAAATACATTTCATAAGTGTGTATGAGGTAGGCTGAAGAGTATGTTATGAACCAAAGTAGAGAGCAGATTATTTCGGGCGTGGTGTTGTGTGGTCAGAAGGACTAATTACTTACCGTGCTCTGAGGAACCTATTGGGCAATCGTGACATTATATGTTGCATTTTACAAGGCGCCTGCAAGCAATATAGAATGTTTGAACATTACACTCAAATATCATGGAAACCCGAAGGCTAGAGGCTCAAGTGAATTGGAAAAATACAATATTACATTTAGTGTGAGACAGACTTTGCCTATTAGTGATAGAAATACTGTAAAGTCTGAAAAATACGTATATAACACTAAGTTACAAACACCAATTAAAGGAAAGGTGACTCATTGATGGTTTACGTAAGAAATTAATGATTGCATTAAATCTAAGGAAGCAGCTTCAGAAGAATTCCAGATATTGTGCAAACCTGAACATTCTGAGAGATTTACTTTGCTGAAAATAAGGCCGAAGAAAGTGTTAAGTAAATCAAAAAGAACATGAATACAAACAAACAGGAAACACACAGACTGCTCAAATAAAAACAAACAGGAAACACAAAGACTGCTCAAATCTAGGATCCATGCACCAAAGAAAACAAAAGTAAGGCCAAATGTGGAAATGTATAAGGGTTAGGACAATACATTGTGGGGAACTAGGAAATGGCAGAGAAACTAACCATCTAGTTTGCATCTATCTTCATGGAGAAAGCGCCAGGCAATCCTTGTGTAAAGCAAGCAATTTTCTGGGATTTGTGGAACTAAAGACATAAAGTCAATTCATATCAGCAACAAGGTAGTACTTGAAAATGGAGCTAGATTGATCATTGCTAAGTCTGATGGGCCAGATATACTTCATATCAAAATGTCAGAAATAAAACAACATATTAATTGAACTGTCAGTGACTGTGTTTTATTTTCCTGTAGATCCTGCAAAGACCATAAGCCCTTGTAGATCACTGGAAGGTAGTGAACGTGATCCATCTGTGTACACAGGGAAGAAGAGATAATGTGGAGAAGGGCAGAACAATTAATTTGACATATGTAGGGAAACAATTAGAATCCATTATATAAGAAGTCTTACTGGGTACTAAGAAATGAACAGCAATGTTGCAGAGAATCACAATGCATTTCTGAAAGAGAAATCATGCCTGACAAACTTATTTGAATTTATTTCTTGCAGCATAGACCACGGACAACTAGTGGAAGTAGTGTATTTGGATTTTCAGAAGTCTGGGCGGGAAAACATTTCTGGCTGTAACAGCTGCTCCTTTTTTGAGGTATTTTAGGTGTCGAAGGTGATTTCCCCGAATTCCAGGAGCAGCAATTTCTGCTTTGTATGCTGTTGCATTGGTTTGGAACTTTGGGGAAAAAAGTCAAAGCAACAGCAGTTTTAAAAGGGAAAAGAACATACAAAGGAAGCACACGGTGAGGGGAAGCAACTGACAGGATAGCGTACCTGCACAGTTACTGCCTTTGCTGTTTGAATTCATGTATTGCTGGAGATCAGAGTGCGTCTAGAAAAATTAACAAACAGTGAAATTTACAACTGGTTTGGAGGAACTGTTTGGGCAAAGTCCCCAGCCAGATAAGTGAATTGTTTTAACTGTGTCCTACAGAAAGTCTTCAGAATTTAGTAGAATGGATTCTTCCTTAATTATATGTTTTTTGAGATATGTCCCTTGATTAATCATAAAATATAAGCCATAAATATTAATTTAACCTGGGGCAGTGTTTTGTAGAGGAACAAGACAGTTTTGTTTTTCTGGGTCTGTAGATTGTGAAGGAGCACAAATGGCCTTGGTAGAATCATATGCACTTCTTGTCAGATGTAGGAGTTTAAAAAGGATTTGAGGGTTACTGCGGACTATATCTGCAATAAATGCTTCTAGTTGCGAATCCTATCAGATCGAATGGATCGGTTGGAGAGACAGTTAGAGACAACGAAAAATTTGTAACAGCAACAGTATGTGATGGATGACAGTTATAGGAAGGGGGGAAAGTCTCAGATGCAGTCACATAGATGGGTTAACTCCAAGAAACGTAAGAGAGGTAAGCAATTAGTGCAGGAGTCTTCTGGAGCTGTCCCCATTTCAAACAAATATGCTGTTTTGGAAAATGTGGGGTGTGATGGATTCACAGGGGAACATAGCACGAACAGGCAAGTTTCTGGTATTGAGACAGGCTCTAATGCAACAAGGGGTATGTCGGATTCCATGAGGTCAATTGTGTTAGGGGACTCCCTAGTCTGAGGAACAGACAGACGTTTCTGTGGACAGCAGAGAAAAAAACAGAATGATGTGTTGCTTCCCTGATGCCAAGATCAAGGATGTCTCAGAAACGGTGCAGAATATTCTCACGGGGGAGAGGGGCCAGCAAGAGGTCATTGTCCACATTGGAACCAACGATATAGGAAGGGAAATTTTGAGAATCTTGACGGAGATTGCAGTGTGTTAGGCAGAAATTTAAAAAGGAGGTTCTCGAGAGTTGTAATATCTGGATTACTCCTGGCGCTGCGAGCTCGTGAGAGCAGGAATAGGAGGATAGAGCAGATGAATGCATGGCTATGGAGCTGGTGTATGGGAGAAGGATTTGCATTTTTAGATCGTTGGAATCTCTTTTGGGGTAGAAGGGACCTATACCAGAAGGACAGATTGCACCTAAATTGGAAGGGGACGAATATACTAGCAGGGATATTTGCTTGAGCTGCTCGGGAGGGTTTAATCGAGTAAGGGGGGGGGGTGGAGGGGGGCAGGGAGATAGTGAGGAAATAGATCAATCTGAGATTGGTACAACTGCGAACAGAAACAAGTCCAACAGTCAGGGCAGGGAAATACAAGGTAGTACTAATAAAGTAAACTGCATTATTTAAATGCAAGGTCCTAACAGGGAAAGCAGATGAACTCAGGGCATGGTTAGGAACATGGGACTGGGATATCATAGCAATTACAGAAACATGGCTGAGGAATTTGCAGGACTGTCAGCTAAATGTTCCAGGATACAAATGCGACAGGAAAGATAGAAAGAGAGGCAGGAGAGGAGGGGGAGTGGCATTTTTGATTAGGGTTAGCATTACAGCTGTACTGAGGGAGGATATTCCTGGAAATATATCCAGGGAAGTTATTTGGGTAGAACTGAGAAATGAGAACGGGATGATCACCTTATTGGGATTGTATTGTAGACCCCCTAATAGTGAGAGGGAAATTGAGAAACAAACTTGTAAGGTGATCTCAGCTATCTGTAAGAAAGTAGGGTGATTATGGTAGGAGATTTTACCTTTCCAAATATAGACTGGGTCTGCCATAGCCTTAAGGGTCGAGATGGAGAGCAATTTGTTAAGTGTGTACAAGAAAATTTTCTGATTCAGTATGTGGACGAACGTACTAGAGAAGGTGCAAAACCTGACCCACCCGAGGGAAAAAAAGGCAGGGCAGGTGACTGAGGTGTCAGTGGACGTGCACTTTGGGGCCAGCTGCCATAATTCTGTTAGATTTAAAGCAATTATGGAAAAGGGTAGGCCAGATCTAAAAGTTGAAGTAGAAAATTGGAGAAGGGCCAATTTTGACAGTTTTAGGCAAGAACTTTCAAAATTTGATTGGGGGCAGATATTCACAGGTAAACGGACGGCTGGAAAATGGGAAGTCTTCAGAAATGAGATAACAAGAATCCAGAGAAAATATGTTCCTGTTAGGATGAGTGGAAAGGCTGGTAGGTATAAGGAATGCTGGATGACTAAAGGGTTTGGTTAATAAAGAGAAGGAAGCATATGTCAGGTATAGACAGGTTAAATCGAGCGAATCCTTAGAAGAATATAAAGGCAGTAGGAGTATACTTAAGAGGGAAATCAGGAGGGCAAAAGGGGGACATGAGATAGCTGTAGCAAGTAGAAGCTGTAGCAAAGGGTTTTTACAAATATATTAATGACAAAATCATAACTAGGGAGAGAATAGGGCCCCTCAAAGATCAGCAAGGCGAGAAAATGCGGGAGATACTAAACGAGTATTTTGCATAAGTATTTACTGTGGAAACGGATATGGACGATATAGAATATCAGAAAATAGATGGTTACACGTTGAAAAATGTCCATATGAGGAGGAAGTGCTGGATGTCTTGAAATGGGTAAACGTGGATAATTCCCCATGACCTGAACAGGTGTACCATAGAACTCTGTCGTAAACCAGAGAAGTGATTGCTGGGCTTCTTGCTGAGACATTTGGACCGTTGATAGTCACAGGAGAGGTGGTAGAAGACTGGAGTTTGGCAAACGTGGTGCCACTTTTTAAGAAGGGTGGTACGGACAAGCCAGGGAACTATAGACCAGTGAGCCTGACGTCAGTGGTGGGCAAGTTGTTGGAGGGAATCCTGAGGGACAGGATGTACATGCATTTGGAAAGACAAAGACTGATTAGGGATAGTCAACATGGCTTTGTGCGTGGGAAATCATATCTCGCAATCTTGATTGAGTTTTTTGAAGAAGTAACGAAGAGGATTGATGAGGGAAGAGCAGTAGATGTGATCTATATGGACTTCAGTAACGTGTTCGACAAGATTCTCCATGGGAGACTGATTAGTAAGATTAGATCTCACGGAATACAGGGACAACTAGCCAATTGGATACAAAACTGGCTCAAAGTTTGAAGACTGAGTGTGGAGGTGGAGGGCTGATTTTCAGACTGGAAGCCTGTGACCAGTGGAGTACCACAAGGATCAGTGCTGGGTTCTCTTTTTTGTCATTTACATAAATGATTTGGCTGCGAGCGTAGGAGGTATTGTTAGTAAGTTTGCAGATGACACCAAAATTGGAGGTGTAGTGGACAGCGAAAAAGGTTACCTCAGATTACAACAGGATCTTCAGATGGGCCAATGTGCCTAGAAGTGGCAGATGGAGTTTAATTCAGACAAATGCAAGATGCTGCATTTTGAGAAAGCAAATTTTAGCAGGACTTATGCACTTAATGGTAAGGTCCTGGGGAGTGTTGCTGAACAAAGAGACCTTGGAGTGTAGGTTCATAGCTACTTGAAAGTGGAGTCGCAGGTAGATAGGATAGTGAAGAAGGCGTTTTGTATGCTTTCCTTTATTGGTTAGAGTATTGGAGTTGGGAGGTCATGTTGCGGCTGAATAGCACACGAGTTAGGCCACTGGTGGAATATTGCCTGTAATTCTGGTCTCCTTCCTATCGGAAAGATGTTGTGAAACTTGAAAGGGTTCAGGAAAGTTTTACAAGAATGTTGCCAGGGTGGGAGGATTTGAGATAAAGGGAGGGGCTGTACAGGCTGGGACTGGTTTCCCTTGAGCGTCGGAGGCTGAGGGGTGCCCTTCTTGAGATGTACAAAATTATGAGGGGCATGGACAGGGTAAAGAGACAAAGTTTTTTTTCCCTGGGTTGGGAGACTCCAGAACTAAAGGGCATAGGTTCAGGGTGAGAGGAGAAAGATGTTGGGTGGCACGGTGGCACAGTTGTTCGCACTGCTGCCTCACAATTCCCGCCACAGGCGACTCTCTGTGTGGAGTTTGCACATTTTCTCCGTGTCTTCGTGGGTTTCCTCCCACAATCCAAAAATGTGCAGGTTATGTAAATTGGCTATGCTAATTTGCCCATAGTGTTAGGTGAAGGGGAATGAGTCTGGGTGGGTTGCGTTTCAGCGGGTCCGTGTGGATTTGGTTCCACACTGTAAGAAATCTGATCTAAATGTAAAAGAGACCTAAGGGGCAACATTTTCACACAGACAGTGGTACGTGTATGGAATGAGCTGCCAGAGGATGTGGTGGAGGCTGGTACAATTGCAGCATTTTAAGGCATTTGGATGGTTACATGAATAGGAAGAGTTTGGAGGGATATAGGCCGGGTGCGGGCAGGTGGGACGAGATTGGGTTGGGATATCTGCTAGACATGGACGGATTGAACTAAAGGGTCTGTTTCCATACTGTACATCTCTACGACTCTATAACTCACACAGTGAGTTCTTAAATGCAATTACTTTGATTGGTAATTGGAGGAATACGTGTAATTGGAAAGTTAAACTTAGGTTGGATTTTGTTTAAGGGAATAGGAATATAGAGGGAAAGACATCATGTCGCAGTTGCATAGAGTGTTGGTGAGAATGTACCTGAGTTATTGAGTGCAGTGTTGGTGACCTAATCTAAGAAAGATTACACTGATCAATGTACATCCTCCAGATTAATTCCACAGATGACAAGATTTTCTGATGGAGCGAGTTGTCTTGCAACCTCTCCAGTTTCAAAGCATGAGAGATGATCGCAGTGAAATTTCAAAAATCTATGATGCATGTGATGAGGTGGAAATAAACAGGATGTTTCTCTAGCTGTCTACTCTATATTAAAGGCAAATAATGACAGGATAAGGGATATGCCATTTAAGGCCGTAATAAGGCAGAAATTCTTCCCTCGGAGGGGACTGACTAATACAGGGGCATGGAAGCCTGTTGGCAGGGCAAGATAAAGGAGAATCCCCAGATATTCTTCACGTATATCGAGTAAAACAGAACAGCCAGGGAACATGTAGGGCCTATTAGTGACTTGCAAAGTTGCATCCAAACTCAACTTCATGGTAGAAGGGTGTTTTTGTGACTGGAACCCAATTTCCCCTGGTGTACCGCAGAGATCAATGCTGTGCCCCTTATTATTTGTGGTATTCATAAGTGATGTGAATGTGAAGTGGGTAGGGGGAGTGTGTGAAGTAAGTTTGTGTTTGACACAAAGATTGGCTGGGTGGTTGGCAGTGAGGAGGAAGGTCTTATGATACAGGAATATACAGATGGAATGGTCAGATGGTCAGATCAATGGCAGATGGAATGTAACCCTGATAAATATGAGGTGATACACTTCGGAAGAAGGAACCAGACAGGGGAGTACTCAAAGAATGGCACCTCACTAGGAAGCTCAGAGGGTGCCTCTCCACACATTTCTGAATGTGACTGGAAGTGATAATTGATGAGTTCAGCATTATTGTAGACAAAGCATTTATTCATTGACCCAAAGGTTATACGAATTTTATATGGCACTTTGGTTAGGACAAATGAAATATTGTGTGCAGTTCTGGGAGCCACATTACAGGAAGGATGTGATTGCTCTGGATGAGGTGCAGAGGAGATTCACCAGGATGTTCCCTGGGATGGAGCATATGAGCTGTGGAGAGAGGCTGGGTAAGCTCGAGTTATTTATTTGGAGCAGAGGAAGTTGAGTTGGTAAGTAATTCAGGTATAATATTACAAGGGGCATGGACAGGGTGAATAGACAACAGCTGTTCTTTTTAGTCAAAGTTTCAGCTTCCTTACAGTCTGAAAACAGGAAATGGAGAATGGAGAACAGAGAAACATGACACAACTACTTCACTTCTGTCTTCACAGAAAAATACATAAACAAAGCCTTCCCAGCAATAGGAGTCTGAGGAGGAAATTATGTTGAATGAAATTAGTAAATAAAATAATTTGGTGAAATTATTGGAACCGAAAATAACGGGCATAGAAAAAAAATCAACACAGATTGATGAAATGGGAAAGATATTTGAGAAACTGACTGGTGGATTAATTACAGAAAAAAAATAATAGAGGCATTGAACTTGGATTTTCAGCAAGAATTGTAATAGAGTCCCAACCCTAGTATGCAAAGTAAATGCAATTGGGATGGGGGGGTAATATATGAACATGGTGTTAAAATGGGAGTGTTGACAGGAAACAATGAGGAGGAATAAATGGATGGTTTTCAGTTTGGAAGGCTCATGGGGCATTGCAATAATTGATGCTGGGCGCCAGATATTCACAATACATCACAAACATCTCGTTGAGGGAATCAAATGCAAAGTTTCCAAGTCTGCTGACGGAACTAGGATTTTGAAAATTGAGGATGATGTGAAAAAATCTTCAAGGCGATTGAAACAAATGGAGTGAATGATTAAATTTGTGGCAGATGAAGAGCAGTGTGGATAGATGTGATGTTGTCTACTTTGTTGGGGAACACTCAAATGCCAGCCAACCATTTAAAAAGGGAGTGGTTGAGAAATGTCGATCTATGAAGACACTTTTCCTCTATTATTGTTTGGACAGACCTCTGATATCCATGCAGGGCAGCGAGTTCTGAAGACAGAAGCCAATACTGGAAATACATTGACACAGAGACCAGTTTACGCAGACCCATCATGTGGGGAGCTGTAACATTGAAAAGGATCTGGGATCTCCGTTGTACACCAGTCACTGAAGCAATATTGCAGGAGCAGAAAGCAGTCAGGAAGATAAATGTACAGGACTTTGGTTAGGCCACATTTGGAGTACTGTGTGCAGTTCTGGTCGCCTCACTTTAGGAAAGATGTGGAAGCTTTGGAGAGGGTGCAGAGAAGATTTACCAGGATGTTGCCTGGAATGGAGAGTAGGTCGTACGAGGATAGGTTGAGAGTTCTCGGCCTTTTCTCGTTGGAACGGCGAAGGATGAGGGGTGACTTGATAGAGGTTTATAAGATGATCAGAGGAATAGATAGAGTAGACAGTCAGAAACTTTTTCCCCGGGTACAACAGAGTGTTACAAGGGGACATAAATTTAAGGTGAAGGGTGGAAGGTATAGGGGAGATGTCAGGGGTGGGTTCTTTACCCAGAGAGTGGTGGGGGCATGGAATGCGCTGCCCGAGGGAGTGGTAGAGTCAGATTCATTGGCGACCTTTAAGTGGCATTTGGATAGGTACATGGATGGGTGCTTAATCTAGGATAGAAGTGCGGCACAACATCGTGGGCCGAAGGGCCTGTTCTGTGCTGTATTGTTCTATGTTCTATGTTCTATGTTCTATAAATGGGGTGTTGACCCTCATTCAGGTGGACTTGACTCCAGGAGTAAGGGTGTCTCAGTGCAGCTGTACAGGCCTTGGTGAGACCGCAACTCGAACATTGTGCAGTATTGTGTGCAGTTTTGGCCTCCGTACCAAATAACGTACAAACCTGAAATTGAGGGAGTGCAGCAAAGGATTACCAGACTGATCTCTGGGATGACAGACTTTTTGTGAGAGCAGAGTTTGGGGTGACTGACCCTGTATCCCATGGGGTTGAGGAAAATGAGTGGAGATCTCAGAGGAATATATAAAACACTGACAGAGTTAGGTAGATTGGAAACAATGATGATAATTCCCCTGGCTGGGACGTCTAAAACAAGGAGCCACAGTATTAGGTACAGACAGGTCACATTGCATTTAGATAAGAATAATTATCTGCACTCAGATACTGGTGAACCTGGGAATTCTCTCTCACATAAGGCTGTGGAAGACAAGGCATTAAAGACTATAAAGGATGTCAAGACACCGAAGGGGTGGTGGAGAGAGCAGGAGTATGGTGTAGAAATAAATGTTCAGTCATCATTATATTGAACTGGACAGCAAATTCGACAGATCAAAGGGACTACCGCAGTTCCTATTTTATAGCTTCACAAGGTTAATCACATTAAGGGATGTGAACAGTGAGTGGGGCAAGTGCATTGAGGAGATGTTCAGACATTAACTCGAATGGGGCAGGCTCAATGTGCTCTATGGCCTATTCCATTTCCGATGTTTCTGTACGGTCTGTGGGAAAACTCTGTAAATGTTGTCACAAGTTCGCAGATGTTAAGAAGGGGGTCTCTGCCGGCTCAACATGACTGTGTTTCCAGTTCCCTTTTCCATACTGAGGCTGGGTGTTCTGTCCGGTTTTATCCTTGAAGACCTCGGAGCAGTTTGATACAATAGAGTGTCTTTCTTGGCCTTTTCAGAGACCATTCAAGTGTTTATCACATGTCTGTGTGTTTGGTGTCACATTTAGGCCAGACCAGGAAAGCACAGGAGATTCACTTCCTGAAAGTACATTGGAAAAGAAAATTGTTGTTTACAATCGACATTGACTTCAAGGTCACTTCAAGGTCTCGATATTTTATTAATTGCTTTTAACTTCCACCAGCTGCCAGAGCATTAGCCTGGTCTTGATTATTAATCCAGTGACTTTTCCAAGACAGCATCATCTCCACATGGGGACCTATTTGAAGCCACACTGAGCAAGTTATGTCTGTGCTGCTTGACAGCTCTGTCAAAATGAACTCCAAATTTGACTATCGTGATGAGACTGAGGGGGTTGGAATTGGTCAGATTGTAATTATTCCCCGTTTAGGAACTGGACATAGCTGAGTCATTTTCCATATTGCCAGGGAGATGTCAGAGTTAGAGCTGGAAGGAAACAGCTTCCCCAGGGACAGGGATAGTGAGAGTTGGAGCTGCCTTTTTTTAGAGACATGAAATGGCCAAAATTTAAAAGTCTACTTCAGTTGTCTGTTTTTGAAAAGCCACAAAATAGCCAGACATTAAAATAGATTGCTTCAGCATTCGCGAAAAAAGTGACTTTGAGAAGGAAATAATTCCAAGGCCAAAGAATGGATAATCTGATTCGCAAGATTCTGAAACATGCTAACATAGTGATAAAGAAGGTTCTTGTTGCGAAAAATTGATGATTTGTAACAGAACACAGATGAAATAATGAAATTGTAGCACAAAAACTCTGAAGAATCACTACAAAAGGTAACTTATTCTGATCTCAGTAAGGATTCTTTTCATCCTCAAAAACAGCAACTCAAGTTATCTTTCAGAAGCCAGCTTGGCCTTTGAAACTGTTTACAATCGTAAAAAGTTCTAGTTAAATATTTGGTGAATAATCATGGACACAGATTTCAACGTAATTATAAAACCTTAAACAGATGCCTGGCATGTCTTGTCCAATTCACTAAGAAAAAGATTAACAGTAGAAATAATAATAATATTACGAATTTTGTATCAGAATCAACTTTTTAATGTAAAATGTGAGAAGTGGTAGCCTGCCCAATGGAGAATAAAACTTATGCAATCCTTCAAAATAAACAATGAGTCACTGGAGGGTTTGCCTCTTCTATTAATTAAGGACTCGGTTCATTGTGTTATCCCAGTATTGGCGGGAGCATGAATGACTGGACTAACAGGGATCAGTAGCTCGAGAGACAGGGGGAGGAGAGGTCAGAATCTGAGGACATTAGACTGGAATGTTCCATTAATGGATCAGAATCTGAGAACCTTAGACTGGAATATTACAACAGACAGGAGTTTATCCTGTGGTTTTTTTCTACCTTTCTCAGCCTTGGATGTCATTAGCATCACGGATCGAAGATATCCTTTGGATTATTCAAGGTGGTTACTATCCCATCCTCGCTATAGTTGGTGTTCCTGGAACAGAATTATTGTGATCAACCCTGAGAGTGTTGTTGTGATAGTATTTGGGGTATTGTGCACAGATTTTCTCTCCTTTATAAGGAACAATCCTCTTGGCAGAAAGAGTATAAAGGAGTTTCGCCTGACTAATTGTTGGAATGATTGTACCATCGGGAGTGCATGAGGATTAATCTGTGGCGCTTTGAAGAATAAGAGGTGATTGCATTGAACTCAAGGTGATGGACAGTCACTCATTATATTCCAAACAGAACTAAAACGGTGATAAATTCCATGTTTTTTTTAACTTGGTTTACATGATTCTCGATGGCTTAAAAGACTCTGAGAACGTTCCTCTCACTCCACACCACTCCCCATTTCGATTGAGAGAGAGAGAGAGCCAGTCTTTAACTGAACTCTTCCAACATTAATACAGTGCATTTGGTGTGTGATCATACATATAACTTCACGTTATCCACCATCGCAACAGGAGCCACAATACCTTCATTCTATAACAATTTAACAATCCCCACCAGCTTCTGACCCCCATGGAGAACATGGATCTGTCTTCTTGGAGATGGAAGATGCCTCCTTGAGGCTTGGCACAAAACATTTGGCTTCCTCCCTCACTGTCCGCAAAATACGTTAAAGTATCATTTGTTCCACAGGCAATGGAGCCACGAGGAACATTGTGAGCAGTCTATGAGTGCAGTCTCTGCTCCATTCGTTTTCCAGGTTGGAGCATCAATAACACCCTCCTATTCCTGTGTAAGTGTCTCGAGAGGTGAATGGTCTCCTACTGGTTCCATAGAACAGGTTTAGGGGTCTTACTGGACTCTGCCTGTTCCTGTTTAACAGCTCAATGTACTGATCAGACGCCTCCTCTTCTGTGGAACACGCAGGAGGATTGAATGGGCTGTCCCTCTTCTTGTTCAGTCATTTCGATGGGCTGAATAGTTTCTACATATCCGGGTGTAACCAGCTTGAGGTGCTGAATTAGCTCCTCTTTTAACTGTGGAAATGTGCAGTGCCTGGCCGTTCTGTTACATGAATGTTACCGACACTTTAACAGTACAAATGTGAATGTTGTTCGGGTCTTGCTGAATATGGACACAGACCCGTTCAGGAGCTGAGTGCGGACAAAATATTCCGAATATTGTGTGATCTTCAGTGATCACTCCGCTTCTGATCTTGAGATAAATGGGGGGCGTCGGAATGGGGGCACATAGACGTTGACGAAGGAACTGAAGATGTTTGTGCTGAGGAAAGTTAATCTGAGGATCTCGTGAAGCGATGTCCCGGGATTGAGAGGATTGTCGGCCACCGACCACAAACATCTTCCTTTGTGCTCTGACAGACCCCAACCAGTGAGGAGGTTAGACCTGATTCTCAATAAGCTCAAATAAGTAGGTGGTCCCGATAACACCCGCAGTCATCTACTGCCTTGATATCAAGGCCATTCAGTCTTTCCTGAGCCCCTGTGTTCACCTCTTGTTCATATCAATAGGTGACAGTGTACGTGTAGAGAGTGTTTTCCTCTCACAGAGGGTAATCAATGTCAGGAATTATCTGAACTAGAGAGTTAGGGGAGCTACATCACTGAAAGTATTTAAAGAGGTGGTACATGAATCTTTGACCTGTCAGTGAGCTGAGGAGTGTGAAAAACTGGGCATTAAGGAGGAGTTAATGCTAACAGTAGATCAGCCATTATCAAATACAATGGCTTGACCGTCCAAATTACATATTCCTGTTCCTTATGTTTTCATTTTCTGTAATTTCAAAGTAAATGGCTGTAATTTCCCTGGATGTACTGTTATTGTATGCTGTAATCAGAGAGAACAAAGCATTTTTGCATCATCTCTGAGTGAGGTATGGAGCTTTATTCATAACGAATCCTGGTCTAGACCAAGACCAACAAATGAAGCACAAGTTGCAGAGAGGGGACACTCTGTAAACAGACCAGTGGCATCTTTCAAAACCAGCCTGGATTTCCAAATAACATTTTCCAATCCGTACCAATCTGAGTGTGACAGTTGTGAGTGATTTAATGAAATCCTGTGTTACTGTGGACCAGGTATTTGGAGCAAGTGGCCCCCATCTGCACCTTGCAGGAGCTGTATGAGGCTGAATGCACCATAGTAACACAGGACTGTGGAGCAAGAGTGGGTCATCAGACACTTTGTCACTGCTCTTCCATGAACTATCATCTGATTAAGGTCTCAGCAGCACTTTTCTGTCAGTACCATTTCCCTACATTCATTTTTCTTTCAAATGTCTTACATAGACAACTTTGAACAAATGGAAATATCCAAGCATCACAATCGTCTGTGGAAGGGAATTCACACCTTAACAACCCTTTGAGAATCTCTTGTTTGTGTTCTGACCAATGTTGGAGGGTCACTCATGTCTTTTCCCACTCCTCTATTGGTGAAAGCAAATTTTAAATGTAACCAGTTGAGTGCTGTGCCCAATGATATAGGTATCCGACTGGGTAATTTTCTGGAAAAATCTGAGACACAGAAAGTTGAACTGTGAAAAAATGGTAAAATCATAGAGTGTCCCAAATATGTTTCTGACTTTGAACTTATTCTGCTCACACAAATGTCTGGGAATGCGGATTTCTTCCCGGAACAGTTGGATTTGGCTGAATTCCCTTTGTTTCGAGCTGTGCAGAGATTCCTATGAATCCTCATCAGGAATCCTCCACGAATGGTAAAGATGACTCAGGATTTTTCTGCTCTTACACCTTGTTTTCAGGCAGAACAAAGTAAGGTAGAGACACCAATTGGCTGCTGCTTCTGAAGCAAGTAATATTTTTCTCCGTCTCTGTGTGGAAAAATACAAGAATGTCAACTGAACACCAAAGTGGACCATGTGCGCTCTCCATGTACATTCTCTGGAATGGATGATAATAGACTGTATGCTGTATGCAGCATCATTGCTGTTGTTGTGCACAGTGCCTTGCATTAGCAAAAGAAAATAATGTGCCCGTTTTATGATTTGATGAGATGCTGATATGCATCAGCGTAATTTTTAAAAATGGGTTGATATCTTCATAAGATTTGTGTTAATACCAATGCATCTCATTCAAAAAATTATTATCTAGCTTTAGACTTCTTAACAAGAGAAAATATGTATCCAGCTGAAAGACTTCTCTGAAAATCGTGGTTCAGTAAGATTTCTCATCTCAGATCTAAACAGATAATCCCCGATAACAAAAGGCCTTCATTTCAGGAATGAGTAAAGGGAAGCATCTTTGAACATCTTTGAAAGGAATTGACTCCTTTTTTTTAGTTTAGAGGATCAGAACTGCACCCAGTGTATCTGATGTGGTCTCAGCAATCCTTGCACAGATACAGTGAAATATTCCTAATTAAACCCAATACTCGTTGCCACAAACATTATCATTCCACTTACTTTCCGAATCACTTGCTGCATCTGCAGACAGACTTCATATGATTCATGTACCAAGAATATGAAAAACATCTGCATCACAGAGTTCTGCAATCTCTCTCCATTTAAATTGTTCCCGACTGCAATAGACAACTCACATTATATTATTCCTGCTGAGGGTATGCTCACTAACCTACCCTGTCTACATCATAATGCAGATTCGCTACCTCCATTTGAAGATCAATTGAATGATCATTTTGGTGTCCGAGGTAGTTCAGCTTTGATCCATTCAGTCCCTTCATCGAGATATTTTACATAGATTATTGATCAGTGATGACCCTACAGTGATCTCTGAGTCAAAACTAGTTACAGTTTTGTTTAAAAAAGTCATATATCACTACTGTCTATTTCCTGTTAGCGACAGCTTCCCTGTTCCTGTGCAGCAGTTCAGGCGGGTTGAATGGCCTCATCCTGGGCTGTGTAATGTACTCAACGAGCTGAATTACTTCATCATATATTTCTGTGTAATTCTTTTGAGGGGCAGAATGGTCTCCTCCCGTGTCATTGTAACGATCCAGTCAGGCTGAATGGGATAGTCCTCTACCCTGTAATCGCACTCAGTGGTGGATTGAGGGAACAACACATGGGGTAGGGACAGCAGTATATCTCTGTAACGGCCGGGAGCGTGGATTGAGGGAACAACACATTGGATAGGGGCAGCAGTTGGCCATTTGGTGGCACCATTCAGAATGCTCATGGCTGATCCGAGTGTGTCTGACCATCCGTCTCCTGTCTGTTCCCAATAAACATTGACTCTCCTGTCCGGCAAAGATCAGTCAAACTCAAACTAAAATACCTAAATTAACCGAGTCTCCACTGCTCCCTGAGGATGAGGACACCACAGATAGCACAACATTAAAGGGAAAGGGACATCCTTCTTTCATTGTGGGACACATTTTTTAAAAACTGTGTTAACCTCATATCAAATCACTGCCCCTTTTCGAATATAGTGGTACAATAACTAGGAATAGACATTAACCATTCTGCCCTCCAATCTTTTCCCACATTACCACTGACTGTTTCCAATCAAATATGTTGCTGCTGCTGTCTCAGGAAGAGAATACCTGATAGCATAACACCACACAAACATTAAAAAAGGATCAGAATTAGGCCATTTGGCCTATCGAGTCTGATATACTTTAAAGCCATTTCTATAATGTTCCTCAACATCATTCTCTTACCTTCTCCCAGAATCCTTGATCTCCTTATAAATCAGAAACTTATTTATTTGTGTCCTAATGGCACTGACGTCTGTGTCTTAATGTGTACTTAAGTGTGTGTTTGTCCATGTACTTGTTCCTTTTGTATTTGTGTGACTATATCTGTCAGTCTTTGTATCAGCCTGTGTGTTTCTATCTGTGTTTGTGTCTATTTGTGTGTGACTGTTTATGTCTTTGTGTGCTTCTCCGTGTGTGCATGCTTATCTCCTTGTATGCATTGTGCATGTTAGTATATTGGGGTGTTTACCAATACGTCTGTGTATTTCAATGCCTGCATCTCTGTGCAATGGGGTATCTGTTCATCTGCGAGTGAGAGAGATGAGGTTGGAACTGACAGTAGGTTTGAATTGAGAATGGCTCTTTACTAAACACTGCTCCTTATTTGGTTGGTGGGACGTGGATGTTTCCGAATCTCCACACAAGGCCTCCTGGTCCTCTCCGGCTCACTCCAGGATCCTCCCCACATATCAGGGTAGGGGGATGAGTGAACGGATATCTGGCACTCCACCACCCGGCTTGGCCCGTTCTGTCCTATTCCAGGCTGTTTCTCCTGGAAAGGGAAGGAAGGAGTGTTGGTGGAAGTGGATGGTCCTGCTGTTCGTGCTGGACTCGGTGAGGTGTGATATGGAGAGGTGGCCGGAGGGAGTCTGTCCATAGTGTTGTATCCATGTCGTGCTATTAGTGTGTGGGACTATTGCATCAGGGACAGAAAATGTGAGGGATGGAAGGTGCTAAATTCAACAGTGAGAGTGGTCGTGCTTGAACCTTATTGGAGTTAGAGTGTGAGCCTTGGTCGAGGGGAGGTGCTATAAGAGACATACAGTGAGCGTGAGGGAGCAGTGAGAATATACAGTGACACTTATCCTGACAGAGCGGAATGGATATTGATGCTTGTCCTGTATTGCTGGACATGTCTTCAGATCATCTCAGCATCGAGGTGAGCCTCCCCGAATGTCTTATCCAAGTCTATCACTAATAACGACACAGGCTCTGTCCCTCAGATTCTATAGAATGGGTTTGGGTGGGTCTTACAAATAGCAAGGAGAAACAAATTTGTTGTGTTATATATCTGAACCAAAACTGTCGCGCAAATATTTTGCATCATATGCTCTGGAAATTATATATGCAACTATACTCAAAGGGAAGCTATGACATAGTGATATTATCGCTGGGCTCTTAACCCAGAGTCCCAGGTAATGTTCTGGGGGCATGGTTTCAAATCCTGCCATGGCAGATTGTGTAATTTGAATTCAATATGTATCTGGAATCAAGGGTTTATGATGATCAGGAATCCATTCCTGATTGTTGGAAAAACTCATCTGGTTCACTCATGTCCTTTAGGGAAGGAAACAGCTGTTCTTATCTGATGTGGCCTGTATGTCACTCCAGATCCAAGGCAACGCTGTTGACTCTTAACTGCCGTCTGGAATGGCCATTAAATGCTGGTTATCCAGCTAAGCCCCCCATCCTGTGAATGTGTAACAAATACTCGTGGGTTCTGCAGTAATAATGAATGGTGTCAAGTTGCATTGAAACTGAATTAACTAAGTGACTGCTAATGTTGTGAAAAATAAATTCCTTAAGTGTATATCAGGTAGGTTGGAGAGTATGTTGTGAACCAAACTAGAGAGCAGATTATTTCTGATTTCGTGTTGTGTGATATTGATTAAGGATGATCAGCCATGATCATATTGATTGGTGGTGCAGGCTCAAAGGGCAGAATGGCCTACTCCTGCACCTATTGTTTATTATCTATTGTGTGATCAGAAGGACTAATTACTAACCTTCCTCTGAAGCAGCTTTGGAGGAATAGTGACATTAATATGTTGTATTTTACACGGCGTCTGTATTCAATGTGGAATGGTTGAACATTCTGGTCAAACATCATGGAAGCCCAGAGGTTAGAGGGTCAAGTTCGCTCCAGTGAATTGGGAAAGTACAATATAACATTCAGTAGGAGAACAATGGTTGTTAGACCCATATAGTATTACCGCACGGAGACAGGCCATTCGGCCCAAACTGGTCCATCCCGGAAAAAGCATCCATTCACACTAACCCCATTTCCCCGCCATTTCCCTGTATCCTTCTAATCCTTTCCTAACTCTGTATTTGTCCAAATGTATTTTAAATTTTGTGAATGTACCCGCCTCAACTACAGCTGTCAGCTCATCCCATATGCATACCACCCTGTGTGTAAAAGAAATTGCCCCTCAAGTTCCCTTTTACTCTTTCCCCTCTGACCTTAAATTGATGCCCTCTAGACCGTGATTGCCCAATCCTGGGGAAAAAAAGACTGAGTGCATTGACTCTATCCATGTCTCCCATGATCTTACACACTACTATCAGATCCCCCTCAGCCTCATACATTCTAAAGTACAAACTCCTAGCTTGTTCAACCTCTCACTATAACTCAGACCATTGAGTCTTGGCAACATCCTTGTAAATTTCTTCTGCACTCTTTCCAGTTTAATAACATCCTTCCTCGAGCAAAGTGAACAAAATTGAACATGGCGCGACAAGTATGGACTCACCAACATCTTGTATAACTGCAACATAACTCCCTAATTTCGATACTCAGTGCTCTAACTGATGAAGGGCAGTGAGTCAAAAGCCTGGGACTCCACTTACAGAAAATCGTGCACCTGAATTCCAAGGTCACTCTGTTCCACTGCACTCCTTAAGGCCCTGCCAGTCAACATGAAACTCCTGCTTTCTAAAATGCAAGAACTTACACTTATCTGAATTAAACTCAATTTGTCTTTTCTCTGCCCAATTCCCCACCTGATCAAGGTACTGCTGTAATTTCTGAGATTTCTGATAACCTTCCTCACTGTCCACGATACCACCTATTTTAGTGTCACCTTCAAACTTACAAATCATACCTGTACATTCTCATCTAAATCATAGATATGTGTAATATATGAATATATAGTCCCAGCACCTATCCCTAAGGCATTCCACTCATCACAGGCCTCCGGTCCAACCAGCATCCTTTCACGATTGCCCTCTTGTTCCTATCATCAAGCTAATTTTGGACCTAATTTGCCTACTCCCCCTCAATTCCATGTGATCTAACCTTCCAGAGCAGCGTACCATGTGGAACCTTATTGAAGGCCTTACTGAAATCTATATATACAGCCATGTCCTTGCCAAAGTTACTGGTCACTTCATCAATGCAGTCTAACAAACTTGTGAGCCATAATCCTCCATTCACAAGGCCCTGTCTTTCCAAATGCATGTATATCTTCTCCCTCAGAATCTTGTCAAATAACTTACCTGCTACAGATTTTAGGTGTACTGGTCTATAGTTCCCCGGTTTTTATTTGTAGCCCTTTTTGAATAACAGCACAGCATTCACTACCCTCCAGTCCTCCAGGACCTTACCCATTGACGACCGATGATGCAAGAGTACCAACCAGGGCCCCCGCTATTTCTATCCTGTCCTCCTGCAGTGTTCCTGAATATATATGGTCAGGACCAGGAGATTGATAGAAATACTACAAAGTCTGAAAAATATGTCTATTTATTTCAGGTAAAACACCCAAGAGTGAGAAAGTGAGTTAACAATGATTAGCATAATAAATTAAAGATCACACGAATCACAGGAAGTAACTTCAGAAGAATTCCAGACATTGTGGAATCCTGAGAATTCTCAGAAAATTACGATCCAGAAAAGCAGGGCCATGAAACGGGTAAGGAAATCAAAAAGGGAACATGCATACAAACAAACAGGAACACAAGGACTGCATAAATCTATGATCTATATTTCAAAGGAAAGAGAAAAGCATAGTCAAATGTGGAAATCTGCAATCAGGAGAGACGAGTTTATTATGGATAACAGAGAAATGGCCAAGCAAATAACCAGTTACCTCACATCTGTCTTCATGGAGGAAGATCCAGAAAATCACCCAGAAATTCGAAGTGATCGTACAGGACTTGTGGATCGAAAGACAGAAAGTCAATTTATATCAGTAACAAGGCTCTACTTGAACATGCAGCTGGACTGAGCTTTGCTAACCTTGACAAACTAGTTGTACTTCATACCAAAATCTTCAGAAATAAACCACTAATTGAAGTATTAGTTGCACTGTCGATGACTGTGCACCATTACCCAGTGCATTCTGCATAGTCTGGAACCAAGCACTACAGATGAACGGGAGTGATCCAAGCATCTACAAAGGGAAGAAGAGATAGTGTGGAGAACTGCAGACTAATTAACTTGACATTTGTGGGGAAACTGTTGGAATCTATTATGTAGGATGTGATATTCGTTATTGAGAAATTAACAGCAACATTGGAGAGAATCAGTATGTATTTCTGAAAGGGAAATCATACTTGACAAGCTTTGGAATTGTTTGAAGTTGATTCTTACAGCACAGATAATGGGGAACCAGTAGAAATGGCATACTTCAGATTATCAGAAGGTTTTCTATAAGAACTCACACAATGAGTTTGTAAATGCAATGAATGTGAAGGGTATTTGGAGGAATATAGGCAAGTGGTAAGTTAAAGTTTGGATTGCATTGCTTTACGGGAGTCAGAATATAGATGTAAAGACATGTTGAAGACATGTTAACAGCGTGTTGGTGAGACTGTACCTGGAATATTGAGGACAGTTTTGGTCACCAAATCTGAGAAAGAATATACTGACCACAGAGGAAGTACAATGGACATTCTCCACATTAATCCCTCAGTTGGTGAGATTGCGCGATGAGGAAACTCGGCCTGTGCTCTCGAGAGTTTCAAAGAATTACAGATGGGTCACTGTGAAATGCATAAAATTCACAAAACATGTGACAAGTTGGAAATTAACAGGATGTTTCTCCGGCTGCCTAATACACAATCAAGGGAAATAATGGCAGGATAAAGGACAGACCATTTAAGACTGCAATAAGGAGGAAATTCTGCATGCGTTGGGGACTAACTAACACAGGGGCATGGAAACCTGCTGGCAGGGCAAGATTATGGATTCCCAATTATTCTACAAGTGTATCCAGCGGAACAGAATAACCAAGAAACAGGTAGGTCTCATTAGGCCAAATTGCATCAAAATAAAGTTTAGTGGTGGGAGACACAAGGTGGTGGTTGACTCCTTTTGTGACTGGAGGCCAGTATCCAATGGTATACGACAGGGATCAGTGCTGTATCCCTTATTATTTGTGATTCGGAGATGCTGGTGTTGCACTGGGTGGACAATGCTAAAAATCGCATAACAACAGATTATAGTCCAATAGGTTTATTCGGCGGCACTAGCTTTCTAAATGCTGCTTCTTCATCAAAGCGCACAATCACCTGATGAAGAAGTAGCGCTTTGAAAGCTCGTGCCTCCGAAAAAACCTGTTGGACTCTATTCTGATGTTGTGTGATTTTCAACTTTAATATTTGTGGTACTCATAAATGATGTCGCTGTGAATATGGACGAGAGGTGGGGAGTGTGATAAGTAAGTTTGTGTTTGATACACAGATTGGCCATTGGCTGGCAGTGAGGAGGAAGGTCTTAAGTAACGGGAAGATACAGATGAAATGGTTAGATGGACAGATCAATGGCAGATGGAATGTAACCCTGATAAATATGAGGTGATACACTTTGGAAGAAGGAGAGGACTCAATGAATGGCAGCACACTGGGAAGGTCAGAGGGTGTTTCTCCACACATCCCTGAATGTGATGGACAGGTTCATACACAATTTGGGAAAGCACAGAGGACTGTAAACATAACCTTGATTCATTGAGGCACGGATTATAAGAGCTATGCGGAACTTTGGTGACGCCAAGATGGAATACTGTGTGTAGTTCTGAGAACCATATTACAGGAAGGATGTGACTGCACGGGAGGGTTTGAAGAGGAGATTCACCAGGATGTTCCCTACGATTGAGCATATCAGCTATAGAGAGAGGCTGTATAAACTTGAGTTGTTTAGTTTGGAGGAAAGGAGGCTGAGGGGGACGTATTCAAAAGCATAGGATTACGAGGAGCATGGACAGGGTGAATGGACAGCAGCTGTTCCTTTTAGTCAAATGGGAACACTTTTAAAGTGAAGAGTTTGCGGTTTAGTGAGGATTTGAGGATTGCTTTTCAGCCAATGTGTATTGGGGTCTGAAGTGCACTTCTTGAGAGGGGAGATGTCATGACAAACTCAAAATCATTCGAAAATACACGGTTGTGCACTTGAAGTACCTTAAGATACACGGCTAGGCGTATTGTGTCGGAAAGTGGGCCTTATGTAGACCATGCTGTATTTCTGATAGTACAGAGTCTTTGCTTCTGTGATTGTATGGCTGTAGAAGGCCAATCAGTGAGTACCTTAAAATAGGAATTGATAGGTTTCTGAAGAATGTCTTAACAAAGTCTATAAGACAGAACTTACGATATTTTCTGAAAATATGTTAATGGCAAAATTAAGAGAAAGAAATGTGCAGCTTTCTTACAGTTTGATGTCAGATAATTGAGGACCAGGAAATGGTAGAACTATGTAACAAAAGTTTCAGTCATGCCTTCACAGAGGAAAACAAAATAAAAAAGAAAACTTCCTAGCAATACTAGGGATCTTTAGTCTGGTGAGAAAATGGGAATAGAATGAAATTAGCAACTAAACAGTTTAGAGAAAGTATCGGAATGAAATTAATGGACGTAGACAAAGTCAACAGAGATTTATGAAATGGGAATCATATTTGAGAAAGTGGCTTTTAGCAACATTATGGAGAAGGTATCAATGTAATACGAGTGGAATCTCAGAAAGATTTTTGATAAAGCCCCAAGCCTATTGTGCAAATTCGAATCCTGTGGGACTGGGTCTAACGTATGGTCATGGTTTTAGAATGGGAGAGCTGGCAGGAATAAAACAATATTTTTTTTTTAAATGGAAGGCTAGGAGGATATAGCAAGGTTCGTGTCTTGGGCCCCAGCTATTCCCAATACAAATCATATATTTGGTTGACGGGCTCAAATGCAATATTCCCAAGTCTGCTGACAGCACTAAACATTGTCAGCCTGTGAGTTGGCGAGAAAGATGTACAAATGCTCCAAAGTGACTGAGACAAGTGAAATTACTTGGATAATATGTGGCAGATGGAGAGCAATTGGGCGAGATGTGATGTTGTGTACTTTGATGGGAACAATAGAATGGCAGCCTCTCATTTGAAAAGGGAGTGGTTGAAAAATGTTGTTCTACAAAGGAATTTAAGCTGCATTTTCATTTATTTCTGCACAGCCCTCTGAGTACATGCAGGACAGTGAGTCTCAAGCTCGAAGTCAATACTGGGAATGGCATTGATACGTTGACCAGTGTATATAGACCCAGCAAGTGGGGAGCTGTAACATTGAAAGATGACATTGTACCAGTCACTAAAGCAATATTGCAGGAGCAGAAAGCAGGTGGACAGATCAATGATGTATTTCACCTTCATTACAGGGGAATTGAGTGCAGGAGTAAGAGTATCCTACTGCAGCTGTACAGGACCTTGGTGAGACCCCATCTCTAACATTGTACAGTATTGTGTGCAGTTTTGGGCACCTTACCCAATAAAGGACAAAGCTGACATTGAGGGAGAACAGGGAAGAATGACCAGACTGATCTCTGGAATGACAGACTTGTTGTGGGAGCAGAGTTTTGGGCGACTGGACCTGTATTCCATGGGATTTAGGAAAATGAGTGGTGATCACAGTGAAATATATAAAACTCTGACAGGGCGCGACAGATTGGAAGCTGGCTTGGATGCCTCAGACAAGGGGCCACAGCATTCAGTACAGACAGGCCACTTTGCATTGAGATGAGAATAAATGTCTTCACTCTGAGACTGGTGAACTAGAGTGTTCTCTCCCAGCTCAGGCTGTGGAAACCTAGGCACTGAATATAAATAAGGATTTCTGGAAATTAAAAGGATAGCGGAGTATCGTGTGAAGATAGAAGATCAGCTATCAATCCAGGTTGTTCTCCAATAACTCAGTAGCTGTGTTCCTGTGCAACACCGTGTTGTGCAAAATCGTGCAATATTAATCATGGGGTCTATGGGAAAAAGAGGGTAAGGGGCGAACCCCCAAAATTATTAGTAAAGCCAAAAATTTAATTTAGTCTAACACACATACTAGCAAAGTCTAAATAAAACTTTAAGTCACATATTGTAATAAAACAGTGCTGTAAATGTAACACTTTCAAAATACAGGTCACTGACTACAGCAGTGTACCTTTCACCACACTCTTCACCAGAAAGCGCGTGAGGCTGACTGACCACGTCATGTCGATGGGGAGATTCCAGTTCTCCTCAAGAATCTCCCCACAGTTTGAAATAAAGTTCTTTCTAAGTGGATAATACAATTCCCCGTTTCAGGCTCATTTTCAAGGCTTCCGAGCGGATTACATTCCTGTTTTAGCTGAACACATTGATTGTACATTTTGCAGACAGAGGATCCTGAGGCTGGGTTTTGCTGTTCAGTTGGTTCCCGGCAAGGAATTGCGTCACAATGAACGGGAATTCACTTTATGGAAAAAGGTTCATGAATCACATTGCAGCCAAATTTTATTTAATCAACACGCGTTATCTGAGAACTGCCTGTATATTGAATGGAGGAGCAAAATTGATGGGTTGAAGGGACTACAGCAGTTCTAATTTTATATTTCACAATGTTTAAACATATTAAGGGATATGAATATTGTATGGGTAAAACTGCATGAAGGAGGTGTTCGACCATTAACTTGCACAGAGAAAGCTCAATGTGTTGTGTGACGTACTCATTTCCCGAAGTTCCTGTACAGTTTGTGGGAAAGCTCAGTAAGTGTTGTCACAAACCGTCAGACGTTAGGAAGGAGGTCTCTGCAGGGTCAACAGGACTATGTTTCCCGTTCCCTTTTCTGAGACCAAGGTTGTAGCCAGGTGTTCTCTCCGGGTATATCCTTTAAGAGCTCGGAGCAGTTGATACAATTGAGTCTCTTGCTTGGCCGTTTTAGAGACTATTGAAGAGTTTATCACATGGCTGTATGTCTGGAGTCACTGTTAGGACAGACCAGGAAAACATGGAGATTCACTTCCTGAACGTACATTGGGGAAGGAGATCGATGGACTCAAGATCACTGTTACTGAACCAGATTTTAGATCTTGATATGTTAATAATTGTTTTTATCTTCCACCAGCTGCCCGAGCATGAGCCTGGTCTGTATTAGTAATCCAATGACAATTCCACGACCGCACCATCTCCACATGGAGACCTATCTGAAACTACACTGAGCTGGTTATTTCTGTGCTACTTGACAGCTCTGTCAAATAGAACTCCCACCAATTAGACTGTCGTGATGGGACTGATGGGGTGGTAATTAGTCAGATTGTATTTATTCCCCTCTTAGGAAACTGGACATAGCTGAGTAATTTTCCACGTTGCCAGGGAGATGTCAGAGTTGGAGCTGGAATGAAACAGCTTCCCCAGTGACACGGCTTATTGTGCAGCACAAGTCTTCAGTCCCATTGCAGGAATGGTGTCAGGGCCCATTGCCTTTGTCGTATCTACTGTGTTCAGCGGTTTCTTCATGTCACGTGCAGCGGATCGAATTGGTTGAAGACTGGCATCTGTGATTCTGTGGGCATCATGATACGGTAAGTTGGAACATCCACTCAACACGTCTGGCTGAGGATAGTGCAGACACCACATACTTGACTTTTACACTGATGTACAGGACTGTTCCATTATTTAGGATGAGGATATTTGTGGAGTCCTCTCCCCCAGTCAGTTGTTTAATGGTCCGTCGACATTCATGCTTGGATATGGCAGGATGACAGTGCTTCGATCTGATTTGTTACTCGTGGTATAATTTCTGCCTCTGTACAAGATATTAGTTCTGCTGTTTCGAGAGAAACCAGCCAATTGCGGTAGCTTTAATGGGTTTTCATCATATAAAGGTACACATGGTACTGACCCTGGCATGTTCACCCACACTCGTCACTGAACTATAGATCGGCTTGAGGGTAATGGTGGACTGAGACATTATCCTGAGGGAAAGGTTACAGATTGTCATTGAATACAATTCTGCTTCTGCTGTTGCTGCTGTGACCTACAGCATCAGATGATAACCCAGTTTTAGCTGCAATATCTACAATTCAATCCTACTGACTGTCCCCCAGTTCACACCGAGACCCATTCACCCAACAGCCCTGTATTCAGTGACCTACTCTGGTTTCTGATGCGGTAACCCTTCCATTTTCATATTCTCATTCTGCTGAAATTCTTTCCATGGTGTCACGCCTCCAATTTGTTACTTTAACTCAATCAATTTAAGGTACGAATCTGAATCTTTTCCTTTCAGTAATACCATCTTCTGTATTTGAAGTGAATGTGTTTCCTTCTGTTTTTCTCCCTGACCATAATTCAGAGCTCTGCAGTGACAGTAATGCCAGCCTTATGCAGTTTCAGAGTCAAGGAACTTGTCACCATGCGTTATCGTTCAGTTCCCAGTGTATGGCACTCCATGTTGGACAGGATGTTTGGGCATCTTTGACATTCGTCGTTGGAAATTGTTCAAAAACAGAAATTGCTGAAGAAATTGCTGAAGATGTTGCAGCATTTTATGGAGTGAATGCAGATATAAACTTTCAGGTCCAGTGAACTTTCTACAAAGCTGCCGGTTTCTCTAGCAATTTTTGGTATTTTTATTTCCAGTATCGATCGTTATTTTGTAATTGAAAATATGTTCAATGCCGCTATTCATTTCTGGAGAAACTCAGCAGGTCTGTCAGCATCTGCAGAGACAGAGAAACAGAATTAGTGTTTCAAGTCTAGTGTGACATTTCTTCAGAACTCGAAATGATTGGAAAATGTGCTTCAAATCCCTAGCCAGAGTTGGGGAATGGGTGACAGGGGAAAGAGGGTGTGGCAAAAGATAAAAGAAGATTCTGTGAAATGAGTTTAAATTAAGATGCGATGGGGAAAGGGGTTCTTTCTATTGAGTGCAAGATAAGGAAGATCCAAGCACAGAAGATCATTGGGAGGCCAGGTGGGGGAATGTTGACTATATGGTATTATATAGATCTGGCCATAGATACGTTTTCATTGTCGTGATCATCACCCCCGTTAGACAAATAAATTCAGGTGCGTGACTTGTTATTGGCACTAAATAAGCGTTTCATGCTGCCTCAGTATTGTAATAAGGAGAAAAACAAATAATAGTATGAAGTTTTGGTTGTGTATTGTTTTATTGTCATGTTTAATATAGTTTCAAATTTGCAGCACTTATCTTTACATGTTTGTTCTTGAAGTTAGTATCAGATGGAGTGTAGAAGGTTGTGGGCTGATATAGAAGTTTATGAAATCATGAGAGGTATGGATCGGGTGAATACCCAAGGGCTTTTCCACAGGAGGGGAGAGTTCAACCATAGGAGGCATAGGTTTAAGGTGAAAGGGGGAAGATGTAAAAGGGACGCAGTGGCAGTGTTTTTATACAGAGTGGTACGGGTATAGAATGAGCTTTCAGAGGAAGAGTGGTAGATGCCAATATAGCTATAACATTTAAAACTCATTTGGACAAACATACGAATGGGAAACATTTAGAGGGCTATGGGTCAAATGAAAGCAGATGGGGCTCGTTTAGATTGGAAAACCTGGCCAGCATGGACATTAAGAGAAGCTTCACGCAGTGTCAGTGAGGGTTTGTGAAAGGAAATTATATTTTGCCCTGTAAGATCATGCAAAGATTTATGGAGATGCCTGGAAATATAACAAGCGAACTTGATAAAGGGGATCTGGTAGACAAGAGGCTTTTCAGAGATTTTCCGCAGGGTATTACAAAATAAAAGATCTTACTCAAGCCGGAAGCTCGTAGGATGACGGATAATGTATTAACATGCGATGATGACTGGTTAACACATAGAAATCGGTGAGTCAGGATTAATGGATCTTTATGATAAAGGTGTATCTGCTGGATCACCACACATATCAGTCCGATGGCATCAGTTATTGCAATCTATACTGACAGCCTGAAGGAGGGAGCTGAGTGCAATATACATCTGAGTTTGTGGAAGACACTGAGAACCAAAAGGCTGGCTGTTATTTAATGGAGAGGACTTCCAGAAAAGGAGGAGTTCAAAGTGATTGGAGTCTTCCTGAGTATGAAGCATCACGTCAGCATGCTGATGCAGCAAGTAATGCGGTTGGATCATTAACTGGCTTCCAGAGATGAAAGGGTTGAGTTATTCAGAATCTCTATAATGGTGAGGTGATTATTCATTGGAGTTTAAATGAATGAAGAGGGATACTGTTGAAATATATAAGATACAGAGCGGGCTTGAGAAGGTAGATGTTGAGAAGTTGCTCCCAATCGTGGGCAGAATGTCGAACTCGAGGATAAAGATACCGAATAAGGAACATCGATTTCAATCTGAGATGCAAAGTGATGCCTTCTCTCAGAAGGTAGTGAATATCTGGAATTCCCTAACCCAGAGAAATGTGGAGAGATACAGGAGTCAGCATGAAAGTGGAGTTGAGCCCTGGAGTAGATCATCCATGTTCTTATTTTATGACAGGGCTAGCTTGAGGTGGCGAATGACATACTTCCGTTCCTATTTATTAATTTCACATGGTACGCTATTGGAAACTAACAGGTTATTTTCCTGGAAGTCGTGTTGCACAATGTTGCATTCAAGGACAGCAGATGAATTGTTTAGGTTAACCTTAGGTGGGGTATAGGGGCTGTATACCCAGCGTATCTAAGTCTGTAACATGACCCACATCTGGAGCAGATGTTACAGAGAGGGGAAGCCTGGAAAGAGAGCTTGGGGGTGGGGGTCAGTTCCTGACCCAGCCTGAATTTTCCAAGTAGTTTTCCGAAACTACACCTCACCATCGGAGTGGCCTCGATGTGCCTCTGTGAGCAGGTCTGAAGGGTTGAACATAACATCAGAACATGGGGCTGAGGCACATGAGTGGGCCATTCAGCCCATTGACACTACTCCACCAGTAAATAAGGTTGTGGTTCATCTCATTGTGTTCCCAGCTGCACTTTGCTCCCGATGCACTATTATCCTTGATTCACCTGTTTATGGAAAATCATTTTATATTATATCGAAGCCAGCCTCGATATAATGTAAAGATTCCGACATCCCAAACTTCCGGGAAAGAGAATTCCCACTGGAATAAATTCCCACTTGGTGAATTTCTCCAAATTCCTGCTCTGACTGAGGTTAGAGGGTGTCACTGTTTCATTTTTATCCCACTCTTCCACTGCTCTGAACAACTTTAAAATGTAGCTTTAAAATGTATTGCTGGAAAAGCGCAGCAGGTCAGGCAGCATCAAAGGAGCAGGAGAATCGACGTTTTGGGCATGAGCCCTTCTTCAGCAATGAGGAGGGTGTGCCAAGCAGGCTAAGATAAAAGGTAGGGAGAAGGGACTTGGGGGAGGGGCGTTGGGAATACGATAGGTGGAAGGAGGTTAAAGTAAAGGTGATAGGCTGGAGAGGGGTGGGGCGGAGACGTCGGGAAGAAGATTGCAGCTCAAGAAGGCGGTGCTGAGTCTGAGGGACTGAGAAAAGTTGGGGAGAGGGGAAATGAAGAAACTGGAGGAATCTGCATTCATCCCTTGTGGTTGGAAAGTTCCGAGGTGGCGCTCTTCCTCCAGGTGTCGTGTTGCTCCGGTCTTGCGATGGAGGACGCCAAGGACCTGCGTGTATTTGGCGGAGTGCGAGGGGGAGTTAAAGTGTTCAGCAACGGGGCGGTTGGGTTGGTTGGTGCGGGTGTCAAAACGGTGTTCTCTGAAACATTCTGCAAGTAGGCGGCCTGTCTCCCCAATTTACAGGAGGCCACATCGGATGCGGCGGATGCAGTAAATGATGAGTGTGGAGGTGCAGGTGAATTTCTGATGGATATGGAAGGATCCCTTGGGGCCTTGGAGGGAAGTGAGGGGGGAGGTGTGGGCGCATGTTTTGTATTTCTTGCGGTTGCAGGGGAAGGTGCCAGGAGCGGAGGTTGGGTTGGTGGGCCGTGTGGATCTGACGAGGGAGTTGTGGAGGGACTGGTCGTTCTGGAACGATGATAGGGGTGGGGAAGGAAATATATCCTTGGTGGTGGGGTCCGTTTGGAGGTGGCGGAAATGATGAAGGATGATACGATGTATCTGGATGCTGGTGGGGTGGTAGGTGAGGACCAGTGGGGTTCTGTCCTTCTGGCGATTGGAGGGGTGGGGTTCATGGGCGGAGGATTGGGAAGTGGAGGAGATGCGGTGGAGAGCATCGTCAACCATGTCTGAGGGGAAATAGCGGTCTTTGAAGAAGGAGGCCATCTGGGTTATTCAGTATTGGAAATGGTCTCCCTGGGAGCAGATGCGGCGGAGACGAAGCAATTAGGAACATGCGATGGCGTTTTTACAGGGGGCAGGGTGGGAAGAGGTGTAATCTAGGTAGCTGTGGGAGTCGGTCCGTTTATAGTAAATGTCCGTGTTGAGTCGGTCGTCTGAGATAGAAATGGAGAGGTCTAGGAAGGGTAGGGAGGGGTCTGAGACGGTCCAGGTACATTTGAGGTCGGGGTGGAAGGTGTTAGTAAAGTAGATGAACTATTCTCCTAGTAAACTTTAAATGTAACCAGGTTGGTGATGTGGCCAATCATAAAGTTCTCAGACTGCGTCAGGTTCAGTGACAGGAACAAGTCAGGCAGATTTCTTTAGTCAGCCACAAATAACTAATAGAACTGTCGGATGTGCATGGTGGATATCTGGTTAGCACTGCTACCTCCCATCATTAAGGATCTGCTTTCCATATAACCTCAGGCGACGCTATGTGTGGAGTTTGAGCATTCTCTCTGCAGTTTTCTGTGTGGGTTTCCTCCCAATCCTCCAATTTCCTCCCACAGTCCAAAGATCCGCAGCTTAGAGTGGATTGGTTTTACTAAATTGCCCATCATTCCCAGGGATATGTAAGTTAGGTAGGTTAGTCATGGGAAATGGGTAGGGGGGCAGGTCCGGTGGATGCTGTTTGGCGGGTCAGTGTGGAGTTGATGGATGGGATGTCTTACTTACACACTGTAGAGATTATGTGAAAATGACAAGAAATTTAGACTATACCCAGTGGGTATCTATCTGATCCACTCTCATCTAGGTCTTGTATGTTTCAATAAGATCATCTCTCTTTCCAAGGGTGACCTGTTAAATTCTTCATAATATAAGGTACTCATTCCTGGAATGCGTGAAGTAAAACATCACCGAACTGCTTCTAACGTAATTATATTCTTTCTCAGAGAAGGAGACAAAGAAAAAATAATCTCACACTCAGATCTTGAGTTTTATTTTTTTTTCCTCAGTGTTGTGGTTCTTTGTAACTCTCTTCCCCACAGAACATTGGAGGCAGAGATATTGAATAATTTTGAGGAACAGACAGAAGGTTCATAAATAACAACGGTGTCGAGGATTATCAGGGATTGGCAGTAATATGTGGTATGGGGGTAAATGTAGACAGTGGTACCAAATGACATTGCTCCAGAACATCCAGGAATATAATTCAAAAAGAAATGGTAATGTCGATAAAATGTTAAGGGGGAAGCCCAGATGGTGGCGATCTGGAAGGTCTGTTTTAATGGGGTCTGCATCAGAGCACAGGCAAAGTGGTACTCTAACCCACCCCATCCCTGCCAGTTACTTAACATTCAACACTAAAAAGAGCGATAGAATCTTTACTAATCCCGTTTCGTCAAGTGGAAATGACAAAACATGGGATAGGATCGATCAAGTCACAACACACGGTGCACCCATCAGAAGCATCGAGCAGGCCTGAGGCTGTAGCTGCAACCCACTCTGCTCGTTCCATGGACCCAGTTACTCACCAGGCCTTGGTCACTGAGTCCACCAACTTAAGTGAAATGATTGAAGGCATGACTGAACAGAAGTCTAGCTGTGGCAAGAACCGCTCTCAGACGTGCTCCAACAACATGAGCAGCAACTAGATAGCCTTGGAAACAGAACATACAATGTCAAGTGCCGAACTGCATTGACAGAGACTGCGATCAATTCCTCTCGGGAGAGGATCCTCCCCCTTGAAATACAGGTTCATACCTTAACTGAACAAGATGACCTCCTCGAGAACAGGGACAGGACGAAGAGTGTTCACATCGTCGATCTGCTGGGCCCGACGCCAGGTGGTCAGCTTTGATTTGGCTGCTGTGATTCCTTCACTTCGAAGCTGAAGTTCATTGGGTTATGGCACGGTGGTAAGACTCAGACCAACGCCTTTGCCCTGTCCTTGTACGGTTACATAGTTACAGGGATAAACAAAGACTGATGGAAGCTCAGTGTGGTTTCCGATGGCTTTAATTCACGAGAGCTCCAGGATTATGTTCTTTTATGACTTTTCAACATCGGTGATTCAGGAAAGGAAATCTTTTGATGATATCAAGAGAAGAGTAAGTGAACTCGGGATTCAGTATTCCTTATGCTCTGTATTGCTTTGAATGGGTCAATGAACTCGTCTGATTCTCCAGAGAAAGCGAAAACTTTGTGGATATTTTAAAGAAAGCTGGATGTTGAGATAATCATGTTTCTCCCTTAAAGAAATTTTGTTGGATTTTTCTGGTATTAACCAGTGTTGAATTATAGTCGGGGATGGGTAGAGTGCACACTTTTAACTTCTTCATAAGTATTACTACTTGTTTTCTCTTTCTTTGCTTGTGTCGGAGGTGTGGCTCAAGCTGGAGGGAGTTACAAAAGTAGTTGTGATGACAAACTGCTGACCTAAGGACAGTTGAAGCCTGGTTTTTGTTATGAATTGCCCTGAATGCCATATTGGTCGGGGGGAGAAGATAAAGTTTTGGGATATGTAAGCGCCTCCAAGGGGCGGGGTAAATTTCCATATAACGTGTCATTGGCAATTGGGATTTTGTTTCGTTCGTTGTTTTTTTTTTATGTGTTTAGCTTTGGAAAGTTTTGCGAGCTTGTTAGTTGTAGTAGTAATAGTTTGTATCGTTTTAAGGGTCGCTGAGTGTTTTATCATTAATGTTCAGCGATGTGTAATTCGATGTGAAACTCTCTCGAATTCAAATGTTGCTGGAATGTGTTATGGATTATAATGTGGTTAAATAGTGTACCTGAAACATTAAGGGCAGTGATCTGCCAGTCAAGAGGAAAAATGTAATTTCTCGTCTTAAAATCAAAGAGGGTGGTTGTTGCCTATTGCAGGAAATGCACCGTGATGACAAGGAACATTTGATGTTACAGCAGGGCGGCTTTGATCGGGTTTATTTCGCGTCTTTTAATACTACGAGTAGGGGAAAAGTCAGAATGGATTGTAAGAATCTTCCATTTAAATCACTAGATTGCATTAAACACTCATGGAAGGATCATAATCCTCAAAACCTTGAACTATAGGAATTAATACAGTGTTTTGAATTGCCACCCAGTGCACCCGCTGAAAATCCTGGTAGATGCATTTGCCAAATTAAGTTATCTTGCATCGTGGCACATTGTTGTAGAGGATATTTCAACTGTCTTATGCACCCCACTGTGGACAGAATGACCAAAGGTCCCCAATACCCTCGTTATAATGTACGTAATTAGTGGATTTGTGTGCAGAATCAGAGCTGGTGGATGTCTGGAGGCAGTTCGACTTCACAAGAAGAGATTTTATTTTCTTCTTGAACCCGCATAAATAGCACACGAGGGTTGATCTCTTCCCCATCCCTGAAACAATCTTAGGTTCGCTGGCATCCTGCACAATTGGGAATATTACCCCAACATACTTGCCCCAGTAATGGGATAGAAGTCACATAAGATTATGTTGTTTGTAGATGAAGGTCTTATGTTTTTGTCAAATCCCGCAATTTCGGCAGCTCACGTGATGCAATGCATTAATTCGCTCGTCACCTTTTTGGCTTTAAGATTAATTTTACAAAGTTGGAGGCCATGCCTATGGGAGGCCTTAGGGAAATACCAGATTTTGAGGGTAAATCCTGTTTTTCTTTTAAATGGACGGGGGTGGGTGGGGGGAGGGAGGTTTCTCTATTTCAGTATATTCATTACATCCGTTTTTGATCATTTATTTAACAGGAACTATGTCTATTTGTTTGAAAAATTAAACAAGACCTTCAAAGAAGGGAGGCACCTCCAATATCCTGGCTAGGTCGGATAGCTGTTCTTAAAATGAATGTTCTTCCTCATTTACTGTAACCCGTGTGAAAGCTTCCTTTTATGGTTCCCAGACAGACATTTAGGAACCATAAGCGACTCTCTATCAAGCTAACCAAATTTTAACTACCCCACATTGTGGGGAGTAGATCTCCCAGATTAAAAGCTATGAATTCAGGTCTTTTTTATCCTATGTTAGTGCCTGGGCCGCTGATGACTCGGCGTCAATAGGATTAGATATTGAACCCTCTCAGACAAAGTGAACCCTTATTGGTCTGCTGGTCTTAGACAAAATGAGAATATTTATGGAGTATTGTAATAACCCAATAATTATCAATACTGTTAAAGCATGAATGACAATGCGTCAGATTGAGGGCAATACAGTCAAAACCATGTTTCTTACACCTATAATTGGTATGCCGGGTTGTCATACTGGGATAATGGATTCCAGGTTTAAACGGTGGGCAGCAAGGGGTGTGTCTTACTTGAGTGATTTAGAATTAGTAGAATCCTTACAGTGTGGATAAAAGCCCTTGGGCCCAGCAAGTCCACTTTGACCCTTTGAAGAGTAGCCCACCCAGACCCATTCCCGTACCATCCTATATTTCCCCTGACGAATGACCCAACCTACTCATCACTGAACACTATGGGTGATTTATCAGTAATCAATTCATCTAATCAACACATCTTTGGACTGTGGGAAAAAACCCACACAGACAGGCCTCGAATATGTTAACTCCACACAGCCAGGCACCCAATGCCGGAACCAAATTCGGAACCCTGGTGCTGTGAGGCAGCAATGCTCACTACTGAGGCACCTCGCGCTTTTTGAGGGAGAAACAATGATGTCATTTGATCAAATAACTCGTATGTATGGACTGGCTAGTAGAGACCTCTTCTCTTTCTTTTCCAGATCAGAGATTTGATTTTAAAAAACACACTTTTACCAGACTCTTACAGATCCAATAGAGAGAAGAGGGTGCTTATTGCTTAGAATACACTCTCCCACAGTACCCTTTATCATTAGTTGGAGAGTGTCCCCTCAGACGAAACTGTGCAGCTTTGTGATGTCTGCGAGAGAGAGTTGGGGGTTCAGAACACTTCGGAGCCAGAGGAGGATATTTGTGAAAATGCTGGAAGAATTTCATCTGTAATAGGACCCTTTCCATGCAGTTGGAAATTCTTCATAGGGCCTATCTGACCCTAGATTATCTCCCAAAATTCAAAATGGGATTATCTTCAGCATGTCCGAAATGCAGAATGACTACAGGCACTCTTACACATTGCATGTGGTCCTGCTGCAGGCTTCATAAATATTGGAGCAATGTGTTAGGTGTGAGAGTGTGGGTCAGGGGACTGAATTGGAGATGGTCCTGGTTTCTCTTTTCCTGGGCCTGCCCAGGGTACTTTACACAGATGCACAAGTGAAAAAATATCCTTAGTTTCTGTGCTAGGAAAAGCATTCTGTTGTGTCTGAATCACCACCACCCCCCCAAAAAAAAAACCCAACACCCTCCCCCACCCCCCGCCCGGGTCTGTTGGGTCGTCGTCAGCTCTTCATGGAGAATATCCATTTGGCCATTCTCACCAGCATGGTGCACCAAAAACAGAGATTTATATAAGACCATGGCAGACCTTTTTGAATTACCTTGATACAGGCTTATCTGCCACTCTCAGAAGGGCTTTTATACAGCCATGACGATATTATCTAATGAATCTTATATCCAAAGAGGAGGAATAATGAACATAAAAAGGGATATCAGCTAATGCTCTTGTAGAACGAGAGCTATCATTTTGTTACACTGAGCAGTATTATTTATTCATTATTTACTGTTAATTTTTGTTTTCCTTCTGTCTGTTTATTTTTTTTAACTTGTTTTGTATGTACATGCACATGGGTGCAATTTAGATCAGTTACTGGAGTTGTGTTGTTATTGGTTTATTATAAAATTAAAATTCTCTTTTTCAATAAAGATATTTTAAAAAGTATTAAAATGCTAACATTGATAGAATAGAGTCCCAAAGAACTCTCATTACACAGTCCACTCATGGTGGTTTATCTTGAGGGTCACCACATCTCGGCTGATGGGGTGAGGTTGAGAGAGCGTCCGCTTCTTGGTAACCTCTGTCAGTGTGAGGAACTGAACCTTCGCTGTTGGCCTCCCTCTACATCACAAACGTGCCGTCCAGCCAACTGAGTGGGAGACTGTGTAAGTGTTACACACAGAAACAGTCACAGACAAAGGGCAAGAGAAGCACTCATAACAAGGAAAGTGGTACAGTTCAGATAACGGATATAACATTTATGGAGTATTGTCATAACTCAATAATTATCAAGACTGTTAAAGCATGAATGACAATTCGTCACATTGAGGGCAATACAATAGACAATAGACAATAGACAATAGATGCAGGAGTAGGCCATTCTGCCCTTCGAGCCTGCACCGCCATTCAATATGATCATGGCTGATCATTCCTAATTAGTATCCTGTTCCAGCCTTATCTCCATACCCCTTGACTCCACTATCTTTAAGAGCTCTATCCAATTCTTTCTTAAAAGAATCCAGAGACTGGGCCTCCACTGCCCTCTGGGGCAGAGCATTCCACACAGCCACCACTCTCTGTGTGAAGTAGTTTCTCCTCATCTCTGTCCTAAATGGTCTACCCCGTATTTTTAAGTTGTGTCCTCTGGTTCGGCACTCCCCCATCAACGGAAATATGTTCCCTCCTGCCAGAGTGTCCAATCCTTTCATAAGCCTATACGTTTCAATCAGATCCCCTCTCAGTCTTCTAAACTCAAGGGTATACAAGCCCAGTCGCTTCAGTCTTTCCGTGTAAGGCAATCCTGCCATTCCAGGAATTGACCTCGTGAACCTACGCTGCACTCCCTCAATAGCCAGAATGTCTTTCCTCAAATTTGGAGACCAGAACTGTACACAGTACTCCAGGTGTGGTCTCACCAGGGCCCTGTACAGCTGCAGAAGCACCTCTTTGCTTCTATACTCAATCCCTCTTGTTACGAAGGCCAGCATGCTATTAGCCTTCTTCACGACCTGCTGTACCTGCATGCTTGCCTTCATTGACTGGTGTACAAGAACACCCAGATCTCTCTGAACAGCCCCTTTACCTAATTTGATACCATTGAGGTAGTAATCTGCCTTCCTGTTCTTGCCACCAAAGTGGATAACCAGACATTTATCCACATTAAACTGCATCTGCCATGCATCTGCCCACTCACCTAACTTGTCCAGGTCACCCTGTAATCCCCTAACATCCTCATCACATTTCACCCTACCACCTAGCTTTGTGTCATCAGCAAATTTGCTAATGTTATTGCTGATACCATCTTCTATATCATTTACATATATTGTAAAAAGCTGCGGTCCCAGCACGGATCCCTGCGGTACCCCACTGGTCACTGCCTGCCATTTCGAAATGGAGCCGTTAATCACTACCCTTTGTTTCCTATTAGCCAACCAATTCTCTATCCAATCTAGTACTTTGCCCCCAATCCCGTGCGCCCTAATTTTACTCACTAACCTCTTGTGTGGGACTTTATCAAAAGCTTTCTGAAAGTCCAGGTACACTACATCCACTGGATCTCCCTCGTCCATCTTCCGAGTTACATCCTCAAAAAATTCAAGAAGATTAGTCAAGCATGATTTCCCCTTCATAAATCCATGCTGACTCTGTCCTATCCTGTTACTATTATCCAGATGTGCCGTAATTTCATCCTTTATAATAGACTCCAGCATCTTTCCCACCACTGAGGTCAGACTAACTGGTCTATAATTTCCTGCTTTCTCCCGCCCACCCTTCTTAAAAAGTGGCACAACATTAGCCGCCCTCCAATCCTCAGGAACCAACCCCGATTCTATTGAACTCTGGAAAATAATCACCAGCGCATCCACGATTTCCCGAGCCACCTCCTTCAGTACAGTCAAAATCATGTTTCTTACCCCTATAATTAGCATCCTGTGATAATGGATTCCAGGTTTAAACTGTGGGCAGCAAGGGGTGTGTCTTACTTGAGTGATTTATAATTAGTAGAATCCTTACAGTGTGGATAAAAGCCCTTGGGCCCAGCAAGGGTAAAAACATTCTCTGCTCGAAATTGTATTTTATAACAAGACGTGTTTAGAAGTTGTTTTTGGTTTAATATCATTATGGTGAGTCAACTGAAATAACCAGAATTACACAGTGTGATTGGATATCTATAACCATAAAATAAAAGTATATTTTTGTTTGGTCTGTGTAAAGCATGCTGACTGTTGCATGAAAGTATACAGTTGATGGAATATACTGTTAGGAGAGCGCGTTCCATCAGAAATGCCCTCAAGCAGGCGCTTGAAGATAATTGGGGTAAAAGTGCCTGAGTGCCGTCTGGACAGTGACAGGAACGCAGAGGGTTGAATGACTGAAAGCTCCTGTATCTGAGAAAAGCACCAGATCAGCTGGGAAGTTATTAAATGCTAGAGCACACTTGAAGGGCTGAATGGCCTCAACATGGTTTGAAATATGTGTGATTTGGAAAACGTGCATCTCTACTCCTTCCTCTTTTGTGGTTACACACTGGGGCACTGCTAATTTTCCTTAAACTGGGCATTATTTGGAACACTATCTGGAACATTCCATATTCGGTGTTCTCCAGAATGTTCTCTAACTGTGTGAGGGGTATTACAAAGGCGAGAGAGAGAGAGAGCGAAGCTGTTGCATGTGGCAGTGAGAGTGGTGGAGCATGAGCCTTGGTCGTGCTATAACAGATATACAATGAGTGTGAGGGAGTAGAGAGACCAATTACCCTGACAGAGCGGGGAAGGTTATTGATGCTTGTCCTGTTTTGCTGGATATTTCTTCAGGCCGCAGATGCTGCATTGAATTTGGTGGTGAGCACAGACCATGCTCGGTGGGTCTGGTAGTATGGCCCCCTCTGGGAAGGCAATGGCCCCTCTCTGCACTAGCCCATCCACTATGCACACCATGCACCGTCAACAAACTATCTGCCATGATCGGGGTAAACTGTACAGGGCAGCTCCAAACTGAGAAAACTTAGCCGTGTGCCCCTTGGCCTTTTAAAGATGGCACCAGTGACAGGGAACACGGAATATCTAGGGAAATCCTGGCGACTGTGAGTACCTCCAATCATGATGGGTGGGAGAATCGGGCTGGCATTCAATGAGAGGTGGGTGGGGTGGGTGGTATTTAATGAGGTGAGTTCGATAGGACAGCACCAGGAAACTAGCTCAGCTTCGTACAGACAATCCCTCTGTCACACTCAATGAAAATGACACTGAGACAAATTACTGCTTTATACAGTTCAATGAGCCGAACACTATGCTGTCCTCACTCCCAGTTACAAAGTTGCAGAACAAATGCTCATCCAAAACTCCCCATCGCCTGAACTCACAGCATTATTCCATTCACTCATAATTCTTCATAATACTGACCCGTGTTGCATGATACTATCGAAATGTCTTCATATCAGCATTCTAAAACCTGTGAACATATCTTTCCATGACATTTTTTCTCAGTCTGTCCCTCTCTGTCTCTATCCTGAAACACACATGTTTACAGTCATATGATTCTACTGCATGGAAACAGGTCCTTCGGCCCAACTGGTAGATGCCGACCAAAATGTGCATTCACACTCACCCCAATTCCCTGCCCTTGCTCCTTTCCTATCCATGTATTTATCCAAATACCTTTTTAATGTTGTTATTGTACCCACCTCAACCACTTCCACTGGCAGCTCAGTCCAAAGGCAAAACACAGTCTGTGTAAAAACGTTGACCCTCAGGTTCCTTTTTATTTTTGTCCCCTCCAAACATTAACAGATGTCCTCTAGTCCTTGGCTTCCCAACCTTGCAAAAAAAATTGAAATATTCACCCTATGCATGGTTCTCATGATTTGATAAGAGGTACACTTCAATATAATCCCCCTCAGTTTTCTACGCTGTTAGGAAATATGTTCTAACCTGCCCAACTTCTCCCTATAACGCAGACACTTTAGCCCAGGAAACATCTTTGTAAATTTCTTGTACATTCTTTCTCGTTCAATAATATCCTTTCTAGGGCAAGGTGAACAAACCTGAACACAATACTCCAACTGCAGCCTTACCAACATCCTGTACAACGGCAACAGAACGTCCCAACTTCTATACTCAATGCCCTGATGTAGGCCAGTGTGCCAACAACCTTCTTCACTGTCCTGTATATCTGCGACTCAAATTCAGACAACCATGCACCTGATATCCAACATCCTTTTGTTCCACTACACTCCTCAAGGCCCTCTCATTCACCATTAAACTCCCACCTGAATTTGACTTTCCAAAATGAAAGATGTAGCATTTATCTATATTAAACTCCATTTGCTTTTTCTCAGCCCACTTCCCCAGCTGATCAAGGTAGTGCTGCAATTTCTGATAATGTTGCTCACTGTAAACAATACCACTATAACATCACTAACCCCCTCTTACTTCCTTGTACCATTCAATATTTTAGTGCCATCTGCAAACTTACTAACCTGCATTGTGCACTCTCGTCTAAATCATTGATCTAGATAACACACAGCAATGGGGACAGTACCGACCCCTGAGGCACTCCACTAGTCACAGGCCTCCAGTCCAACAAGCATACCTCCACCATAGCTTTTTGCTTTATAATGTCAAACCAATTGCGTAACCAAATTGCCAGCTTACCTGAGAGTCTGTGCAATCTAACCTTCTAGAGCGGCCTTTCATGTGGAATCTTACGAAAGGCCTTACTGAAATCCATATAGATTATGTTGACCGCCCTGCCCTCGACAACTTTCCTGGTCACTTCCTTAAAAAACCCTAATAAAATTTGTAAGGCATGATCTGCCACGCACAAAGCTATGCTGACTGCTTCAAGTCAAACTCTGTCTTTCCAAATGCATGCATATCTTGTATCTCAGAACCTTCTCAGGTAGTTTACCGCAAACAGATGTGAAGCTTACTGGTCTGTATTTCCCAGGCATTTATTTGCAGCCCTTCTTGAAGAAGGGCACTATATATTTGTTACTGCCCAGTCTTCCAGGACCTTGGCCCCTGTCTTCTCTCACCTCTTGCAGTCCTCTTGGGTATATCTGGTCAGGACCAAGAGATTTTTCTGACTTTGTGCATTCTAATATGTCCAGCAGCACCTCTACTGTGATTTCGACAGTACCAAGATATGACAATTAACCTCCCAAAGGTCACAAGTCTTCATGTCTTTCTTCATGGTAAACACAGAGGGGAAATTGAGGACCTCAACCTCTCTTGTAGTTTTACACATGCGTGCCTATTTTGGTTTTTAAGGCGTCCTATTCTCTCTCCAGTTGTTCTTTTTCTTTACTATAGTGAACTTGGGTTCACCCTAATCGTCTCAGCCAAGGCTATCTCATACTCCCTTTTCGCCTTCCTGATTTCCTTCTTCAGTAAACTCCTGTATCCCCTGTATACCTCCAGGGATTCCCTTAATTCCAGCTGCCTGTACCTGAACCACGCCTCCTTTTTGCTGGCTAGAGCCTTAATATCTCTTGTCATCCAGGGTTTTCTCTTCCAGCCTCACTTTCCCTTCACCCTCACAGGAACATGTAAACCTTGAACTCGAGCTATCTCACTTTTACAGCCCTCCCTCGTGACTAATATCCTTTTACCTGAAAACAAACTACTCCAATTAACCCCTGCAATCCTCTGTCTAATTCCAACAAAATATGCCTTGGCCCAATTCAGAACTTGAATCTGTGGACCAATTTGGTCTCTCCCATAACTATGTTAAAATTACTACAACGCCAGTTACTTTTCCCAAAATACTCCCCCACTTTACCACCGTCACCTATCCATCCCTATTTCACAACAGTTTGTCCCTTCCCGTGTCGGACCCTTTATTTACTGCTTGGGAAACTTTCTTGAACAAACTTAAGAAATTACGTTCCATCGAAGTTCTTAACCATCTGGATGTCCCAGTCTATGTTAGGAAAATTTAAATCACCTATTATGACAATCCTAATGCTCCTGCTACCCTCACCAGTTTCCCTGCATATTTGTTCCTCTAATTCCCATTGATGATTTGGAGGCTTATAGTACAACCACTACAACATCATGAACCTCCTCTTACTTCCTTGTACCATTCACAGAACCTCATCGGATAATACCTCAGTTATTTCATCTTTAACTACTTGTAGGATACTCGCCTTAATCAGAACTATTGGTGTTTCAACTGTTTTCATTTACATCTCTCCCTTGCAATGATTTTCACATCTGCATCAAAACTTGTCAAGGTACAGTGGAGATATGGCGCTGGAACTGGATGGGAGCTGCACATCCTGTCACTTCCAGCAAGTTTCCCCACACTGGGCAGTGATCTAACACAGTGTTACCGAAAACTGGAACAACCTGTGTTTATATATGAATAAACCAGTGAGGTCTGCACTTCTCCCCACGCTGGACATTTATCCCAGGAATATAGATCAAGTATTGGTGTGGGCTGCACAGAGTTCCATTCTGGATATTGTTGGGTTGCATTCAGCAGTACACGAGCCATATCTACACAGTGCTCCATCCTGAATGCATTATGGATGGGCTGTTTATGTGAGTTTGATTGCGAATGTGAGAGAACTAAACATCTGGCAATACCTTTATTTTGTGTTTTCATTCTTGTGATTGGATCCTTCAAATCCAGACTCATCCTTAGACCCGACCCTCTGGATGAGTCATGGTGACTGTTGTTGCAGCATCTGAGTCTGCAACATGACCAACAAATGGAGCAGAGGCCGCAGGGAGGGGAAGCTCTGTAAAATGGAATGAGGAAATCACAATCAGATCAGCCGTGGTCTTAGTGAATGGTGGGGCAGGATTGAATGGACCACTAATCCAACTTGTTCATGTATTTATGTTTGTTCCAAGCAAACTCCTCTTCTCTCCCAATGTCCCATACTAGTGGGAAGTGAGTCAGCTCCTCCTGTTCCTGTGTAACAGGATCCTGGGGCCTCACTAGCCTACAGATTTCCCTGTGGCCCATTTTCGAGCAGTTGAGTGACGACCTCCTGTTCCTTTCCCTGTTCCCGTGTCCCAGTCTCAAGCAGTTGAATGACTCCATTCTGTTCCTGTGTCCCAGTCTCGAGCAGTTGAGTGACTCCCTCCTGTTCCCATGTCCCAGTCTCAAGCAGATGAGTGACTCCCTCCTGCTCCTGTGTCCCAGTTTCGAGCAGTAGAGTGACTCCCTTCTGTTCCTGTGTCCCAGTCTCAAGCAGTTGAGTGACTCCCTCTTGTTCCTGTGTCCCAGTCTCAAGCAGTTGAAAGACTCCCTCTTGTTCCTGCGTCCCAGTCTCAAGCAGTTGAATGACCGCCTCCTGTTCCTGTGTTCCAGTCTCAAGCAGTTGAATGACACCCTCCTGTTCCTGTGTCCCAGTCTCAAGCAGTTGAGTGACTCCCTCCTGTTCCTGTGTCCCAGTCTCAAGCAGTTGAATGACACCCTCCTGTTCCTGTGTCCCAGTCTCAAGCAGTTGAGTGACTCCCTCCTGTTCCTGTGTCCCAGTCTCAAGCAGTTGAATGACTCCCTCCTGTTCCCATGTCCCAGTCCCAAGTAGTTGAATGACACCCTCCTGTTCCTGTGTCCCAGTCTCGAGCAGTTGAATGACTCCCTCCTGTTCCCATGTCCCAGTCCCAAGCAGTTGAATGACACCCTCCTGTTCCTGTGTCCCAGTCTCGAGCAGTTGAGTGACTCCCTTCTGTTCCTGTATCCCAGTCTCGAGCAGTTGAGTGACTCCCTCCTGTTCCTGTGTCCCAGTCTCGAGCAGTTGAGTGACTCCCTCCTGTTCCTGTGTTCCAGTCTCGAGCAGTTGAGTGACTCCCTCCTGTTCCTGTGTACCAGTCTCAAGCAGTTGAATGAATCCCTTCTGTTCCTGTGTCCCAGTCTCAAGCAGTTGAATGACTCCCTCCTGTCCCTGTGTCCCAGTCTCAAGCGGTTGAGTGACTCCCTCCTGTTCCTGTGTCCCAGTCTCGAGCAGTTGAATGACTCCCTCCTGTCCCTTTGTCACAGTCTCAAGCAGTTGAATGACTCCATCCTGTCCCTGTGTCCCAGTCTCAAGCGGTTGAGTGACTCCCTCCTGTTCCTGTGTCCCAGTCTCGAGCAGTTGAATGACTCCCTCCTGTCCCTGTGTCACAGTCTCAAGCAGTTGAATGACTCCCTCCTGTCCCTGTGTCCCAGTCTCAAGCGGTTGAGTGACTCCCTCCTGTCCCTGTGTCCCAGTTTTGAGCAGTTGAGTGACTCCCTCCTGTCCCTGTGTCCCAGTCTCGAGAAGTTGAGTGACTCCCTCCTGTTCCTGTGTCCCAGTCTCGAGCAGTTGAGTGACTCCCTCCTGTTCCTGCGTCCCAGTCTCGAGCAGTTGAGTGACTCCCTCCTGTTCCTGTGTCCCAGTCTCGAGCAGTTGAGTGACTCCCTCCTGTCCCTGTGCCCAAGTCTCGAGAAGTTGAGTGACTCCCTCCTGTTCCTGTGTCCCAGTCTCGAGAAGTTGAGTGACTCCCTCCTGTTCCTGTGTCCCAGTCTCGAGCAGTTGAGTGACTCCCTCCTGTTCCTGTGTCCCAGTCTCAAGCAGTTGAGTGACTCCCTCCTGATCCTGTGTCCCAGTCTTGAGCAGTTGAATGACACCCTCCTGTTCCTGTGTCCCAGTCTCAAGCAGTTGAATGCCCGCTTCCTGTTCCTGTGTCCGAGTCTCAAGCAGTTGAATGACACCCTCCTGTTCCTGTGTCCCAGTCTCGAGCAGTTGAGTGACTCCCTCCTGTTCCTGTGTCCCAGTCTCAAGCAGTTGAATGACACCCTCCTGTTCCTGTGTCCCAGTCTCGAGCAGTTGAGTGACTCCCTCCTGTTCCTATGTCCCAGCCTCAAGTAGTTGAATGACTCCCTCCTGTTCCTGTGTCCCAGTCGCGAGCAGTTGAGTGACTCCCTCCTGTTCCTGTGTACCAGTCTCGAGCAGTTGAGTGACTCCCTCCTGTTCCCGTGTCCCAGTCTCAAGCAGTTGAATGACTGCCTCCTGTTCCTGTGTCCCAGTCTCAATTAGTTGAATGACACCCTCCTGTTCCTGTGTCCCAGTCTCAAGCAGTTGAATGACACCCTTCTGTTCCTGTGTCTCAGTCTCAAGCAGTTGAGTGACTCCCTCCTGTTCCTGTGTCCCAGTCTCAAGCAGTTGAATGCCCGCCTCCTGTTCCTGTGTCCCAGTCTCAAGCAGTTGAATGACACCCTTCTGTTCCTGTGTCCCAGTCTCGAGCAGTTGAGTGACTCCCTCCTGTTCCCATGTCCCAGTCTCAAGCAGTTGAGTGACTCCCTCCTGTTCCTATTTCCCAGCCTCGAGCAGTTGAATGACACCCTTCTCTTCCTGTGTTCCAGTCTCGAGCATTTGAGTGACTCCCTCCTGTTCCCGTGTCCCAGCCTCGAGCAGTTGAATGACTCCCAGCTGTTCCTGTGGCCCATTCTCAAGCAGTTGAATGACTGCTTCCTGATCCCAAGTCTGTGAAAATGGATGTCCTCCTCCTGTTCCTGTGTAACAGGCTCCAATAGCTCTGTGCTCACCTCCTGCTCCTGTGGAATGGAACTGAGGGACTGAATGGCCTCTTCACATTCATTAGAGCTTCTGTTGACTAAAAGCAATTCTCCTGATTCTGTAAATCACCATCAAAGTCTGAATGATGTATTTTTGTATTTTGCTCTCAGTAAATGAGCAAACAATCTGACTGACAGAATTCAGAAGCTGAGTAGCCTCCTCCTGTTCCTGTGTTATACACTCAAATGGCAATAGAGTCTCAGAGATGTACAGTACAGAAAACGATCCTTCAGTCCAGTCGTCTATGCCAACCAAATATCCTAAATAAATCTCGTCCCCCTTGCCAGCACTTGGCCCATCTCCCTCTAAACCCTTCCCATTCATGTATCCATCCAAATGCCTTTTAAATGGTGTAACTGTACCTGCCTCCACCACCTCTTTTGTCTGTTCAATCCATACACACAGCAGTCTCTGTGTGAAAATGTTGTCCCTCATGTCCCTTTTTAAAATATTTCTCCTCTCACCTTAAACCTTTGTCTTCTAATTTTGGACTCGCCTATCCTGGGAAAAGACGTTGACTGTTTACCTTATCTATTCCCCTCATGATTTTATAAACCCCTTTAAGATCACCCCTCAGCCTCAACACTTGAAAATAGCCCCAGCCTATTCAAACTCTCCCTGTAGCTGTAACCCTCCAACACCTGCAACAATATTTTAAATCTCTTCTGTACCCTTTCAAGTTTGACAACATCTTTCCGACAGCAGGGAAACTGGAATTAAAGGCAATATTACAAAAGTGATCAAACCAATGTCCTGTACAGATGCAACGCCTCGTGAAAATGTTTAGACACAAAGCACGGACCAATAAAGGGAAGATCACCAAGTGCCTTCTTCACTGCGCTGTCTACCTGTGACGGCAATTCCAAGGAACAGAGAACCTGCCCCACAAGGTGACACAGTAGCTCAGTGACTCGCATTGCTGCTTCAGAGCGCAGCGATCTGGGTTTAACTCCATCCTTGAATGACTGCCTGTGTGGAGTTTGCACATTCTCCCCGTGTCTGTATGAGTTTCCTCCGGATGTTATGTTTTCCTCTGACAGTATAAAGATATATAGATAAGGGTAGATCGGCCATGCTAAATTGAGTAAAGTACCCAGGGATGTGCAGGCGAGGTGGATTAGTTATGGAAAATGCAGGCTCAGAGGGATAGGGTAGGGGTTTGTCTAGTGGGATACTGTTTAGAGGGTCGGTGTGGCCTCGATGGGCCGAAAAGCCTGTTTCCTAACTGTAGGGATTCGATAACTTCTATGGAATTCTCCTTGATTGGCAGCTTTCCACAGGACCCTACCTACATGTCTTGCCTTGATATTTTTTGCCAAAATGCTACACCTCACATTTCACTAAAATAAACTCTATCTGCCACTCCTCGGCTCACCTAAGCAAAGTCCCATTATAGTCTGAGAGATCATTCATCACTGTCGACGACACCACCAAATCTGGTATTATCTACAAACTTACTGACCATACTTCATATACTCAAATGTAAATGATTTGTATAAGTGACAAAAGGCAGTGGACCCCCTATTGATCTTTGCGGCACGCCACTGGTCACAGGTCTCCAAGTTTAATGAACAAATGTCACTGTCACGCCCTGTCTCCAATATTCAAGAAAAGTTTGGACCTAAATGGCGAGTTCTCCCTGGATCCGAGGAAGTCTAACCTTGCTAACCAGTCTACCATGTAGACCATTTTGGTAATCTTACTGAATTCCATAAAGACACCATCCACTGTCCTGTCTTCATCAATCATCTTCAACACTTCCTCAAAAGATTACACTGAGTCAGTGAGACGTGATCTCCAATGTACAAAGCCCTCTTCAGTCCTTGTCTTTCCAAATACATATCGATCTTTTTCCTCGAAATCCCCTCCAACAATTTAGTCACCATTGACGTCATGTTCACCAATCTAGAGTTACCTGTTTTTTCTTTACTTTCTTAAATAATTGCACTATGTTAGCAGGCCTCCAGTCTTTTGACACCTCACCTGTGAAAATCAATGTTACAAATATATCAGCAAAATGCATAAGCAATCTATTTCCTAGCTTCCCGCAAACATCTGGGATACAACTGATCAGGTCCCAGGGATTAGTTCACCTTTATGTGTTTTAAAATGTCCAACACCTCCTTGTAATATAGACACTTTTCAAGGTATCATTGCATATTTCTTCATTCTCTCGCTCTTGTAACCTCCTCCACATTAAATACTGAGGAGAAATACTTGTTTAGTATCCCTCAAATTTGTTGTGGTTCCATAAATAGGTAGCCTTACTGATCTTTAAGGGGCCCTATTGTCTCCCTAGTTAATCTTTTGCCATTGAAGGATTTGTAGAATTTGTTCAATGCCTCATTAACCCAATTTCTAAAGCAATCTCTTGTCCACATTTTCCTGGCCCGATTTCCCGATTGATGATACACTTGCTGCCCTTATACACCTCTCGGGATTCACTTGATCTCAGCTCTGTTTACCTGACATATGCCTCCTTCCTTACCTTGACCATAACATCAATATATCTAGCCATCCAGCACTCTCTGCACCCACCAGCCTTGCCCCTCTCACTAATAGGAACACTTTTGCTCTGGACTCTCTGAAACCAAGTTTTGATGGTCTTGCATTTACCAACCATCCCTTAACCTGTGAATAGGGTATTCCAATCAGCCTTTCACAGGGCTCACCTAACACTTTCAAAATTGGCCTTGTTCAAAGTTAGAACTTTAATGTTGACATCAGGTATTTCCGATTCCATAATTAATTTAAAACTAATATTTATTCATAACAAACTTGAAAGTTAAATAAACACTTCCTGTGCCTCTATAACGGGCTCGAGAGACTGAATAGGCTCATCCTGTCCCTCTGTATTACAGTGGAAATGCTGTCCCTCTGTAATAGACCCAAGAGGCTTAATGGCCTCCTCCAGTTCTTCTAAACACACTCGAGAGGCTGCATGGCCTCCTCCTGTCCCTGTGTAACAGATCCGAGACACAGCAACCTGTGGATTACGAGCAGCCGGTAAACTGTATCTAATGGAGACCCATTCCTTTTCAGTTACAGAAACACAAATAACACAATGTACTCCAGGTGCCCTCTCAGTGACACCTCATACAGCTGCAGTGACAAATCTCTTTGTTTTGAATGATTCTGTTGGCAAAATGTGCCAATATTCCAACTTTCCACCTCTTCAAGTAGCAACAGGTTAATATGGGCTGAATGGCATTCTCCTATCCCTCTGTAAGGGGCCCATAGGGACAGAATTGCTTTGGCCTGTTACTGAGCAGCAGTCGCAATGCTCTGTCTCAAGGTTATGAAAGGATTTGAAAACAGGACATTAAAACCAGGAGTAGCCTCACACTGGTCAATACGTACCGTACTTTGTTTCAGGTATCTAGAAACTTGCCCACCAGACGTTTTTTTTTACGCAGCAGGTCTGTCATTTTATAACTGCCTATTTTCATAGACAGAGTGGAACATATATAGACCGCTGCAGTGTTCTGATAATACTCTCATCTACAAGGGGAAAAAAGATTTAAAATATTGAAAGATTTATGGTCCATCCCTCAGCAACCTTATCCATTCCATCCAAAACCAGTAAATGAAATGTGGTGTATTGAATTGGTTAACTGGGCCTGTTTGTTCAGTGACTGTGATTAATGCCAATCTCCATGGATTCTAATTATCTCAGTGGAAGCTTTCCATCTTTTAATGATAAATGGGCTCCGTTCAATGTGTCAACCCATAACATGAGCGGGAGCATCACTGACAGCACTGACAGGGATTAGCAGATCCAGAGAGAGGGTGAGGAGAGATCAGAATCAGAGAACATTAGACTGGAATGTGCCAACAATGGATCAGAATCAGAGAACATTAGACTGAAATATTCCAACAATGGATCGGAATCAGAGAACATTAGACAGGAATATTCCAACAATATACAGGAGCTTATCCGATTATGTTTGGTATCTTTCTGAATTTGATTGGATGTCATTATCATTGCGGATCTATTTCGCTCTTCTCATTATTCAATACTTTTATTATCCCTTCCTGGCTATCGTTGGTGTTATTGGTGAGTGTCACTATCCAGATTTTGTTTTCTATAAACCAGTCATGAGTGTATTATTGTTATTTCATATTGTCTACACTTCCTGCCACTATTATTGTTCCTGTTGAATCTCTCCATCCAGATATTCACTCTACAGACCACTACGAACTACATTAATGAAGGTGTTCAATTACTGTCTCGCTCTCTGTTCTGGTTGTGTTACTCATGGGTCTGTATGTTGATCTATTCAGTTTCAGGGGAGAACCAAATGCATTGTCTCATTTCCTTTACTGTTAAGAGCATGGAGGTCACTGTCTACTGCTCTGGTTACAAACTCCACTTCCTTCCACTGTTTCCAACCCATTCCTGGCCAATATCTGCAGCTGAAGCAGTCAGGTCACAACTGTGGGAGATCCCTTTGACTATGAGCTGATTCTTGACACCATTCCCTGACATTTCTAATTTGAAATACTCACTACTCCAGAATATATCTCACTGGTTTATTCCATCTGCTGTTTGAACCTTGAGCTATGAAATACAGTCTTAATGAAGCCAATAATCTGCTGCTGACGCTCCCGGCTTCAAACCTGCCGAAACAAATCTGATTTGAACTCACACCACACTCCCATCCATCTGTCATTCATGTGCACGCCGATGTATATTGCTGTTGTGTCTGGCAATGCCTTTATTTTAACATTCTCAAACACTTTAGCTCATCTGTCCATGAAACTTCTCTCGCTCTCTCTACTGATTAACAAAAAGCTTGTTGTTCGTATTTAAAATAATTTCCTCCATGTGTGTTCCTTCTCAAACAATGAGTTTTGCATTCAACCCCACACACACACGCACTCTCCCTCAGTCTCTGATGAACACACACACGCGCGCGCAGAGAGAGCAAACCTTCCCAGTGTAAGCAGTAAATCTGTTGCGAGTATAGTTAGCGTATGATAGTAAAGTTTGCCATACTCTCATGCTGTGCAGATAGTGCAGTTTACTGAGCAACACACTAGCATGGTCTGCACAGCTCTCCATGCTGGCCTGTCATCTTGTCCCAGTTTATGTTGTTTGTGGTGTTCTGTGAAGCAGATTGAGAACTTGATGTAACAAACCATTTCAGCTGATCTGACAATGCCTTTATTCAATGTTCTCATTCTTGTAATTTTACTCTCGAAGATCTCACTTCGCCAGTTAGTCCCACTGCCCTGACGTTTTCCACATATTTCCACAACATCTTTTCAGTTAATTAACTGTCTGTTTCTGTCTTTAATGTGAATCTCTTGTCCCTTTCTTTCTTTCCCTGGCCTTGGGTTTTGTCTCCCTAGTGTATCGAGTGCTGGCATTGTGTAGCTCAGAAATGATGAAATGGGGTGTGTCAGGCTGTTGTTCACTTCCTGGTATGTCCCATGTGATGGTCCATGGACAAGCGTGTTTCAGAAGTTATGAGAAACATCCTTGTAACTTGGTCTGTACCTGTGGCTGTTGCTCTCAGGTGACCATGCGATTAGTAACAAAAGGAAGCCCACTGAGTAAAGGACCACGCATATAAATTGCCTGACATTGCTGTCACTTTTTAAATAAGAGGTTATTTTCTCCCTTTTTTTAGTAAGAGACCTTAAAGGCAAAACTGCCTACTGAAAACGGCTCAAGTAAATAACTTATGGGGCTTTTAGGGTTTTTTAAATAAATAGCAGATAGAATGGCCAGCTGGCACAGACCAGGATTTCTAGGTTTTTTTATATTGTAGCTACAACAATCACCAAGTGCTTGGGGTGCCAGAAGGGTTGTAAGTTTCAGTAAATTATCCACAGCTGCTATTCTCTCTGGAACCTCACTTGATGGTGTTTCCTCCTGGATTGGAGAACTGTATGCAAGAATGCATGTCTGAAAGTTCCTTTTTGCCAAGGGGTGTGTTTATGGGATATTGATATATTGGAACAGTTCATTAGTAGAAGGTACTGTATCCATTATTCGGTTAAGATTGCCAATAGAAAAATTATTCTAAATTCATCTTCATTTCTAATTGGATTTTCATTAGAGTGTTTAAATATATTGTGTTTTGCTTAATGGTGAGTGGTTTGAATAGTTTGACATCTGGAACATCCAACTCACATCTACCTTTAAAATAAGGAAAGGTTGGCATCCAACCTACCTTCTTAAAGTAGTTTGAGGCAGTCTGGTTGGTCTATAGCAAACTGGGGACTCTTGTCCGGTTCTAAATCGATAATACCAAATTGGGTTTAGAATTACAATCCCTACTGTGTGCAAGCAGGCCATTCGACCCAACAAGTCCACACCGACCCTCCGAGGAGTAACCTACCCAGACCCATTCCTCTCCCCTATTATTACACATTTACCCCGACCAAGGCAACTAACCTACACATCCCTGAAAACTATGAACAATTTATCATGGCCAATACACCTGATATGCACATCTTTGGATGTGGGAGGAAACCAAATCATCCAGAATAAGCTCAAGCAGACACTGGAGAGTATGCACCAGGAGGCTATTGGGTTCAAAGGTCGTGTATGGTAGTTGATAGTGTCTTTTTTCTGGATGTTGAATTTGGTTGGTTTAAACAATATTTTGTGTAAAAAGATTAAGTCCTTAAGAGTTCTCTGGGTGTGGAAAAGTGAAGTTGGCGGTTTTACAAAAGGTAATGATGGTAAAGTTTTCGGAATTGACAAACAACCTGGAGTTAGGGTTGCGATTGTCTGTGAGAAAATGAGAGATAATTACAGCTATAGATCGGCAATTACGTTTAGTAGAACCGCCATCAGACTCTTTGGAAATGGCTGGAATTCAATTTCAAATGATGGTCTTTGAACCTGAGAAGGAATTGAAAGAGTTTGAATTATGATGAAAAGTAGAAATAAAAGAAAGGGAAACGAAGAAGAAAGAGAGAAAAGGGTAGAAGAAAAGCAGAGAGTTTCAACTTAAAAAGTTAGCGTTTAGAGACGAAAGTTGATATAGAAGGCGGAGATGAAGGTAGAATGTCGGTGGGATGAGGAGGATAGTGCGGTTGAGCAACCCTATTGTAACCAATGGCCTAACGAGGTTCCGTTTAAATGCATCCAGGCATTCTCTAAATTTGATGAGAAGGATGGGGAAGCCTTTTGAATTTCATTTGAGAAAGTGGCTAAACAAATGCAGACACCAGTGACCATGTGAGTTTATTTGATCCAAAGCTGATAGATATTTGCATCCCTATCGGAGGAGGTATCTGGGGAGTATGAGGTGTGTAGAAAGCCATCTGAAGTGTATATGAGCTTGGGCCAGACACTGACAGACAGCGTTACAGGAATCTAAAAGAGTGTCCCTGGTTAAACGCACATTGAGTTTGAAAGGATCAAACAAAGTAATTTTGAAAGGTGGTAAGGGTATTAAAAACAGAGCAAACCTAAGACACTCTTCGAAAGATTCTTATTTTGGAGAAGTTCAACCATTCACTTCGTACAGTCGTGAAAGCTCGTGTGGAAGAGCAGAGTTAAAACGGCAAGATTAGAAGCTGAAATGGCTGATGATGATGATTGAGTTCAGAAATCAAAGTTTGGTTTCTGTGAGAGATGGAGAAGGTTGTGCGAGGTCTTGTTAAGGTTTACAGGCATAGGCCAAGAGTAGCAGGTAAAGAGGTTAGAGCATTAAGAGGTACAGAAGCATGTCATTCTTTTATGCTGAGACATGAGGAGCTATGTCATTCAAAAGGACTATTGGAGAGATGAGAAGTGCTCCATTATGTAACGTGTGGTTGGAGTGTCCAGTGGAAACATCAACAGATTTATTCCACAATGGGGAAGGAGGCCTTGGTGTTGGCATTGCAACATTTCAGATTTACATTGCCAATAACATACCTGAGACAAATCTTTATCACTGATCATAACCCCTTAAAGTTTTTGGAGAAGCTTAGGGAGAAAAACACCAGTCTGTTTCAATTGAGCTCATTATTGCTGCCATTCAGTTTGAAACTATACAGGCGACAGGGTGATAAAACCTAAGTGTGGAGACTTGGATGAAGAAAGACAAAGGCATTCTGTGGCAGGAGTAAAATGACTGAAATCGAAATAGATGTGAATATTTGTATGCTCAGAGTCAATGTAATATATATGCATTTCAGTCTACTAATAGAGGAAGATTAGGAGGTCTAAAATGAATCCACCTTTGTGTATTGATGGATTATTTTATTAAAGATGGAGTTGTGAGGACACTATCACTGTAAAAAGGTTATTTCTCTTGGGTTATTCTTTTGAAGAGAGGTGTTAAAGGCAGAGGTGCAGAACTGCTGTCTGAAAACAGTTTAAATAAATAACTGAGATTTTAGGTTTCATTAAAACGGTGGTAACAATGGAAGGGCAGTGGCCAGCTCTCCCAGACCAGATTTCCTCATTTTACTTTTAGCTGCAGCATTCAGAAGCTGCTGGGGATCCCAGAAGGGTTGGAAGTTTCAATACATGATCCCCAGCTGCTTTTCTCTCTGAGATCTCTGTTGATGTTGTTTCCCCCTGCATTGGAAAACTGCTGTAAGGATTGAATTTGAATATATCTTTGTGCCAAGCGGTGTAAACCAAACAGGTACGGTATCTATTGTTTGTGTAAGTGTTCCAACATATAAGCTATTCCAAAACGTTCTTTTCTTTGATTGTATTTTAACTAAAGCATTTGAATAGATTATATTTTGCTCAATGTCGAGTGGTTTGACTAGTCACAACATAACTGGAACGCACACTTCACATCTATATTTAAAATAAGGAAAGGTTTGGGTCTAAACGGCCTTCTGGAAATATTTTGAGGGAATCTGGTCTGGTCGAAAACACTTGTAGTGAGGGGCTTCTGACTGGCTTCTGCAATTGAAAATTTAGTGGAGGGTCAGGGGAGGTTTTGCTGGAGGTTGTGCTGTAAGTTGCCTCAGACATTCAGGGAGACCTGAGGATTTAGCGACCCAACTCTGGATGGAACCTGGGGACTGTAGTTACAGCATCTGTGTCTGGAACATGATCAACAAATGGAGCAGAGGCTGCAGAGAGGGGAAGCTCTGAAATCACACAGTGAGTGTGTGTGGGGAAAGGGATCTGCTGTATCTACCCCGGATTTTCCAGGAACAATTTCCAAAACTCCACTTAACCCAGGATCAAAGTATGAGGGGACCCTGACTGAACAAGGAGCTGGTCACAGAGCGGTGTCACCTCCTTCAACACGACCTGCAGCCTCACACCAGGGGGAGGATGGTGCTGCCAGGGGCTGTGAGGGTCATTGTTTCATTCAGCTTCTATGATCCAGAACTTTCCAAACAGGACTAGGTGACATATCCATCATCTCCCAGTATCTCAACATCAATGTTACCATTCGGTGATGGAGGATATGTATGGTGGATGAGGTAAATAGATTGTTTCTCTCTCAGCAGGGAGCTGCCGGTTGTATCTATACTGGATAGTGGGATTCCCGATGCATCTGCAAAGTATCCATATTAATGCGGAGATGTAGAGGAACTAAAGGAGCTCTCTCTCACTCCATTAATGTCACAGTGTGCCCATCACAGTACATCATGTCGGTGAATACCCACTGTCCTGGCAGCAGTCATGGTCTCTTCATTCAGAAGCAGTCAGCCAGTCCCATCGTCATCGGGTCTCCACGTAGAAAGGAATGAATATATTTTGGATAAAGGCCGTCCCCTTGATGCACGTTTCAAAACACCATCCCCATCACCAATCAACCACATCGAAGTATTCCATGTGTACGGAGAGCAATGGGGTCACTTGGGGTGTCTGGGAATAGACGATCAGGGATGGAGCAAAACCTCCCATGTCTGAACGGGGCTGAGTGAACCCCCCAGTACAGAGTATCATTAATCCCTGTAACCCTCTCCATTTCAGTAACATACTGCCTTCCATTATTCCTGTAAATGAAATGACAGGTTATATCATGTTAAATTCCACCTGCCAAACTATTATCTATTGCCTTTACCTCTCTGAATCTATTTGCAGACTCTCCACCCTCTCTTGATAATTTAATCTCTTGCTTACCACAGCGACATCACCAAACTCAGCATCTGTATATCTGTTCCATCCTCCTGATCATTCATATAGATTGTAAATAGTTGAGAACCCAGCGCTGGTCACTGTGTGACCCTACTGGTTACGTTCTGTCTAACTGATTGAGACTGATTTATCCTGAGTCCCTGCTCCTGTATGATACCCAGTCCTCCCCCATTCCAGTGAAACACTGTCGAAGGGTTGAATAAGAACAAGGAGTATCTGTGAGGAATCCAACCCCTCGATTACATTGATGTCAACACGGCCTCTGTTCCACTTTCCTGCCATCCCTTCATCCTAAAACTCTAGTCTCTTATTGTAGATTGCGCCACATGAAAAAAAATCCACTCCATATCTACACATTCAATTACTTTTAGAATGTTACAGACCTCAATGAGATCTCCTTTCATTCTTATAAACTCGAGAGTATATGCCTAAACTGCTCAATTACTCTTCATAAGGCAAACACTTCAAATATGGAATCAATCTAATGAAGCTCTTCTGAATTGCCTCCAATGGAAATACCTCATTCTGCAGGACACCCAAACTGTACTCCAGTTGCAGCCTCACTAATGCCTTCCATAGCTACAGCAACACTCCCTACCTTTCTACTCTATCCTTTTATAAATAAACACTGAAATTATGCTTGCATTTCTCATTACTTGCAGTACCTGCAGGCAGGTTTTCTGTGATATGCAAGCAGACACCTAGATCCCTCTGCACCTAAGCACTTTGAACTTTCTCTCCATTTAGATAATAATTTGTCTTTCTATTACCCTGGCCAACTTGAATAGCCCCATATTTATTCCCTTTAATTTTCCTTGCTAAATATTGGCCTATTCACGCAACCTATCCATATAGTTTTAAAATCTCTTGCATCATCATTCCAAAGTAATTTCCCACCGATGTGAGAGTCATCTGAAAATGTGGCATTGTATTTTCTCTCCCGTCAACCGAGTACAGTAATCCAATCAATGTAAATGGTTGAGGCATGAGTACTGAAGTCAATGGTACCCCACAAATTCCATTTTCAAAATAAAATGACACATTTATTCCATCTGACTCAATTTTGTTGGTTAACCAATCCTCCATCCAAGCTAATAAATTACTCCTAAACCCATGTTGTCTGATCTTACCACTTACTCTTTGGAGAAGCGACATATCTGATGCCTTCAGGAAGACCAGATATGTTCCATCTCCCACGATCCACCTTTTTTGTGACATCTTCAAATAACTCAAGCAAACAATTCAAACTTGATTTGTCCTTTGTAAAACCATGTTGACTCTGACGGATTGAGGTTTAACTTTGCAAATGTCCTGAACAATGGACTCTAACAATTTGCCTTAAATTACAATGGTTTATTGTTACACTTTAGTTCCTAATGTATACCATTATTATAAGGTCTTCCCTTTCGAAAGCCTTCACGTTTTCTTTGAAATCCTATTGAATGGGCACACGTTTTTAAGAGATCTGCTCCAGTTGCTGTGTAAGGGCCATGTGTGGCTGAATGGACTCACCATCCTGCTGGTGTACAAACTCGATGGGCTGACGTCTTTCTGGTGTTCCCATGTTGTCAGCTCCAAGGCCAGAATGACCTCCTCCTGTTGATGCTTTAGAGGATTGGGAGATTCTGGAATCTTACTGTTGCTCTCTAACATTTTGATGGGCTGATGGGTCTTCTCATACTTCTCCATCGAAATATTGAACGGTCTCCTCATGTATCCGGGAGATGGTTCCGAGGGGTTGATTGGTCTTCTCTTGTTCCCATACAACAGACACGTGTCGAAATTCCTTCTTCCTTTCTCATTAAAGAAGTCTCAGATAGTTTTTATCCTTATCCAATTCCCTTGCAATGGTCTCGGTGGGTCTGAATGGCCTCCTGTTATCCCAGTGTAACAATCTCCAGTCACTGTGTGACCTCCTCCAGTTCCGATGTTACAGACTTGAGGATGCTGAATGGACTGATCCTGTTGCTGTTTCACAGGATACTGGTGCAGCATGTCCTACTGTTATAGGCTCGAGTGGCTGATTGGCCTCCTTCTATAAATGTATATCAGGCTCCAGGGGCTGAATAGCCTCATCCTGTTTTGGTGTAACAGGGTCGAAGGCTTGAATATCCTCCTGTTGTTCCTGTGTAACACACTGGAGAACGGAATGGTTCCTCCACTATCTGTGTAATTCGCTTCACTCGTTGATTACATCTGTCATCTATGTTGAAGTAAGTTCATCCTTATTTTTTGTAAACTCCAATGGCTACTGGATCAACCTGATCATCCTTTCGTTATAAGCTAGCACCTTCATTGCAGGAATCAGTTGAGGGAACCATCTCTGAGCTGCTTCCAATATAACAACATCATTTCTTCACTGAAGAGATTAAATCTGTACACACTACTCCAGATGTGATCTCACTAAGATCCTGTACATCAGCAGCAACACTTTACCAGCCTGTTGTAAGGTTCCCACCCAGGTTAGAGCTGTCACAGCTCTCTGGGGGAATATAGAGCATTGTTGGAAAATCATTGTCCTTCTCTACTCCATCAGCATAACGGGAGATCTGGAGAAATTAAAGTTTGAGAAATTAATAAATGATGTGGCGAAATGATCTCTACCATTAATCTCTCCAGAGCCCACATCGCTCAGATTCCACAGAATCTAGTAAGATGGAGCAAACATTGATGGGAGTTACATATCAAAGTGAAAGCTGCAATACAAATGCTGGACATTAGATTAGATTATTGACAGTGTGGAAACAGGCCCTCCGGCCCAACAAGTCCACACCGCCCCGCCGAAGCGTAACCCACCCATGCCCCTACATCTACACCTACATCTACCCCTTACCTAACACTACGGGCAATTTAGCATGGCCAATTCACCTGACCTGCACATCTTTGGACTGTGGGAGGAAACCGGAGCACCCGGAGGAAACCCACACAGACACGGGGAGAACGTGCAAACTCCACACAGTCAGTCGCCTGAGGCCGGAATTGAAGCCGGGTCTCCGGCGCTGCGAGGCAGCAGTGCTAACCACTGTGCCACCGTGCCGCCCACATGTTATAAAACAGGAAATGAGATATACACATTCGTGGGTACTGCAGTAATAATATACTGCTTACATTATATCTAAACTGTGTTAACCCAATTGAATGCTAATGCTGGGAAAATGGATTTCATGACCGCGTGTGAGATGGTTTCCATGAATATTATGTTGAGCACTGAGCTCGAGATCAGGTTATTGAGGAATTGGTGTTGAGTGATCAGAAGAGCTAATTGAAAATTTTGCCAGAAAGGACATTTTGGGAACAGTGACCACAATGTATTGGTTTTCTTTTATGCTGTTTGAGTACACGACAGTTTTTGTTGTATTTGAAGTAACCATTTGAAATCTGAGTCATGCAGACCATGAAGGTGTGAGGAGAAAGTGGGGACTACAGATGCTGAAGATCAGAGTCGAAGAGTGTGGTGCTGGAAAAGCACAGTCAGGCAGCATACTAAGAGCAGATAAATCGATGTAACGGGCATAAGCCTTTCATCAGGAATGAAGCTTATGGGCCCAGGGGGCTGAGGGATAAATGGGAAGAGGATGCGGCAGGGGGGAGGTAGCTGGGATTACGATAGGTAGATGAAGGTGGGGTTGAAAGTGATAGGTGATGAAGGGAGACAGAACGCCTCATCTACTGCATCCATTAAAGACAATGTGGTCTTCTCTACATTGGCGAGGCAGGAGGTCAACATGTAGATCATTTCAGGGAACATCTCTGGGACAGCCACATTGAACAACTCCATCGCCTAGTGGCTGAGCACTTTAACTCCCCTTCCCACTCTGCCAAGGACATGAGAGTCTTGGGCCTGCTCCATCGCCAAACCCGAGCCACCAGAAGCCTGGAGGAAGAAAGCCTCCTCATCTGCCTCGGGACCCTCCAACCACAAGGGATCAAAGTGGATTTCCCCATTTCCCCATTTCCCCTAATCCCACCTTATCCTACTCCAATCTTCTAAGTCAGCACCGCCCTTTTGAATGTTCCTATATGTCCATAGTCCTTCCTATCAATTTGGGCCACCCTCCTCTCCGACTATCACTTTCAACCCCATCTTCATCTACCTATTAGATGAAAGGAGGCAGCTTAGAAAAATACCAAGTGTTGCAGTAAGCCAGTGGATTCAGAGAGATGTAGGACCCAGCAAAGGATGACCAAGAAACTGAGAAGAAAATAAAAAAGAGAAAAAGCGTGCAAACGAAAGAAAAACATAAAGACTGCTAAAAGGCGTTTATCAATATATCAAAAAAATAAAAACAAGGCCAAATGTGGAACAGTTGGTGTGCAGACAGGGTAATGTATTGCAGAGAACAGAGAAATCGCAGGGAAAAGGAACAGTTTCTTTGTGTCTATCTTCATGGAAAAATGTCCAGAAATTCTCCCAGAAATACCAAGTGACCATGGGACTTGTGTAAGTAACGTCTAAGATCATTCTTATCAGTGTTGAGGTCATCTTTGAAAATAAAGCTGGATTGAGTATTTATAGTTCTGACAGACTAGATGTACTTCATACAAAAATTTCAGAGGAAGCAGCAATAGACATGTTGATTGCATCGTGGATTTTCACTTTATTTTCCGACACATTCCCGAAAAGCATTTTGCCAATCTGGATAAGGTAAAGGTTATAAATATTATCCAACAGTTTAAGAAGAGATGAATTTGGAGAATGGTAAACTACAGACCAGTTAACCTGTCATCCGCATTCCGGTATCTCTTGGACTCGATTACAAAGAACATGCTACTAGATATTTAGAAGGTAATAACATAACTGGGGAGTGTGAGAATGTACCGATGACCGGAAAACCAGAATTGACAAACATTTTTTTGTAATGGTTTGAAGATGATTCTTGTGGACAAAGGCAATGAAGAACCAATGGATAACGTATAGTTGGATATTCATGAGCTTTTTTAAAGAACTCACACACTGAGCTCATAAGAAAAGTTAAACCGAGAGGTATTAGGAAGAACATATGCAAATAGGAAAATAAAAATTAGGTTTACATTCATGTGAATGTAATTGGAAGATAGAGGATGTCGTGTACCAGTTGCATCGAGCATTGGTGAGACTAAACGTAGAATATTGTGTATCGTTCGGAGTCCCAATCTAAGAAAGAATATACTGACTACAGAGGAACTGCAAAAGGTATTCTCCAAATTAACCCCTAAGTTGGCAAGGTTGTCTGACGGGGTAACTCAGCCTGTAATCTCGAGTTTCGAAACATGAGAGGTGATTGTAGTGAATCTTAGAAACATCGAAAGGACTGAATAACAGAGGGACATGAGGAAGTACAAGTAGGTGAGATCTGGGAGAATCCCATGATATTCTACACAGACAAGTAGAACAGAATAATCAGCAAACAGTCAGTGTCCATTAGAAACCAAAGGAGCAATCTGTGTGTCAAGCTCGAGAACATTGATGGATTGTAACATGAGACCTTCACATTTATTTTACTTGGGAGAAGGAGGACGCAGGTACAGAATTCAAGAAGATGGATTGGACAACTCTTGAACAGATTGATGTAAAATACGAGTAGGGATTTGAGGCTTTGTTCTATATAAATTTGGACCAATCTCCATGTCTGAATAAGTTGTATCACAGGCGGCTGTTGGGGTCAACGGAGGAATGACTCTGATTGAATATTTTAATTAGAATCTGACCATAGGGGAGGTGCCAGAGAACTGGAGGACTGCGAATACGATTACACTTCACAGTAAAGGTGGGAGAGATAGTCTAGGTGACTATAGATGAGCGAGTATTAGATCACTGTTAAGAAAACTACTGGAGAAAATCGAACTCCAATCAGAGTCGCAAGGTTTGATCAGGGATAATTATCATGACTTTATCAGAAGGGAGTCGCATCTAATGGATTTGATTGAATTAGTTTGAGGAGGTCAATTGTTTAGTTTTGTAGGAAGATCTCTGACAAATTTCCAGCTGGGATACTGAGAAATAAAGTAAAATCTCACAATATGAAGGATACCTGGACAGGTTACAAGGAGATTTCTCTTAATGGCAGCAGGCAGAGGGTGGTGGGAGAAGGCTGTTTGAGCGACTGAAGACCAGTGTCCCCTGGTGTACCACAGGGATCAGTGCTGTGTCCCTTATTGTTTGTGTTATTCATAAAAAAAGATGTGAATGTGGAGGGGGCAAGGTGGAGAGTGGGGGAGGTGTGAGCAGTAACTGTATGTTTGACATAAAGATTTACCGGTTGGTTCGCAGTGAGAAGGAAGGCCTTAAGTTACAGGAAGATGCAGATGGAATGGTCAGATGGGCAGATCAATGGCAGATAGAATGTAACCCTGATAAATATCAGGTGATGCACTTTGGGAGAAGGAACCAGACAGGGGAGGACTCAATGAATGGCAGCACACTGGGAAGTTCAGATTGTGCTTCTCCACACATCCCTGAATGTGACTGGACAGGTTAATGGGCTAGTTAAGAATTGGACCTTGGGTGTTGTGTTTCCTAATCAGGATGCAGATTATAAGAGCAATACAGGGCTTTGGTTCGGCCAAAATGGAGTACTGTATGTGGTTCTGGGAGCCACATTCCAGGAAGGATGTGATTGTACTGGAGAGGGTGCAGAGGTGATTCACCAGGATGTTCCCTGGGATGGAGCATATCAGCCATGGAGAGAGGCTGGATAAGCTCGGGTTGTTTACTTTGGAGCAGAGAAAGCTGAGGGGTCCGTGATTCAGGAGGATAAGTTTATGAGGGACATGGACAGGGTGGATAGACAGCAGCTGTTCCTTTTAGTCAGAGGGTCAAGAACAAATGAGCCCAATTTAAAGTGAAAAGTTTGAGGTTCAGAGAGGATTTAAATATTTTTTCACCTCGAGGATGTGGGGTTCTGGGATTACTTCCCGAGAAGGGGAATTATCACGGGTAACCTCACAATCATTAAAAAGTACTTGGACGAGCACATGGAAGTGTCATAACATTCCAGGCTATGGGCCTGGTGTAGGAAAGTGGGACTAATATAGATTGTGCTGTATTTCTGTTGGCACAGAGTCTATGCTCCTGTGAGTGTATGGTATGGAAGGTCAATTATTGAGCAGTCTAAGGCAGGAATTGATGGCTTTCTGAAGAGTGTATTCACAAGGGTTAAAAGAGTGAACTGTAATAGCTGGTTAATTTATGCCAATGTGAGAAATATGAGAAAACAAGTGCAGTTTCCCTACAGTTTGAAACCAGAGAATAGAGAATGGGAAACAGGGAAATGGCAGAACTATGAAGCCACTACTTCAGTTCTGTCTTCACAGAACTTTCAAACAATACAAGGAAAACCAAGTCTGGTGGAGGAAAATGGTAGAGTACATTGAACATAGAACATAGTAAGTAAATGGTTTAGGAGAAATTATTGTGGCTGAAAGTATTGGTCATAGGCAACACTAACGTAAATTTATGAAATGGGAATTATGTTTGAGAAACAGAATGGGAGACAAATGAAAGAGAAGCAATGGATGTAAAACATATGGATTTTTATAAAGATTTTGGTAAAGCTCCAAGCCCAATTTGCAAAATCAAATCTGAGTGGATTGGGGGCTAATATATGGATATGTTTCTAGAATGGGACAGCTGGCAGGAAACGGTGAATAGAAATAAACAGACTCGTCAAGCAACAGCCTGACATTGTCTGTAAGATATGATTCTGTGAGTATAACTATATCGCAGACACCCCATTACCTTCCCCAGATATCTCCTGTCTCATCAGGACGGACACAGCAGAAGTGGTGGCACAGTGGGATACAGTTGGAAGGGAATTGCTCTTGGAGTCCTCAACAGTGACTCCGTATCCCATGAAGTCTCATGGCATTAGTTTGCACATGGGAAAGGAAACCTCCTGCTGATTACCATGTACCAGCCTCTCTGAACTGATGAATCAGTACTCCTCCAAGCTGAGCAACACTTGGAGGAAGCTCTGAGGGTTGCACCGATGCAAGATGTACTCTGGGTGGGGGATTTCAATGTTCACCAACAAGAGTATCTCAGCGACAGCATTACTGATCGAGCTGGCCAGGCCCCAAAGGATATAACTGCTCGACTGGTTCTGCAGCAGGTGGGGAAAGAACCAACAAGAGGAAAATACATACTTGAACGCAGCCTTACTAATCTGCCAGTTGCAGAAGTATCTGTCCATGACATGATCGGTAAGAGAGACCACTGCATAGTCATTGTGGAGACAAAATCACACCTGCACATTGAGAATAACCTCCACCATTTTGGGTGGTACTATCACGTTGCTAAATAGGGCAGACTTCGAACAGATCTAGCAGCTGAAATCTGGATGTCCATAAGGTGTTGTGGGTCATCAATAGCAGTGGAAATGTACTCCCGCATAACCTCATGGCCTCCCGCACATCCCCCTCGCAACAATTGCCATCAATCTAGAGAATCAATATTGGTTCAGTGGAGTGTGCAGGATGGCAGGAGCTGCACCAGCCATACCTGATAATGGGGTGTCGGACTGGTGAAGCCACCAATCAGGACTACTTGTGCACCAAACAGCATAAGCAGTAAGTGATAGACACAGCTAAGTGATCCCACAAGCAAAGGAACAGGTCTAAGCTCTGCAGTCCTTCCACATCTAGCCAAGAAACGTTGGGGACAATTAAACAATTCGCTGGAGGAAGAGATTCCACAAATAACCCCTTCCTCCATGATGGAAGAGCCCAGCACTTCAGTGTATAAGATAAGGCTGATGCATTCGCAACAATCTTCAGTCAGAAGTGCTGAGTGGATGATCCATTTCAGCCTCCTCCAGTGGTTCTCAGCAATTCAGTTACCAGTCACCAACCAATTCGATTCAGTCCACACGATATCCAAAAGGTGCATAATCTGACACCATTATGGCAATAGTACTGAAAACTTGTGCTCCATAACTTGCCACTCCCCTAGCCAAACTATTTCAATACAGTTACAACAATGGCTTTTCCTGATTACTTGGAAAATTACCCCAAGTAATCATTGCTCCTGTATGTAAATAGCAGAACCAATCCAATCCGGGGCAATTGCCACCCCATCTGTCTACTCTCGATCATCAGTAAAGTGGTGGAAGGTCTCAGTGTTTTTAAGCAGCACCTGCTCAGCAATACCCTGGTCACTGATGCCCAGTTTGGGCTCCACCAGGGCCACTCAGCTCCTGACCTCATTACCATGGTTCAAACATGGACAAAAGAGCTGAATTCCAGAGGTGGGGTGAGAGCGATAGTCCTTTAAATCAAGGCTGTCTTCGACCAAGTGTGGTATCAAGGGGCCATGCCAACACTGGAATCAATGGGCATCAGGGGCAAACTCCCCGTTGGTTAGAATCATACCTGACACGTAGGAAGGTGGTCATGGTTGATGAAGGTCTGTCAACTCAGCTCCAGGATAAATCTGTAGGAGTCCCTCGGGCAGTGACCGAAAACTTCTTCAAGGCTGCTTCATTAATGACCTTCCCTCCATTTTAAGGTCAGCAGTGGGGATGTTCACCAATGATTGTACAATGTTCTGCAACATTTGTTGCTCCTCAGATACTGAAGCAGTCCATGTCCAAATGCGACAAGATCTGGACAGTATCCAGGCTGACAAGTGACAAGTAATATTCAGGCCACGCAAATGCCAGTCCGTGACCATCATAAATAAAATACAATCTAAGCTGCCCCTTGGCATTCAATGGTGTTATTATCACTGAATCCCCCAGTATCAAAGTCCTGGTGGGTAATCATTGCTCAAAAACTCACTGGTCTCACCACATAAATACAGTAACTATAACAGCAGATTAGAAGCTAAGAATACTGCGGCGAGTAACTCACATCCTGACTTCCAAACGTCTGTCCATCAACTACAATGAATAAGTCAGAAGTGTGATGGAAGATTCCCAATTTGTATCGTTGAGTGCGGCCCCAACAACACTCAAGAAGCTTTACACCATCCAGGACAAAGCAGCCAGTCTGACTGTCCCTTCATCCACAATGCTCCACCATCAACGCTCAGCAGCAGCAGCAGTGTTTTACTATCTACATGCTGCAATGAAATGATTCACCAAAGATCCTCAGAGACAAACCTCCCAACTCCCATGTCTATCTAGAAGGACAAGGTCTACAGATGTATAGAAATACCATCACCTTCGGGTTCCCTCCAAGCCAATCAACATCCTGACTTGGAAATATATCACTGCTCCTTCTCAGTCACTGGGTCAGAATCCTGGGATTCCCTCCCTAATGGCATTGGAGGTCAACCACAGCAGGTGGACTGCAGCGTTCAACAAGGCAGCTCACCACCACCTTCTCAAGGGCAATTAGGGACAGGTAATAAATGTTGGCCCAGCCAGTGATACCCAGATTCACGAATAAATTAATAGAAATTAACAGAGGAAGTTTGCTGAGTTGTCGCAGAGATCGGTGCTTGGGGCCCAGTTGTTCACAATGCCCTTTAAACATTTGGTTACTGGAATCAGATACAATATATCCCAGCCTGCTGACAGCACTAACGGATGTGGGATTGTGAGTGGATGAGGAGGATGTAAAAAAGCACCGAGAAGACTAAGACAAGTGGAGTGAATGGGTAAATACGTGACAGATGGAGAATGATGTGGATAGAGGTGACGGTGTGCCCTTTGGTGGAAACGATAAATTGGCAGCCTACCATTTGAAAGGGATTGGTTGAAACATGTTGATCTACAAAGGGACTTATGCTCCTGTTTGTTTTTTCCTTCTGCATAAACCTCTGAGGCCCCTGCAGTGCAGTGAGTTCTGTAACCAGAAGTCAATACTGGGCATGGCATTGGCACGCTGCCCAGTGTACACAGACCCACCAAGTGGGGAGCTGTAACATTAAAAAGGATCTGCATCTCCTTGTACACCAGTCGCTGAAAACAATCTTGCAGAAACAGAAAGCAGTGAGGAAGATAAATGGTGTGTTGACCTTCATTTCAGGGGGATGTGAGTCCAGAAGTAAGGGTGTCTTACTGCAGCTGTACAGGGCCTTGGTGAGATATCATCCCGAACATTGTGCAGTATTGTGTGTAGTTTTGGTCTCCTTACCTAATAAAGGGCAAACCTGACATTGATGGAGAGCAGTGAAGGATGACCAGACTGATCTCTGGGATGACGGGCTTGTTATGGGAGCAGAGATTGGGGAGACTGGGCCAGTATTCCACGGCGTTTAGGAAAATGAGTGGAGATCACAGTGAAATATACAAAACTCTGACAGGGTGAGTCAGATTGGAAGCAGGTCACTCTGCATTGAGATGCGAATAAATGTCTGCACTCACTGACTGGTGAACCTGGGGAATTCGCTCGCACCTGGAAACCGAGACATTGATTATTGGTAAGGATTTAGAGACACTAAAGGGATGGTGGGAGAGCAGGAGTACGGTGTGGAAATGAAGGGCCAACCATCATTACAATGAATTGGGTAGCAAACTCAATAGACCAAATGTACTACTGCACTTCCTATTTTATAGCTTCCCAAGGTTACTCACATTAACGGATATGTATATCGTGTGGGGTAAGTGTATTGAGGAGACTTTTTCCATGAACTAGAATGGGGTAGGCTCAATGTGTTGAATGACCTACTCCTTTCCTGCTGTTTCTATGCAGTCTGTGGGAAAGCTCTGTAAATGCTGTCACAAGCTCTCAGTTGTTAGGAAGGAGGTTTCTGCAGGGTCGACAGGACTGTGTTCCCATTCCCTTTTCCGACACTGATGCTGAGGCCGGGTGTTCTGTCCCGTTTCATTATTTCAGACCTCGGAGTAGTTTGATACAAATGAGTGCCCTTGCTTGGGTTTCAGAGACCATTGAAATGTTTATCACATGTCAGGGTCTTTGGAGTCACTTTTAGGCCAGCCCAGGAAATCATGGGAGATTCACTTCCAAAAGTACATTGGAGGAGGAAATTCTGTTTACAATCCATATTAGCTTCAAGGTCACTATTCCTGACCCCAGATTTTAGATCTCGATATTTTATTAATTGTCTTTAACTTCCACCCGCTGCCAGAACATTAGCCTGGTCTGGATTATTAATCCAGTAAGAGTTCCACAACAGCACCGTCTCCACATGGGGACCTATCGGAAACTACACTGAGCTGGTTATTTCTCTGCTGTTTGCCAGCTCTGTCAAAAAGAACTCCAACCAATTTGACTGTCGTGATGTCACTGAGGGAGTGGTAATTGTTCAGATTGTAATTATTCCCCTCTTAGGGAGCGGGACATAGCTGAGTAATTTTCCACACTGCCAGGGAGATGTCGGAGTTGGAGCTGGAATGAAACAGTTTCCCCAGGGACACAGCTTGCTGTGCAGCACAAGTCTTCAGTCCTATTGCAGAAATGGTGTCAGGGCTCATTGCCTGTGTCATATCTACTCTGTTCAGCTGTTTCTTCATGTCACGTGCAGCAATTGAAATTGGTTGAAGACTGACATCTGTGATTCTGTGGGCATCGTGATGAGGGTGAGGTCTATCATCGACTCAATACTTCTGGCAGAAGATGCTGCAGATGAAACATCCTTCTCTTTTACACTGATGTGCAGGTCTGTTCCATTATTTAGGATGGGAATGTTTGTGGAACCTTCGCCTCCAGTCGTTTGTTTAATCGTCCATCACCATTTTATAACTGAACGTGACAGGACTTCAGGGCTTAGACCAGATCTGTTGGTCAAGTCTGGTAGCTTTAATGAGTTAGCATCAGGTTAAAGTTCACGTGATTCTGACTCTGATATCTTCACCCACACTCGTCACTGAGCCATAGATGGTGTTGATGGTAATGACAGACTGAGGTGTTTCCCTGGTAAAAAGTTACAGGTTGTGGTTGAATGCAGGTCTGCTTCTCCTGCTGCTGTGGTCTACAGCACTACATGAATACGCAGTTTCGAGCTGCAATATCTGCAATGCAATTCTGCTGTCTGTTCCCCAATTCTCACTGAGACCCATTCACCCATCAGCCCTGCACTCAGTGACCTGACCTGGTTTCTGATGTGGAAATACTTCCATTTTCAAACTCTCAACCTGCTGAGGGTCTGTCTTCCCGGGTCTTGCTTCCAATCTGACACATTCTGCAAAAGCATTTAACTGATCTTAATGCAAATGTTTAATTCACCTGAATCTTTTTCATTGAGAAATACCATCTTCTGTGTTTAAAGTGAATGTGTTTCCTCTGTTCCTTTCCCTGACTATGATTAAGAGCTCTGTAGTGTCAGTAATGCCAGCCTTATGTAGTTTCAGAACCAATGAATTCTCTGGATTCCCAATCATCTACACCACATTGTATGTTTTCTCTTTTGGTTTGATGCATTATCACTCATGGCTGCCTTGTTCTCCCATGAGTATGTTTCATCTTCTTGGGGTTGCATTTCTGGTATTATCTTCTGAATTATCCCCAGAACCTCCTCCCAATGCTGCTCCATGGTCTTTCCTGTTCAGCTCCCCTTCCAATTAACTCTGGCCAGCTCCTCCCGCACGTCTTGGTTGTTACATTGCTTAATTATAACCACATTACATCTTGAAGAGAACATTAGATATAAACTGAAAGAAGGAGTTTTGGGATATGGGACACGAAGAATAATTGGTGGATTTCTTAACTAGATGCAAAGGGAGAACGAGAGAGAGGATATAGATCTGGAGATGTGGAAAATGAGAAAACTACATGATCGAAAGAAGTAGATGAACATTCCCCAATGGTTTGGCAACGCCTGTGTGCTGTGGTCCTTGGTTCAGTGCATGTACAACAGAGTAATATGTTCAAATGCTGAGTCTGATGCCAGAATATTTATCTCCGATATTATGACAGACACTAGCTTTGGAAACAACCCAACAGGCCAATATATAGAAGGGTGTTAACTGAAATAATTTGGGACACGAGAATCAAGAATTTGGAGCACTCATCCTGGTAAGAATGAGAGAGTAGAGTAGGGAATTCCAGAAAAGGACGGAACGTTGAGAGGATCAAATCATGTTTTAATGTTTTATCAATTTTATAAATCATGTGCATCATTTTTCGTTAACTGTGTCTCTGTTGTTCATTTACAATGTGTTGTGCACGTGTGAAAAATGCGACTTAACTGCACACACACATTGATAAACAGTGTGTATAAAATCACTTTTCGACCATTGAAACTGTCCTGTTGTTGTGTTACGAGGATACATGAACACCAACTGGCCAGCAAAAGACATGACGCACTATCACTATGTTCCATACATACAGACAAAGAAGGGCATCACTTTGACTGGGACAAAACACACACACATGCTAAGACACGCAAGGAACTTCTTAGAGGAATGGCGTTCTTACCAGAAGTCCATCAATAAACGGATCAATTTAGATCCTGTCTACATTCTCTTGTTAAAATAACCGTAAATGACATCACCCACTTTAAGAAACCAAGACCTATAAATAGAGAGGCGGGACATACCACCAGAGCTTCAGCAGATACTCTCACTGATGATGTCACCTAGTCATGGTGACGAAACTTCTGAAAACAAACCTTCAAGCTCAGCGAGCTAACTTGCACACATATAAATTGTTACTTTTTGTTCATCTGTGGAATTTAGGAGTTCTCTGTCGCTCACGTTTTAACAGATTATGATGTGAGGTGAGCTTTTCTAGGTGTGTGGTTTTAATTAACAGAGGGATTCGGCATTGATGTCATAACAGTTTGGGGCCTGGCCGTGTGGCACTTGGACCGACTTGAACAGATTTGGGGTACAAAAGGTCCCAGCAAATTCCAACTCATTGCAATTAGTGACTTTGATCTTCAAATAAAACCAATGGGAAAATTCGTTTAATTTTGTTACTTGTGGTTGATTAAATCAAAAGTGAGGGAAATGGCTTTTAACATTACTAAAGAGGTTCCCAAATTTTCCAAGGAAGTTTCGAAAAACAGAAGGAGGACATTTTTTTAGAATTAGCAAATAGGTTGGAATTGAGTTTAACCAGGGAGAAAAGAGAAGCTGAAATTGTTATGGAGTTGGTCAAGCACTTTGATGTATCAGAGAAATAGGCAACTGCAGTGGAGTTAGAAAAAACTTAAATTGCATATGTGGCAACTGGAGATAGAAGATAACTAAAGGGAAGGAAATAGAGAGAAGAAAGAGAAGAAAAAGAAACAGAGAGAGGATTTGAAATGCAGAGGTTGGGAATTAGACAAGAAAGTTAAGTTAACAGGATGGAGATGAAGGGAGAACATAGGGATGTATACAACTATGTTAATAACTTGCCATATTTCGGTGACAAAAATGTCAAAACCTTTTTTATTTCATTTGAAAAAATGACTAGTCAGATGACATGTCCAGTGAACTTGTGGGTAATGCTAGTTCAGACTAAGATGGTGGGCACAGCTGGTGAGGTATGTGCAGCGCTATCAGATGAGGGGTCAAGAGATTATCAAGATGTCAAATTGGCTATATTGATTGGTTATGAATTGGTACTAGAAGCATATAGACAGAAGTTCAGAAAAATAGATGGAAAGAGACGGAACCAGGTCAGACTTATGTTGAGTTTGAAAGAAGTAACCACAGTCATTTTGATAAATGGGTGCTGGCCTTAAAAATGGATAAGACCTATGAGGCTTGAAGGGAGATTAATTTGCTGGAGAAGTTAAAAGACTCACTTCCAGAGATAGTAAGAATTCATGTGAATGTACCGAAAGTTCAAGAAGTGAGAAGCACGGCAGAAAGGGCAGGTAAATATGTACTGGGGCATGAGATGATATTTAGCTTCTGGCAGGAGTTTCATCCTGTGAGGGATAGAAATTGGGAGAAGGGAAGATCACACATTACAAAGCGAACAGTAACGCACAATACTTTACCACAGGTGAAGAAAGAAGCCCAAGGGGGTTGAAAGGTGGTGAAAGGCCTCAGGTATTCTCACTATAAGGGAGTGGAAAACATAAAATGACAGTGCCGATGGTTTAAGAAGGGCAGAGGGAAAAAGTTGTTTTCACTGCAGTAAGCTGGGACACACCGTGCTGGGCGTTAAAGGAAGACACTTTGGGGAATGATGCGGTAGAAGAGGCTAAGCCCAGTGGCATTAGTGAAACTGGTAAAGGAGACCCCAAGTGGAGCCGAGGAGCTGCAGGAGAGTGCACAGCCGAGGCAAGGGCTGGGTATGGAGGCAGTGCCTGATCTCTCTAAAGAATTCACCTCTGTAGATAAAGTTTACTCAGAAAGAACAGGGGGAGAAGAACAAGAAGTTATAATTTTGTGAGATATGGGATCTGCTCAGTCTGTAATAGTTGAGAAGTGAGACGCTGGAAAAGCACAACAGATCAGGCAGCATCCAAACAGCAGGACAATCGAATATCAGGCAGAAACCCATCGTCAGGGACATGGTGGGGGGACAAGGGGGCTGAAAGATAAATACGAGGGGAGTAGCTGTGCTGGTGGGAGGGTCATTTAGAAGGCAATAAGAAGATGTAGGTGGGAGTGATAGTGATATGTCGGAGGGTAGGGTGGAGTCGATAGGTGGAAAGGAAGATGTCTAGTTAGGGCAGTCCAAGAGGGCAGTGCTAGATTGAATGGTTGGATCTGGGAGAGGTTGGTGGAGGGGAGATTTGGAATTTGGTGAAGTCAACGTTGATGCTGTACAGTTTGAGGGTTCCAGCTTTCCTACCACCGATAGGAGTTCTATCACCCTCCGGTCCGACCTGTCACCATCACACCCCACCTGCATCTACCTATTGCCTTACAAGCTCCCTTCCACCCAGCTCCACCCTCACCCTCCTATTTATTTCTCAACCTCCTTCCCCCTCCCTTACCCCCCACTTTCCTGATGAAGGATTTATACCTGAAACGTTAACTCTCCTGCCCGTCGGATGCTGCCGACGTGTTGTGCTTTTCCAGCCCCACACTTTACAACTCTTATCTCCAGCATCTGCAGCCCTCACTTTCTCTCACCCTCTAATAGGAAAAGATGAAAGTTTTTTTCACTCTTTCTGGCGTGTTACGTTGTGGAATGGGGACAGAAATTAAGCATTCCCTTGTGTAACATCAGGATGGAATGCCAAATCAAGATTAGGGAAGTAACAGTGACAGTGAGTAACAGAGTGTCAGTTCCAGGAATACAGTTAGTTCTTGGGAACGATTTAGCAGGAGACGAGGTGGGAGACGCACTCCTTGTGGTGGAGAAGTCTAGGGAATTGGGGTGTTAAAAGAAAAATACCGAGGAATCTTTCCAGAGTGTGTAGTAACAAGATCCCACTGTCATAAGTTACAGCAGGAAGAAAGAAAAAGACAAATGAATTGATGCTCAGTGACCTGACACCCTGTTTGATGTAACGGTGCAGGAAAACCCTGAACAGGCAGAGGATCAGGCAGAGGGGTTTTATCCAGAAAGGCTCATGGACTTCCAACAGATAAATACACACACATTCACACACACATACACATGCACACACACAGAAAAGGAATCAGAATATATTGTTGAATGTTATTAACTTAAAGATAGAATCCTAAAAGTAAAATGGAGACCCCGATAGGTTACTGCAGAAGGGAAATGGGCCGAAGTGCACCAGATTGTGTTTGCAGTAACATACAGTGTTCCGGGTAGCTCAAAAAATAACTGCAGGCGGTCACTTAGGTGTACAGAAGACTCAGGCCAAGGTACAGAAGCATTTCCACTGGCCTGGAATGCACAAGGACGTGGTTTTTTTTGTACGTGACATACATCCCAAATGGTAGGTAAGTAACAGGCAGTAATAAAACCAGCACCTTTCGTGCCAATTACTGCATTCGAAGAACATTTCACGTGGGTTATGATTAATTGTGTAGCTCCACTTCCTAACATAGAAGTGGAAAACTATATTTGCTGACCATAATGAATGTGTCCACCAGATTTGCAGAGGAAATTCCATTACGGAATGTTAAGATAAAAAGGGAGGTGGAGGGGTTGGTAGCTTTCTTTACTCGCTGTGGGCTAGGCAGTAAGATTGAGTCAGACGAAAGTTCTCATTTTACCGCTCAGCTGTTTAAGGAAGTCATGGATAGCTTCGGCATGCAGCAGTTTAAATCAAGGGCATCCCATCCTGAATCCCAGGGAGCCTTGGAAAGTTAGCATCAGACGCTGAAGACCATGTTAACAGCATACTGTTATGATGACCAGAATGATTGGAATAAAGGTGTCCCATTATTAGTTTGCCATTAGAGATGCCCCAAATAAATCTACTCACTTTACATCCTTTAAGTTAATATTCGTACATGAAGTGAGAGGTCCGTTGAAATTAATTAAATATAAATTGACAGGACCGAAGTCGGAAATCTCACCCTTGGATTCTGTGTGTGAGGTGAAGGAGAAAGTAGATGGAGTAGGTGAGTTTGCTAAATATTATATCTGAATAGTATCTGAAGAGCACAACATAGAATGAAGCAGGTGGCAGATAGAAACACTGAAACTTTGAGGATATCCCGTGGGGATGACGTATTAGTATTGCCACCAGGGGTAGGTAATCCCTTCAAAGCCAGGTTTGGGGGCCCCTTTCAAATTAAAAAAAATGTGGAGTCAGTTCAGCTATCCAGTAAAGATACTGGAGATGACAAAAAATTTATCGAGTATTTTATATGGATGAATAATGCTCCAGACACATTTATGACTCAGGAACAGAGCTGTGGCCAGATGAACAAATTGTGTAGTTTATCTGTATGATGTGGTGATATTTAGCAAGTGATTAAAAGCTCACATGTTACAGTTGACAGATCATGTTGAACAAGAAGCAAACTTGGTAATAAACTTAAAGAAAACAGAATTCGCGAAGGCAGAGGTGACGTTCTTGGGACATTACATTGGACATGGGAGGTTGACTCCATGGAACACAAAGTCGAAGGGCTTTGAGGGATTTCCACAACCATCCTCGAAGAAAGAGATGCTTCGATTTTTGGAACTGAGTGGATTCTATCAGAAGTTTGTTCCAAACTTCAGCACCACTGATGGATTTACTAAAGAAAAACACAGAATTGTGGTGGACAGAACAATGCCAGGAGGCATTTGAGAATTTTAAAGCAGGATTAATCACCGCACCCGTTTTAGCTACACCAAATATTCTGAAACCCATTGAAAATTGTGTTTGATGCTCGGGATATCGGGGTCAAAGATGTATTGATACAGAAAGAGGATGATGGAACTGAATGGCTATTTGGCTACTTGTCGAAAAAACTCAATATCCACCAGAACAAAGATACAAAATCTCCATTATTGAACAAGAATGATTATGTTTCGCACTGGCCTGACAATATTTTAATGTGTATATGACAAACAAATTGTCGGAGATGGTTTTGGACAATGACAAATCTCTCGCATTTTTTGGAATAGTTAAAGACCAGAATCTGAGACTATTTCATTGGAGTTTTACCTTCCTGACTTTAAACTTACAAAAGGTACATGCTGCGGCTCCTACAATGTGATAGCAGATGGGTTTTATCACGGATTTAAAGGAAAAAGTGTAGATAAGATTTAGTGTTATTCCAGTGTTATAATGGTGTGCAGAATTAATATGAATGATATAACTGAGATAAATACTTTTGTATTTCATAAAATTGGGATTTAAAATTAGAGGAGAAGAAATGTAGTCATCTTTTCATTCTGCTGGTTCACTTTATTTTCTGAAGCGGGGAGATGTTGTGAAGCCAAAAACATGTAGAGTACTTTAAAACAGAACGGGTTTTGCCGAATAGAAATTAAAGCCACAAATGCCAGCTAAAGGTCAAACTGTTCCACATGTCCACATTAGCTGAGAAATAGATCCCTGAGTTTTGGTTGCTATTGTGACAGCCATTCAAATGCAACCAAAGAGTTTAAATAACGCTCAGTAAACCAGAAGCCAATGGAATTTGAATATTATTGTTTGGACACCTGGTAAGCAACCAAATTATGAGAATTACTATATCATGGGGAGTATACATACCCAGCATTTTGAACACTACAGGGAGAGCTACTGCCATCCAACAGCAGAGCAACTGCTGTAGAGCAGCAGTGCTACCTGGCCATCCCAAACACTCTCTATCAAAGATACATGTTCATCTAAACCTACATGCAATAATAAAATGACCCGGGGAGATCAGCAGCTGAATGAGTGAGCACAGTTGGGAAGACAGAGACTGTGTGCTCTCGAGGTTGTAATGTTTTATATGTGGGCTGTTGGAACAGCATATATTTACAGAGTTGGAGTCAGATATAAAGTAGCTAAGAAAACAGGGGCTTGTATTTGTCAATAGTTGTTGTTTAGTGTTCACTATTAATGTTAAGAAACAAACTTGTTAATTTTTGTTTAAATAGTGGAATATAGGAGATCGGTGTCACTCATGTTTTAAAAGATTACGAGGTGTGCCGAGCTTTTCTGGGTGTTTGGTTTTAATTAACAGAGGGGTTCATCTTCACCTTGCAAATGTCCATCCACGTTAGCCCCATTTCCCTGCAGTTTGCACATATCCTTCCAGTCCTTTCCTATCGACATATTTATCCAAATGCATTGAAATGTTGTTAATGTTGTTAATGTACACCCCACCTCCCACCCGCATCACCACCAACCACATCTGCTGGCAGCTCATCCATGTACCAGCCCTCTGTGTAAAGAAGTGGCCACTCAGGTTCCCTTTTATTCCTTCCCCTCTAACCTTAAACTGATCCCCTCTACTCCTCGATTCTGTACACCTTGGAAAAAGACTGAGAGCATTAACTCTATCCATACCCCTCATGATTTTATACAGCTCTATAAGGACTCCCTCAGTCTCTTACACAAAAAATAAAAGGTCCTAGCTTGTCCAACCTCTCCCCATAACTTAGACCATTGGGTCCTGGCAACGTCTTTGTAAATTTCTTCTGCACTCTTTCTAATTTCATAACATCCTCCCTATAACAAGGTTATAAAAACTGAATACAATACTCCAAGTGCGGCCTTACCAATGTCCTGTGTAACTGCAACATAAATTCCCAACTTCTATCCTCAGTGTCCTGACTGATGAAGGCCAATGTGCCAAAAGCCTTCTTCACTGCCCTGTCAACCTGTGACTCTACTCTTAGAGAACCGTGCCCGTGAAAACCAAGGTCTCTCTGCACACTGCACCCCTTAAGACCCTCCCATTCACCGTGAAACTCCTACCTTGATTTGAGTTTCCAAAATGCAAGACCTCACACTTCTATATTAAATTCCATTTGCCATTTCTCGGCCCACTTCCCCACCTGATTAAGGTCCTACTGCAATTTCTGATAAACTTCCTCACTGATCACGCTACCACTTATTTTAGTATCATCTGCAAACTTACTAATCATGCCCTGTACATTCTCAACCAAATCATAGATAACAAACAGCAATGGACACAGCCTTCAGTCTGACCATCATCCTTCCACTAAACCCTCTGCTTCCCATCAACCCAACTGTGTATCCGATTGGACAGTTCCCCCAGCATTCCACGTGATGGAACCTTCCAGAGCAGCCTGCCATTTGGAACCTTATCGAAGGCCTTACTAAAATCCATAGAGACTAAATTTACTGCTCTGTCCTCGTAAACCTTCTTGGTCACTTCATCAAAGAACTCTAACAAATTTGGGAAGCATGATCTCCCACTTACAAGTCTATGCTGACTGCTCCGAATCAAACCCTGTGTAAGTAATGGGTGCAGTCAATGGTATGCTGTCCTTCATTGTAAGATGATTCGAGTACATGAGTAAAGCCATCTTCCTGCTGTTGTAGAGCCTTGCTGAGAGAGCATTTGGGGCGCTCTCTACAGATTTGATCTCCTTTGTAAGGAATGATCTCCTTACCACAGATACAGATGGCAGTATCATGAGGGTAGAGTGAAGAACCTGAGAGTTTAATCTGCACAGCTGTAAAATCTGAAATGGTGACGCTGAAACACGAGGTGTAGCAGGTATATTTCCAAAAGACACATTGATAGGGTGAGAAATTCCATACTTTACTCAGGATTGATTGATCTGATTTATTGCCACGTGTACCTCAGTACAGGGAAACACTTTATTTATGAGCAGTGGAGGCAGATCATAGTAAGCATGGCCAGACAGATCATAGGATGGAAATAGACTTGGACAGAGTAAGGCACACAGGTTACACTGAACAGGACGTGCACTCGACAAGATCAACATGAGGAAGATCAGCATTATTTGAACACAGAGAGTCCATAAGACCATAAGACATAGGAGTGGAAGTAAGGCCATTCGGCCCATCGAGTCCACTCCGCCATTCAATCATGGCTGATGCGCATTTCAGCTCCACTTGCCAGCATTCTCCCCGTAGCCCTTAATTCCTCTAGACAACAAGAACCTATCAATCTCGATTCATCAGTCTAACGTGACTTTCCTAATAGTTTATATGCCTAAATTAACTCTCCCCATGTTATTGTGCTGTTGGCGTGTGAACCCGTACTGAACGCCATGATGTTCACAATCCCCAACATCAGCCATAATACCTTCCATCTGAAACAGGTAACCATTCCCACCAGCTTCCACCCTGCATAGAGAAAGGCTGGCTTCTCAGAGATGGAAGGTGCCTTCTTGAGACTTCACGCAAGACATATGGCTTCCCTCCTCACCACTAGAAAACCATGTTAAAGTCCCACGTGTTCATCATGAGCAACGGAGCCAGGAGGAACAACGTGGAGCAGTCTGTCTGTGCAGCCTCTGCCCCACTTGTTCATCATATTGGAGCATCAATTGGGAGACAGTGAGGACTGCCGATGCTGGAGATTGTAGTAGACAGTAGATTGCTGGAAAAGCACAGATGGTCAGTCAGCTCCGAGGAGCAGGAGAATCCACGATTTGGGCATAAGCCATTCATCAGGAATCAGCATCAATTACCTCATTCTGTCCCTTTGTAAGTGCGTTGAGGGGGGAATGGCCTCCTTCTCTTCCTGTGTAAGAGACTGAAGGAGCTGAATGACCTCATCCTGTTGCTGTGGAAGTGGCTTTAGGGGCTGAATGGCCTCCTCCTGTTCCTGTGTAAGAGACTCAAGGGTCTGAATGGCTTCTTCCTCTTCCGATTGGACAGGACCAAGGGCCTGATTGGGTTACCCCTGGTTCCTGTTTGACAGCTCAATGTACTGACAAGTGTGATGATGTTACAGGCTTTGAGAGGTTATTTTGTCCTGGTTTCTTTTAAGAGAGAGATTGAATGATCGTTGCCAAACTGGTTAGTTAAGACCACTGAGTAAACAGCTAGGGAGGTCTTGGGTTTATTTTAATGCAGCCTGAATGGGTGTGGCCAGCTCTCACAGGTTAGGATCTCTGGGTTTTGGTTTCTCAGTAACATCAGAAACTATTGGGGTCTGCACAGAGTTGGAATCTTCAGTGACTATCACCTGGGTGCTACTCTCTCTGAATTTTCTCTTGGTGCTGTTTTTAATTCCCGGATTAGAGAAATGTGTGTGACGATCTGTGTCTGAATTTTCCTTTCTGCCAGGCGCTGTGTTTTTGGGATTTTCCTATATTGGTACAGTTCATTAGTAACAGTTCCTTGATTTGTTATTCTGCTAACTTGTCTAATGGAATTATGATTTTCTAAATTCCTCTTTCTTTGCATTCATTTTATCTTTCCCGTTTCAATAAATAGTGTTTAGCTTCACACCGAGAAGTTTGACCTGTCACATTGCATCTGGAACAGTCACTTTATATTCCCTTTAAAATAAAAAAAATAGAGTCTAGGTGACCGCCTTCAAATATTTTCGAGGGGCTCTCGTGTGGTCCATCACACGAGACTCCTTCTCTTCCTGAGTAATAGGCTGGAGGCACTGAATGGGCTATCCCTGTTCTTCTCCAATAGTGTCAATGGGCTGAATGGCTTCCTCATATTCCTGTGAAACTAGCGTGAGGTGCCGAATGAACTCTTGTTTTACTGTGGCAATGTGCAGTGACAGGCAGCGCTGGTAGATGAATGTTACGGACCATTTAACAGCATAAGTCTCAATGGAGTCAGGGTCTTGCTGCACACGGACACAGACTAGTTCAGGAGCTGAGGGGGGATCAAAATGTTCTGAACATTGTGGCATCTTCGGTGACCATCCCCACTTCTGATCTTATGGTGGGGAAGGTGGGGGTGGGGAGACATTGATGAAGCAGCTGAAGATGTTTGTGAAGAGGAAGCTACCCTGAGGATCTCCCACAGAGCTGACCCAGGACAGAGATAATGAACATCTTCCTTTGTGACATGTTTGACCCCAAACACTGGAGAGTTTACTCTGATTCCCATTAAGTCCAGTTTTGTTAAGGTCCTTGATGTCAACAGAAGCCAACCATTGCCTTGATATCGGGGCCAGTCATTTTTACCTGAACCCTTGTCTCAACCTCTTTTGTTCACATCAATAGGCCATGATATAGGAGCAGCAAGTGTTTTCTTCAAACAGGTGGCATTGAATGTCAGGGTTTCTGTTCTCAAGAGTGTTCGGGAAGCTAGATGACTGAAAGTATTTGAAGAGGAGGGAGATGGATATTGACCTGACAGAGCGGTGAGGGCTATGAAGAATTGGGTTTGAAAGAGAATTTGAGACCAAGAGCAGATCAGTCATGATCTTAGTGAAGGGCAAGGCAGGCTTGGGGGGTGAACGATCTGTTCCTGTTCCTGATGTTCTCACATTCTGTTATTGGAGAGTTAGTGGGTGTTATTTTCATGAAGGTGCAATTACTGAATATTGCAGTAAGGGAGACCAGAGGATTTTGTGAGCCAACTCTGGTTGAGGTATGGGGGCTGTATTCACAGTGAATCTGGGTCTACAACATGACCAACAAATGAAGCACAAGTTGCAGAGAGGAGAAGCTCTGTGAAGAGAGATGAGGGGCCTCTTTCATACCTGTGCCTGGATTTTCCAATTACACTTCCCAAATCACTTCAAAGCATGTGTGACAGTATTGAGAGGCTGAATGGTCTCCTCTGTTTCTGTGCACCAGATTATAGGAGTAAGTAGCCTCCAACTGTTCCTGTCTAGCAGGTATTAGGGGCTGAATGGAACACAGGAACATGGGACTGAGGAGCAGGAGTGGGTCATTAGATACTTTGAGCCTTCTCCACCAGGCACTAAGATTGTGGCTGATCAGGTTGTGGTCTCAGCCCCACTTTCCTGTCTATATCCCATTATCCGTGACTCACTTCTCTGTCAAATATTTAACTGATGCAGCTTTCAATCAATGTGAACATAGAGGCACAATTAACTTCCACTGAAGAGAATTCCCACTTGAAAGGTCCTTTAAGAATTATTCAACATCCTTCTTATAGGACCAGAGAGTCATGCAGAATGGAAACAGACCCGTTTGTCCAATCTGTTCATTCCGATCAGATATCAAATCTGATCCAGTCCCATTTGCCAGCATTTGGTAAATATCCCTCCTCTTTCAGATACTTTTTAAATGTGAGATTGTAACCGCCTTCAGCACTTCCTCTGACAGCACTTTCTGTACACACACCACTCTCTCTGTGAAACATTTATCTTCAGGTCCCTTCTAAATCATTCGCCCTCTCCCCTTCAACCAATGCCCTCTTGTTCTGGACTCCCCTAACCTGGAGAGCAGAACGTGGCTGTTCAGAATATCCATGCCCCTGATGGTTTTATAAACCTCTATAATGTCACCCTTCAGCCTCTGACACTCTAGGAGAAAGCACCTCAACCTAATCAGCCTCTCCCTCAAGCTCAAACCTCCAGTCCTGGAACATCTGGGTAAGTTATTACTGCAGAAAACCGAGTTGTACGCAGTATTCTTAAAGTGGCCTCACAACGTCCCGTACAGATACAACATCCCACCACAATTCCTATACTCAATACTCTGACTGATTAAGGCAAATGTGCCAAATGTGTTCTGCACCACTCTGTCTACCTGCGATTCCACATTCAAGGAACAATATACCTGCAGTCCTATGTCCCTTTGTTCTACAACACGCCCCAGGACCTTCTCATTAAGTGTATAATTCCTGGCCTGGTGTGCGTTCACAAAATACAAAACCTCGTATTTATCTAAATTAAACTTCATCTGTCACTCCTTGCCCCTTTGTCCCATCTAATTGTGGTCTTGTTGTACTCTGAGATAATCTACTACACCACCTTTCTGATGTCATCTGTAAATTTACTAACTATGGCCCCAATATTCACATCTAAATCCTTTACATAAATGATGAAATGCAGTGAACTCAGTACTGATTCTTGCAGCACACTGCTGCTCACAAGCCTCCAGGCTGAAAAATATCCCTCTTCCTTCAAGCCAATTGTGACGAGCTTCCTCTGTATCTTACGTGACTGAAACTTACTAATCTGTCTACCAATCAGAATGAAATATCAGCTGTGAAGAGAGGCTGAGTAGGTTAGGTTTATTTTCAATAGATAAAAGGAGATTGAGGGGGGACTTGATTAAGGTTTGCAAAATCATGAAGGGTATAGACAGGGTGGATAGAGATGGGCTTTTTCCCAGGGTGAAGGATTCAATAACGAGAGGTCATGCTTTCAAAGTGGGAGGTGGAATGTTTAAGGGGGATACATATGGTAAGTACTTCACACAGAGAGTGGTGGGCATTTGGAACGTGTTGCCAGCATTGGTGGTAGAGGCAGGCACGGTAGATTCTTTTAAGATGCATCTGGACAGATGTATGAGTAGGTGGGGAGCAGAGTAATGCAGATGCTTAGGAATTGGGCGACAGCTTTAGACAGTACATTTGGATCGGCTCAGGCTTGGAGGGTGAAGGGCCTATTCCTGGGCTGTAGATATTCTTTGTTCTTTGTTGTTTAAATGAACACCTTGTTGAAGTCCATATAGACAACGTCTACCAAACTGGCTTCATCAATCTTCTTTGTCACCTCTTCAAAAAACTCAACCAAATTAATGAGACATGATTTCCCATGCAGAAAGACACGTTGTCTACCCCGATCAGCCCTTGCCTTCCCAAATGTATGTAAATGCTATCCCTCAGAAACCCCTCCAACAACTTACCCACCACTGACATCAGGCTCACTGGATTATAGTTCCCCGGCTTTTGGGGTCACTGTTTCATTTTCTAGTCCCACACCTCCACTGCTCACAACAAATATTAACTGTAACCAGGTTAGTGATATGGCCGATGATATCGTTCTCAGACTGGGTCAGGGTCAGTTTTAGGAACAAGTCAGGCTAGTTTCTTTAATCTGCTAAACAACACGTTTATGATCCAGAGCAATGTTACTCAAACTATGGTGGAAAGATGAATGGCAAACTGTTTGGGTATTGCAATTATATAATCAATGGCTTGGAAAGGGTGGACGCTAAGAAATTGTTTCCGTTACACCTTAGAATGAGAAGGGGTAAATTCAGAACAGAAATGCGGAAACATTTCTTCAGCCAGAGAGTGGTAGGCCTGTGGAATTCATTGCCACAGAGTGCAGTGGAGGCTGGGACGATAAATGTCTTCAAGGCAGAGATTGATAAATTCTTGATGTCACAAGGAATTAAGGGCTACGGGGAGAATGCGGGTAAGTGGAGTTGAAATGCCCATCAGCCATGATTAAATGGCTGAGTGGACTCGATGGACCGAATGGCCTTACTTCCACTCCTATGTCTTAAGGTCTAATATTTCCCTTTCTAAACACAAACACACAAACACACACAAACAAACGCACACACAAACACACACATGCAAACACAAACACACACCGATTAACAAAATTTCTGCAATTTAATTTGAAAGAACTTTGTCCAGATATTATTGGAACTCATGACAAAAGTAAAAATTGAGATTGTCCAAAACGTTATTCTGCTTCTGAAGATATTTTACACACACAGCTGCTAGCAATGGGATTTCATCCTGGGAGAGTTGGATTTGGCTGAATTCCCTTTGCTTTAGGCAGTGAGTAGACTCCAGTAAATTCTGGTCAGGGAGCACCCAAAGGGCAGCACGGTGGGCAGCATTGCTGCTTCACAGCAGCAGGGGCTTGGGTTCGATTCCAGCCTTGGGTGATTGTCTGTGTGGAGTTTGCACATTCTCCCCTTATCTGTAAGAGCTTCTAATTGGTGATCTACTTTCCTCCCACAAACTGTGTAGGTTCGGTGGATTGTCATGTTAAATTGTCTGTAGTGTGCAGGGATTTCTAGGTTAGGTGCATTAGTCAGGGGCAAATATAGGGAAATCGGTTGGGAAGGTTGGTATTGACTTGTTAGGCCGAAGGGCCTGTTTCAACACTGCAGTGATTCTATAAAAGTAACGATGACTGAAGAATTTTTTTTATAGCTTGCACACATTGCTGTGATGAGGAACAACGAAGAAGAGAGTGTGTGATAGGCAATTCCTTCTCAGGCAGGTTACATTTTCTCCCTCTCTGAGCTGAATCACACAGTAATGTCATCCTCTCCCAAAGTGGACCATGTGAGGTCTCCTTGTACATTGTCCAAACTATGTCTCCATCACATTCCCTGTTCCATGTAGGTGCATCATTGCTGCTGTCATAGACAGAGCAATACCCTTAGCAGAAAATGGTCTCGACTGCGTCATTAAAAAATAAAATATTTAATATATTCAGAATACCTGTTTTAAAATGACTGCATTTTTTAACAAATGCAGAAATTTCTGGAAAAGTTCGCCAGGTCTGTCAGTACCCAGATGCCTTTTACATGCTGTAGTTGTACCAGCCTCCACCACTTCCTCTGGCAGCTCATTCTATATGCACACCACCCTCTGTGTGAAATTGTTTCCTTTAGGCCTCATCAAAATCTTTCCCCTCTCACTTTCAAACAATGCCCTCTAGTTTTGGACGCCCCTAACCTGGGGACAAACCCTGACTGCTCACCCTATCCATGGCCATTTTGATTTTATAAACCACTACTGCTGCGAAATGTGACTCCAATGATCACGAATAGCTGTACTTTCAGTCATCCCGGGCCTAAATTCTGAAATTCAATACTGACACCGCTCCCTTATCCATCAAGTCACAATTCTAAATCCATTTTAATCAGTTTGTTAAGATATATTATGAGAAACTTCTGTGGGATTTACACCGAGACCTTTGTGCCCAGAGGGAGGGACTAGCATCACTCAGCAATACCCATGAAGCTGTAACATTATTCTCCTGTGTGTTTGTTCATCAGACTGTCCTGACATGATGTGACATACCTCTGCAACAGGCAGGAATTAAATCCAGGCCTTATAGTCCAGAGCTAGGAACACTACCACACAAGTTCAGGAATTGGAATCAAATCCAGAGTTCTGGCTCAGAGACAGGGACACTACCCACCACACTACCATACCCAGATTTTGGGTCATATTTTAGTGCCCACTTTCAGTTCGGTGTGGATTTATTATAATCAGGTTCCCATTACTGAACTACACAAAACCCTTTGTATTGTTAAACAAATGCAAGATATTTGTCTCAACTGTAGGATATTGAGTGACGTGCTATGCAATTGATTAATTGCTAGTATCTGTAGTCTGCAATATTTCGGAAAGAAATCCTGCAGAAACACTCTGCCCAATGAAGGGTCTCAAATGGATATTTATTAATGAACAGCAGAGACGAAGGAAGAGCTTAATTTCTGACCCCCAAACACCGATCACTCTTACCCACCTCTAACGTGCGACTCCCCTTTTCCTAAAACCATGAAATGACACCAGGCCGGTGATAACTGTCCAGCCTCTCCTCCCCACTGACTGTGTCTGCAATCTGTCCCTCCTCCCCCGAACCACACAAGGCAAATCAAGCTCAGGGTCTTTGTGAAAATCAAGGCCGGAGTGTGCAGGCCTCCTGGAGAGGGAGATGGGCATTTTAAAATTGAAGGGTGAGGGGGAGGTGACAGTCATATCACACACTGGGCTGAGGGGTGGCTGATGGAGTTTAGTTTGGATTAATGTGTGGTATTGGATTTGGTAAATCAAACAACAGCAGGACCTATACAATTAAAAGTAGAGCCTTTGGCAGTGTTGTAGAATAGACACCTAGGCCGTCAGGTATAATTCTTTAAAATTTGCATCTCATATAGATAGTACGGTTAAGAAGGTGTTTAACACACTTGTCTTCATTGGTCAGACCCTTTGAGTATCGGAATGGGGATATCATGTTGAGGATGTACAGGACATTGGTGAGACCTCTTCTGGAATACTGTGTCCAGTCTGGTCATCCTGCCCGCTCATTCCATAGGCACACCACCCTCTGGGTGAAAAAGCTGCCCTTTAGGTCGCTTTAATGTTTCCCCTCTCACCTTAAACCTCTGCCCTCTAGTTTTGGTCTACCCTTCCCTTAGAAAATACCTTGACTATTCACTTTGATATTATTGACCTTGATATTATTAAGCTGGAGAGGATTGAGAACAGATGAACTTGGATGTTGTTGGGAATGCAGGGAGTGAGCGATAAGGAGAGGCTGGGTATGCTGGGACTTTTTTCACTGAAGAGGATGAGGTTAAGGGGTAACTTCACAGAAGTTTACAAAATAATGAGGGGTACAGATAAGCTGAAGGGCTGATGTCTTTTCCCAAGAGTTGGGGATTCAAAACTGAGGGATATTTTAAGGTGCGAGGAAAAAGATTTACAAAAGTCATAAGAGTTAATTATTTTAGACAGAAGCTGGCTTGTGTGTGGAATGAACTTGCAGAGCAAGTGGTGAAAGCAGGGACAGTTACAACGTTTAAAGGACATTTATATCAGTACATGTATAAGACATCAGTTTGGATGGTGCTGTGAGCAGCTGCTCTCTCCCTCCCCCTCTCTGAATGAATCCCTGTTGGTTTTCACCCTCTGCCAATGCCTTTCAGTGGCGTGGGGAGGCCAGAAGAGGGTGGCATTGCATCACTTTAAGCACCACAGAGACTGCAAGACCTGCCCCACACACAGACACACACATACACTGACAGGAATTGTTAGGACATGGTGTGAAGCTCATCTGGTAAGTTAAATGAAACATAAAGAAATGCTCAATTTGCCTCGTAAACTATTGAAATATGAGGAACAGAGAACTCCCAAATTCCACTGTTTAAATAAAAACATCAATTTATTTTTTTATTTTGAAAGTGAACACTTTACATCAAAAATTCACAACTCTGGGACCCTCTTTCACTTAACTGCTTATTACCCGAGTAGAAAGTGAGGACTGCAGATGCGGGAGATCAGAGCTGAAAATGTGTTGCTGGAAAAGCGCAGCAGGTCAGGCAGCATCCAAGGAACAGGAGAATCGACGTTTCGGGCATAAGCCCTTCTTCAGGAATGAAGAAAGTGTGTCCAGCAGGCTAAGATAAAAGGTAGGGAGGAGGGACTTGGGGGACGGGCATTGGAAATGCGCTAAGTGGAGGGAGGTTAAGGTGAGGGTGATAGGCCGGAATGGGGTGGGGGCGGAGAGGTCAGGAAGAAGATAGCAAGATAGGAAGGCGGTGCTGAGTTCGAGGGATTTGACTGAGACAAGTTGGGGGGAGGGGAAATGAGGAAACTGGAGAAATCTGAGTTCATCCCTTGTGGTTGGAGGGTTCCCAGGCAGAAGATGAGGCGCTCTTCCTCCAACCGTCGTGTTGCCATGGTCTGGCGATGGAGGAGTCCAAGGTACTTGTTGGAGTGGGATGGGGAGTTGAAGTGTTGAGCCACAGGGTGGTTGGGTTGGTTGGTCCGGGTGTCCCAGAGGTGTTCTATGAAACGTTCCCCAAGTAGGCGGCCTGTCTCCCCAATATAGAGGAAGCCCCATCGGGTGTAGCGGATACAATAGATGATTGTGTGGAGGTGCACAGATACACACATGGGGATGGTAAGGATACAGCATGAAGCTCATCTGGGAACTTCAATGACACAAAGAAATGCTCAATTCACCTCGTAAACTGTTAAAATATGAGGGACAGATCCGCCAACTTCCACTGTTTAAATAAAAACATCAATTTATTTTTTTCACTCTGAAAGTGAACATTTTCCATCAACTATTCACAACTCAGGGACCCTCTTTCCCTTAACTGCTTATTACCCGACTCCAGCTCTATAACAATATTCTGTTTCTGGGTCTGCCACCTTCTCATACCACAGGTGCTTGTAAGCTCTCAGTTCAAAACAGCATTCCCTCTCTTAAAAGTACAGTACACACTTTCAACTTCATCACATTATACTCTGATGAAGTGGATAAGTGGGACCTAACCGGATTTCTCTTGCTCTGTGGTTTGTCAATAATTAATCTACTCTGTCTGGTATGTGTCAGGACTTCTGTTGCTCCATTGACAGCATGTCATTATTCGACTCTGTCCGTGGGAATATATCAGTATTTCACTTGCTCAGACTTGTGTGTGTGGGGCAGGATTTCAGGTGTTTCATAGGGACTGTGACACGATTTCAATCGCAATGTTTGTAGATGGCACCGAACCTGGAAGAACTCTGAAATCAATGGAAGACAGTGTGGAACTCTAACAGGACAGTGACACGTTGGTGTAGTGTTCAGTAATAAGGCAGATGGGGATCAATGCAGAGAAGTGTGAGGTGATGTACTGTGGTAGGAAGGACATTGAAAGGCAGTTTAATACAGGCCGTACCATAATAAAGGGGTTGCATGAGCAGAGGGCTCTGGGTGTATATGAGCACAGATTGTTGAAGATATCAGGACAAGTGGGGAGAGCAGTAACTATCACAGATTAGTTTCAGTATCTGAGCTGTTTACAGGGGGAGGTGTAGGAGGGAGTCTCTGTGCTCCCTTCCTGGGAGGTGGTGGTGACGATGTGTTGTGAGCCCACCCTCCTGCCCACCGAGACCGTGGGGAATCCATTTGTACCAGCTCAACACAAAAGGGAGACGGCATCAGGGCCACGGCTTCTATGTTGTGCCGGGGAGAAACGGAGCTGCCAGTGAGTTTAAAGTGAGAATTGCCCTTCGCTGAACATTGCTCCTTACTCGGTCGGTGGGACATGGATGTTTCAGAATCTCCACACGAGGTGTTCCGGTCCTCTCCAGCTCCTACCAGGGTCCTCCCCACATGGCGGGGGGAGGGGGGTGAGGGAACGGATATCGGACACTCCACCACCCGGCTTGGCACTTTCTGACCTATTCCAGGCTGTTTCTCCTGAAATAGGAGAAAGGGAGAGAGGGAGTGAGGGTGGGAGTGGGTGTCCTTGCTGTTAGTGCTGGTTTAGGTGAAGGGGACGGGGACATGGTGAGGGGTCTGGAGGGAATCAGTTCACAGTGTTGTATCCATGCAGTGTTATTAACGTGGGGGGGGGTGGTAAAGTGGAGGGAGGAGGAAGACAAGGGGAGAGAGAGAGGGAGAGAGAGAGAGAGGGATAGAGAGTGGGAGAGAGAGGGAGAGAGAGATCACGGCGGGGTGGGATGGTGCTTTACCTGTTATACAGGGAGTGTGAGGGAGCAGACAGAATACGGTGACCCTTATCCTGACAGAGTGGGGAAGGTTATTGATGCTTGTCCTGTATTGCTGGGCATTTCCTCAGACCCCAGATACTGCACTGAGCTGGGTGGGGAGCTCAGACCATGATCAGTGGGTCAGGTGGTGTGGCCCCCTCTGGGAAGAGAATGGTCCCCCTCTGTACTAGCACATCCACCAGGACCTCCGTGCCCCTGTCGACAAACCGCAGTGTAATTGTCTCTTATTCCCCCATGCACAGGTTAAACTGCGCAGGGCAGCTCCTAACTGAGAAAGCGCAACCATGTGCTCATTGGCCTTTTAAAGATTGCCCCAGTGTCAGGGAACAATGAATATCCAGGGTCGCCCGGGAGATGGTGAGTACCTCCAGCCATGATGGGTGGGAGAATCGGGCTGGTATTGAATGAGAGGGACACCATGGGGTGGGGTGGGTAGTTGAGGAGGTGAGTTTGATCCGATATCACCAGGAAACTAGCTCAGCATCGTGCAGATAATCGTTCTGTCAGACTAAGGGATAATGTCACTGAGACAGTTTTTTGTTTGATTCAGCCCAGTGAGTCATAGATTCTGTTGAAACAACTCCCATTTACAAAGCTGTAGTGCAAATGCTCAAATATCCCATTTGCCCATCTTTCCTGGGAAGACAGGCTCATGTTACAGGATGCTATCGAAGTGTCTACATTTCAGCATTCTGAAACCTGGGAACACATCCTTCCATGACACTGTCTCTCAGTCTCCCCCTCCCTGTCTATACCCCAAACCCCTCCCATGTGGTGATATTTAAACTGATTCCCCCGCCATCTCTCTCTGGCAGTGAGGTTCACACCCACAAAACCCCCTTGTCAGGGCAACAATGGGATATGGAGCTGTAAATGGGTGGGAGCTGTACATCCTGTCAGTTACAGAATGGGCTGCAAGTTTCCCCACACTGGGCAGGGGTCTAGCACAGTGTTGCCGAGCAATGCACTGGGGTGGGGGTACACAGTCCGACATGCTGGGAGGGTAACTGTTGTTGGGTTACAGATCAATGTGCTGGGGCGGTGTACACACTCCTACATGCTGGGAGGGTAACTGCTCCTGGGTTACTGATGAATGCACAGGGATGGGGTACACAGTCCTACATGCTGGGAGGGTAACTGCTCCTGGGTTACTGATGAATGCACAGGGATGGGGTACACAGTCCTACATGCTGGGAGGGTAACTGCTCCTGGGTTACTGATGAATGCACAGGATGGGGTACACACTCCTACATGCTGGGAGGGTAACTGCTCCTGGGTTACTGATGAATGCACAGGATGGGGTACACAGTCCTACATGCTGGGAGGGTAACTGCTCCTGGGTTACAGATCAACGCACTGTGTCGGTGTACTCTAGTCCTACATGCTGCGGGGGGGGGGGGGGGGGGGGATGGCTCCCGGTTTACAGGGGGAGAGGTGATAGCTCAGAGAGGAGGGTGGGGTGGAATTGGGGGAAGGTCATGGACAGGTCAAGGAGTTCCCGGGAACATTCCGTCCCCGACATTCTATAACTGCCATTCCCCAGAACGTTCTGTCCCCAACATTCTATAACTGCCATTCCACGGAACGTTCTGTCCCCAACATTCTATAACTGCCATTCCCCGAACGTTCTGTCCCTGACATTCTATAACCGACATTCCCCGGAACGTTCTGTCCCTGACATTCTATAACTGACATTCCCCGGAACGTTCTGTCCCTGACATTGTTTGTGAACGGCCGGACGTCAGTGAATTGAACAAACGATAAGATCCCGAGGGAAGAGATCCCGTTCCAGGGAGAAGGAGACACTGTTCCGAAGGCCCCCTCAGGCAGTTAAAGGGGTGAATACGTTTTCCCTGCGTTTACATTTCTCCCCGACACAGGATCGACCACAATTTTAGACCAAAATTCAGAAATTCCCAAACTCCGTTTGTCTTCAGGAAACTGGGAGAGAATCCTTCAGGACAGCAACGTTTCCACCCTCCGTATTAGGAACTGGGAAGGAGTGACCTGTGTCTGCTCTCGAGTGATCGAGTGTGTGGGAATGTTCTAGAAACCATCTGTCCTTATGGATGTGTCTCTGTGTGTTTGGGGAGGGAGGGTTTCTTGTGGTTTATGTCACATTTTTGTCAGTAATTCCGACCTTCCCATTTGTTATTCCAGCTCCAATTATTTTAATAAATCCCTGAATACAGGGACACATTTGAAAATCTCACTGGGTCCCGGATCAAACGGGTCCCTTTGCCTCCAGGCTGATGGATAATGGGTTTGTTTTCCTTCCTCACAGTTAACGTAGTGACCATCTACGTCCTGCTTTATAAAGATTGTGGATTGTCTCCATGTGTCAGACGTTACCTGGGGGCCATGGCAGCGGCGGATCTCCTGGTCATTATCCTCGACCTGATCCTGAGACACATTCCCATTGTTTATCGGGAACAGTTTTATTTCCTGATGGACTCCGTCCCCGTGTGTAATATCCACGCCGTCCTGCTTTATGCAGCCACTGACTGCTCTGTCTGGTTCACCGTCACTTTCACCTTTGATCGGTTTGTGGCCATTTGTTGCAGAAGCTGAAAAGTAAATATTGCAGTGAGATAACGGCGGCTGTGGTTCTGGGAGCAGTGACTGTGCTGAGCTGTTTAAAGAACATTTCCTGGTATTTTATGCTCGAGGCTCGGTATTGGCTGAGGAACCGCCCCTGGTTTTGTGATGTAACAGTCGCTGTTCTATTCTCCAGTGTCTGGGTCACAATCGAGTTCCTCCACCACATTCTAACCCCGTGTGTCCCATTTCTCCTGATTCTGCTGCTCAATGTTCTCACCGTCAGACACATTATAGTGACCAGCAGAGCCCGCAGGAGACTCCGCGCTCACACCAATGGGGACACTCAGTCTGACACTGAAATGAGAAACCGAAAAAAATCCATCATTTTACTGTTTGTGATCTCGGCCAATTTCATCCTGTTATGGTCAACATTCATGCTGTATTCGATATGGAGACGGATGTGGTATATTGGGTATCGGTCTGTGTATCTCCATCCCTTTGTGCGGGAATTGGGCTTCATGCTGCAGCTCCTCAGTTGCTGCACAAACACCGCGATTTATGCCGTGACCCAGACTAAGTTCAGGCAGCAGCTGAAGAATGTGCTGAAATATCCCTTCACCCAAATCCATCCATCCATCAAATTCCCTCATTAATCACACCATCCGGGATTTTCTCATTTCAGTTCAGTGTTTCAGCGATGGAGCAGCCTGTCGCTATGGTAACAGACTGAGGGTAGCGCTGGTTTGTCCATCCTTATCCCACAGGGGGGTTACAGGGAAACATTTCAATGTTTCTCACAACTCAGGGGCCAGTGAGAAAAGGCACCATCCCACTGACTGTATCCATCACTTCCATTTGTAACCAATAAAAATGTTGATTAAAGCGTGCCGAGCAGCAGAGTGACCGATGTTGTTGTGTGTCTTTGTGTTGGAGAAGCTGAGCTGGAGAGAGACAGACCCAGCCCCAAGTCCTGGTCCTCAGGGAAGGGAAGGGCACCGCGCCCTGAGCTCAGGAGCTGGGTTTAACTCCCTCTGACCCCCCCACTCCAACCTGGCCTCCCCAATTCCTCACCCCCACTTTTCCTCCTCAATTCTCTCCATCTCTCCCTTCCTGCACAATCTCTCTTTCTCACCACCTCTCCCTTTCACTCTCTCTGGTCCCCTCTCAGAGCCCCCAACCCCAGTTTCTCCACCTGCCTCCACTATTCTTTCTGCCTCACTCTCCCCCTCTCTCTCTCTCACACCCCCAACATGAGTTTATCCACCTGTCTCCATTCTTCTCTCTCCCCCTCACCCTCTCTCTCTCTCTCTCTCTCTCCTGCCGTCTCTATCTCCTTCTCACAATTCTGGCTCTACCCCATTTTCCCCACCTCCCACTTCCCACATCTCTCGATCATCTCACACCCACAAGCCCCCCACCCCCCCAACCCCCACAAGCAGACTCACCACCAACCTGCAGTCTCTGGGTCAGAGGGAGAGGGAAGGACCAGGGAGACAGAGTGTGTCAGAGAGAGAGAGTAAGGGCGGGACAGAAGGGAGAGAGATTCGGTTAGAGAGAAACGGAGGGTGGTGGGGAGAGAGAGACCAAGATAGGGAGATCGAGAGTGAGAGAAGATGGAGAGAGAGCGAAGGAGCAGGACAGAGAGGGGGCAGAGAGAGAGGGGAACCGAGAGAGGGGAAAAGATAGAGGCGGGTGGGAGGGAGGGGGGGACAGGGAGAGGTGAAAGAGACAGGGGCACAGAGAGTGGGGGAGATAGAAGGGGACAGAGAGGGGACAGACAGAGAGGGAACAGAGAGAGTGGGACAGATAGAGGGCGTCAGAGAGAAAGGGGGTCAGAGAGAGAAGGGGACAGAAAGAGGGGAGCAGAGAGAGAGGGGGGCAGAGAGAGGGGGCAGAGAGATGGAGGAACAGAGAGAGGGAGAAAGAGAGAGGCGGGTGTGAGGGAGAGGGGGACAGAAAGAGGGGCAGGTAGCGGGGGTCAGTGAGTGGGGGACAGGAAGAGAGGGGTACAGAGTGGGGTGAGAGAGGGGGTCAGAGAGTGGGGGAGAGAGAGGGGTACAGAGTGGGGTGGCAGAGGGGTTCAGAGAGAGAGGGGGGATGGAGATAGTAGGGGACAGAGAGAGTGGGGAACAGAGAGAGTGGGGGACAGAGAGAGAGGGGGACAGAAAGTGAGGGCGACAGAGGGGGGGCAGAGAGGGGGGAGAGAGAGAGGGGGACAGAGAGAGGGAGAAAGAGAGAGGCAGGTGGGAGGGAGGGGAGCAGAGAGAGTGGGGCAGAGAGAGGAGGACAGACAGAGGGGGGACAGAGAGAGAGGGGAACAGAGAGAGAGGGGGGGACAGAGAGAGGGGGACAGAGAGAGAGGGGGACAGAGAGAGAGGGGGACAAAGAGAGGGGGGGACAGAGAGAGAGGGGGGCAGAGAGAGAGGGGGACAGAGAGAGCTGGGCAGAGTGGCGGGCATAAAGGTGGGGCAGAGAGAGGGGGGAACAGAGAGAGGGAGAAAGAGAGAGGCAGGTGGGAGGGAGGGGAGCAGAGAGAGAGGGGCAGAGAGAGGAGGACAGACAGAGGGGGACAGAGAGAGAGGGGGAAAGAGAGAGAGGGGGCAGAGAGAGGGGGGACAGAGAGAGGGGGACAGAGAGAGGGGGAGAGAGAGGGGGGGGACAGAGAGAGAGGGGACAGAGAGAGAGGGGGACAGAGAGAGAGGGAGACAGAGAGAGAGGGGGAAAGAGAGAGAGGGGGGCAGAGAGAGGGGGACAGAGAGAGGGGGACAGAGAGAGAGGGGACAGAGAGAGAGGGGGACAGAGAGAGGGGGACAGAGAGAGCGGGACAGATAGAGGGGCGACAGAGAGAGGGGGACAGAGAGAGAGGGGGGACAGAGAGAGGGGGGACAGAGAGGGGGGGACAGAGAGAGGGGGACAGAGAGAGAGGGGGGACAGAGAGAGGGGGGACAGAGAGAGGGGGGACAGGAGGGGGGGGACAGAGAGAGAGGGGGGACAGAGAGAGGGGGGACAGAGAGAGGGGGGACAGAGAGAGAGGGACAGAGAGAGGGGGGACAGAGAGGGGGGGGACAGAGAGAGAGGGGTAAGAGAGAGAGGGGGACAGAGAGAGAGGGGGACAGAGAGAGAGGGGGACAGAGAGAGGGGGGACAGAGAGAGGGGGGACAGAGAGAGGGGGACAGAGAGAGAGGGGACAGAGAGAGAGAGGGGGACAGAGAGAGGGGGGGACAGAGAGAGGGGGGGACAGAGAGAGGGGGGACAGAGAGAGGGGGGACTGAGAGAGGGGTACAGAGAGAGAGGGGGACAGAGAGAGGGGGGACAGAGAGAGGGGGGGACAGAGAGAGGGGGGACAGAGAGAGGGGAACAGGGAGAGAGGGGGGACAGAGAGAGGGGGGACAGAGAGAGAGGGTGACAGAGAGAGAGGGGGACAGAGAGAGAGGGGGACAGAGAGAGGGGGTACAGAGAGAGAGGGGGACAGAGAGAGGGGGGACAGAGAGAGGGGGGACAGAGAGAGAGAGGGGACAGAGAGAGAGGGGGACAGAGAGAGGGGGAAGAGAGAGAGGGGGACAGAGAGAGGGGCACAGAGAGAGGGGGGACAGAGAGAGAGGGGACAGAGAGAGAGGGGGACAGAGAGAGAGGGAGACAGAGAGAGAGGGGGAAAGAGAGAGAGGGGGCAGAGAGAGGGGGGACAGAGAGAGGGGGACAGAGAGAGAGGGGACAGAGAGAGAGGGGGACAGAGAGAGCGGGACAGAGAGAGCGGGACAGATAGAGGGGCGACAGAGAGAGGGGGACAGAGAGAGAGGGGGGACAGAGAGAGGGGGGACAGAGAGGGGGGGACAGAGAGAGGGGGACAGAGAGAGAGGGGGGACAGAGAGAGGGGGGACAGAGAGAGGGGGGACAGAGAGGGGGGGGACAGAGAGAGAGGGGGGACAGAGAGAGGGGGGACAGAGAGAGGGGGGACAGAGAGAGAGGGACAGAGAGAGGGGGGACAGAGAGGGGGGGGACAGAGAGAGAGGGGTAAGAGAGAGAGGGGGACAGAGAGAGAGGGGGACAGAGAGAGAGGGGGACAGAGAGAGGGGGGACAGAGAGAGGGGGGACAGAGAGAGGGGGACAGAGAGAGAGGGGACAGAGAGAGAGAGGGGGACAGAGAGAGGGGGGACAGAGAGAGGGGGGGACAGAGAGAGGGGGGACAGAGAGAGGGGGGACTGAGAGAGGGGTACAGAGAGAGAGGGGGACAGAGAGAGGGGGGACAGAGAGAGGGGGGGGACAGAGAGAGGGGGGACAGAGAGAGGGGAACAGGGAGAGAGGGGGGACAGAGAGAGGGGGGACAGAGAGAGAGGGTGACAGAGAGAGAGGGGGACAGAGAGAGAGGGGGACAGAGAGAGGGGGTACAGAGAGAGAGGGGGACAGAGAGAGGGGGGACAGAGAGAGGGGGGGACAGAGAGAGAGAGGGGACAGAGAGAGAGGGGGACAGAGAGAGGGGGAAGAGAGAGAGGGGGACAGAGAGAGGGGCACAGAGAGAGGGGGGACAGAGAGAGGGGGGACAGAGAGAGAGGGGACAGAGAGAGGGGGGACAGAGAGAGAGAGGGGACAGAGAGAGAGGGGGACAGAGAGAGGGGGACAGAGAGAGAGGGGGACAGAGAGAGGGGGGACAGAGAGAGGGGGGGACAGAGAGAGGGGGGACAGAGAGAGGGGGTGACAGAGAGAGAGGGGGACAGAGAGAGGGGGGACTGAGAGAGAGGGGGGACAGAGAGAGAGGGGGGACAGAGAGAGAGAGAGGGGGACAGAGAGAGAGGGGGACAGAGAGAGAGGGGGGCAGAGAGAGGGGGGACAGAGAGGGGGGGACAGAGAGAGAGGGGGAAGAGAGAGAGGGGGACAGAGAGAGAGGGGGGACAGAGAGAGAGGGGGGACAGAGAGAGAGGGGGTAGAGAGAGAGGGGGACAGAGAGAGAGGGGGGACAGAGAGAGGGGGACAGAGAGAGGGGGAGAGAGAGGGGGGACAGAGAGAGGGGGACAGAGAAGAGGGGGGACAGAGAGAGAGAGAGGGGGACAGAGAGAGAGGGGGGACAGAGAGGGGGGGACAGAGAGAGAGGGGAAGAGAGAGAGGGGGGGGGGGGGTCAGAGAGGGGGGGACAGAGAGAGAGGGGGGACAGAGAGAGAGGGGGGACAGAGAGAGGGGGACAGAGAGAGGGGGGAGAGAGAGGGGGGACAGAGAGAGAGGGGGGACAGAGAGAGGGGGACAGAGAGAGGGGGACAGATAGAGAGGGGGACAGAGAGGGGGGACAGAGAGAGAGGGGGAAGAGAGAGAGGGGGGACAGAGAGAGAGGGGGACAGAGAGAGGGGAACAGAGAGAGAGGGGGACAGAGAGAGAGGGGCAGAGAGAGGGGGACAGAGAGAGAGGGGGACAGAGAGAGAGGGGGGACAGAGAGAGGGGGGACAGAGAGGGGGGGACAGAGAGAGAGGGGGGACAGAGAGAGGGGGGACAGAGAGGGGGGGACAGAGAGAGAGGGGGAAGAGAGAGAGGGGGACAGAGAGAGGGGGGACAGAGAGGGGGGGACAGAGAGAGAGGGGGGACAGAGAGAGGGGGGACAGAGAGAGGGGGGACAGAGAGAGAGGGGGACAGAGAGAGAAGGGGACAGAGAGAGGGGGGACAGAGAGAGGGGGACAGAGAGGGGGGGACAGAGAGAGAGGGGGAAGAGAGAGAGGGGGACAGAGAGAGAGGGGGACAGAGAGAGAGGGGGACAGAGAGAGGGGGACAGAGAGAGGTGGACAGAGAGAGAGGGGGGACAGAGAGAGGGGGACAGAGAGAGAGGGGGGACAGAGAGAGAGAGGGGACAGAGAGAGAGGGGGACAGAGAGAGGGGGACAGAGAGAGAGGGGGACAGAGAGAGGGGGGACAGAGAGAGGGGGGGACAGAGAGAGGGGGGACAGAGAGAGGGGGTGACAGAGAGAGAGGGGGACAGAGAGAGGGGGGGACAGAGAGAGGGGGACAGAGAGAGAGGGGGGACAGAGAGAGAGAGAGGGGGACAGAGAGAGAGGGGGGCAAAGAGATGGGGGACAGAGAGGGGGGGACAGAGAGAGAGGGGGAAGAGAGAGAGGGGGACAGAGAGAGAGGGGGGACAGAGAGAGAGGGGGGACAGAGAGAGAGGGGGAAGAGAGAGAGGGGGACAGAGAGAGAGGGGGGACAGAGAGAGGGGGACAGAGAGAGGGGGAGAGAGAGGGGGGACAGAGAGAGGGGGACAGAGAGAGAGGGGGGACAGAGAGAGAGAGAGAGGGGGACAGAGAGAGAGGGGGGACAGAGAGGGGGGGACAGAGAGAGAGGGGGAAGAGAGAGAGGGGGACAGAGAGGGGGGGACAGAGAGAGAGGGGGGACAGAGAGAGAGGGGGAAGAGAGAGAGGGGGACAGAGAGAGAGGGGGTACAGAGAGAGGGGGACAGAGAGAGGGGGAGAGAGAGGGGGGACAGAGAGAGAGGGGTGACAGAGAGAGGGGGACAGAGAGAGGGGGACAGATAGAGAGGGGGACAGAGAGGGGGGACAGAGAGAGAGGGGGAAGAGAGAGAGGGGGGAAAGAGAGAGAGGGGGACAGAGAGAGGGGAACAGAGAGAGAGGGGGACAGAGAGAGAGGGGCAGAGAGAGGGGGACAGAGAGAGAGGGGGACAGAGAGAGAGGGGGGACAGAGAGAGGGGGGACAGAGAGGGGGGGACAGAGAGAGAGGGGGGACAGAGAGAGGGGGGACAGAAAGGGGGGGACAGAGAGAGAGGGGGAAGAGAAAGAGGGGGACAGAGAGAGGGGGGACAGAGAGGGGGGGACAGAGAGAGTGGGGGGACAGAGAGAGGGGGGGACAGAGAGAGGGGGACAGAGAGAGAGGGGGACAGAGAGAGAGGGGGACAGAGAGAGGGGGGACAGAGAGAGGTAGACAGAGAGGGGGGGACAGAGAGAGAGGGGGAAGAGAGAGAGGGGGACAGAGAGAGAGGGGGACAGAGAGAGAGGGGGACAGAGAGAGGGGGACAGAGAGAGGGGGGGTGGACAGAGAGAGAGAGGGGACAGAGAGAGGGGGACAGAGAGAGAGGGGGGACAGAGAGAGGGGGACAGAGAGAGAGGGGGACAGAGAGAGGGGGAAAGAGAGAGGGGGACAGAGAGAGAGGGGGACAGAGAGAGAGGGGGGACAGAGAGAGGGGGGGACAGAGAGAGGGGGACAGAGAGAGGGGGGACAGAGAGAGGAGTACAGAGAGAGAGGGGGGACAGAGAGAGGGGGGACAGAGAGAGGGGGGACAGAGAGAGGGGAACAGAGAGAGAGGGGGGACAGAGAGAGGGGGGACAGAGAGAGGGGGACAGAGAGAGGGGGGACAGAGAGAGGGGGACAGAGAGAGGGGGGACAGAGAGAGGAGTACAGAGAGAGAGGGGGACAGAGAGAGGGGGACAGAGAGAGGGGGGACAGAGAGAGGGGGACAGAGAGAGGGGGACAGAGAGAGGGGGGACAGAGAGAGAGGGGGACAGAGAGAGGGGGACAGAGAGAGGGGGACAGAGAGAGGGGGGAACAGAGAGAGAGAGGGGGACAGAGAGAGAGGGGGACAGAGAGAGGGGGGACAGAGAGAGGGGGGGACAGAGAGAGAGAGGGGCACAGAGTCAGAGGGGGACAGAGAGAGAGGGGGACAGAGAGAGAGGGGGACAGAGAGAGGGGGGGACAGAGAGAGAGGGGGACAGAGAGAGGGGGGACAGAGAGAGAGGGGGACAGAGAGAGGGGGGACAGAGAGAGAGGGGGGACAGAGAGAGGGGGGACAGAAAGGGGGGGACAGAGAGAGAGGGGGAAGAGAGAGAGGGGGACAGAGAGAGGGGGGACAGAGAGGGGGGGACAGAGAGAGAGGGGGGACAGAGAGAGGGGGGACAGAGAGAGGGGGACAGAGAGGGGGGGGACAGAGAGAGAGGGGGAAGAGAGAGAGGGGGACAGAGAGAGAGGGGGACAGAGAGAGGGGGGACAGAGAGAGGGGGACAGAGAGGGGGGGACAGAGAGAGAGGGGGAAGAGAGAGAGGGGGACAGAGAGAGAGGGGGACAGAGAGAGAGGGGGACAGAGAGAGGGGGACAGAGAGAGGTGGACAGAGAGAGAGGGGGGACAGAGAGAGGGGGACAGAGAGAGAGGGGGACAGAGAGAGGGGGACAGAGAGAGAGGGGGACAGAGAGAGGGGGAAAGAGAGAGGGGGACAGAGAGAGAGGGGGACAGAGAGAGAGGGGGGACAGAGAGAGGGGGGACAGAGAGAGGGGGACAGAGAGAGGGGGGACAGAGAGAGGAGTACAGAGAGAGAGGGGGACAGAGAGAGGGGGGACAGAGAGAGGGGGGACAGAGAGAGGGGAACAGAGAGAGAGGGGGGACAGAGAGAGGGGGACAGAGAGAGGGGGGGACAGAGAGAGGAGTACAGAGAGAGAGGGGGACAGAGAGAGGGGGACAGAGAGAGGGGGGACAGAGAGAGGGGGACAGAGAGAGGGGGACAGAGAGAGGGGGGACAGAGAGAGAGGGGGACAGAGAGAGGGGGACAGAGTGAGGGGGGACAGAGAGAGGGGGGACAGAGAGAGAGGGGGACAGAGAGAGGGGGACAGAGAGAGGGGGGACAGAGAGAGGGGGGACAGAGAGAGAGAGGGGGACAGAGAGAGAGGGGGACAGAGAGAGGGGGGACAGAGAGAGGGGGGGGACAGAGAGAGAGAGGGGCACAGAGTGAGAGGGGGACAGAGAGAGAGGGGGACAGAGAGAGAGGGAGACAGAGAGAGGGGGGACAGAGAGAGAGGGGGACAGAGAGAGGGGGGACAGAGAGAGAGGGGGACAGAGAGAGGGGGGACAGAGAGAGAGGGGGAAAGAGAGAGAGGGGGACAGAGAGAGGGGGGCAGAGAGAGAGGGGGACAGAGAGAGGGGGACAGAGAGAGTGGGGACAGAGAGAGGGGGGACAGAGAGAGAGGGGGACAGAGAGGGGGGGGACAGAGAGAGGGGGGACAGAGAGGGGGGGACAGAGAGAGAGGGGGAAGAGAGAGAGGGGGACAGAGAGAGAGGGGGACAGAGAGAGGGGGGACAGAGAGAGGGGGTACAGAGAGGGGGGGACAGAGAGACGGGGGACAGAGAGAGGGGGGACAGAGTGGGGGGGACATAGAGAGAGGGGGAAGAGAGAGAGGGGGACAGAGAGAGAGGGGGACAGGGAGAGGGGGGACAGAGAGAGGGGGGACAGAGAGAGGGGGACAGAGAGAGGGGGGATAGAGAGAGGGGGAAGTAGAGGGGGTGAGAGAGAGGGGGAAGAGAGAGAGGGGCACAGGGAATGGGGGAGATAGAGGGGGTCAGAGATGGGGACAGAAAAAGTGGGAGGTAGAGGGGGTCAGAGAGATGGGCACAGAGAGAGGGGCACAGAGAGTGGGGGAGATAGAGGGGGACAGAGAGACATAGGCAGAGAGAGATCGGGGCAGAGAGAGTGGGACAGAGTGAGGGGGTCAGAGAGAGAGAGGGGGACAGAGAGAGGGGGGGGACAGAGAGAGAGGGGGACAGAGAGAGGGGGGACAGAGAGAGGGGGACAGAGAGAGGGGCACAGAGAAAGGGGGCCAGAGAGAAGGGGAGATAGAGGGGGTCAGAGAGAGGGGGACAGAAAAGGCGGAGGTAGAGGGGGTCAGAGAGAGGGCGATAGAGGGGGACAGAGAGTGGGGGACAGAGAGAGGGGGGATAGAGGGGGACAGAGAGTGGGGGACAGAGAATGGGCGTCAGAGAAAGGGATACAGAGTGGAGGTGAGAGAGGGGGTCATATAGTGGGGCGATGGGGGGGACAGAGAGAGAGGGGACAGAGAAAGGGGGGCAGAGAGAAGGGGAGATAGAGGGGGGTCAGAGAGAGGGGGACAGAAAAGGCGGAGGTAGAGGGGGTCAGAGAGAGGGGGGATAGAGGGGGACAGAGAGTGGGGGGACAGAGAATGGGCGTCAGAGAAAGGGATACAGAGTGGAGGTGAGAGAGGGGGTCATATAGTGGGGGGATGGGGGTGTCAGAGAGAGAGGGGACAGAGAAAGTGGGGGACAGAGAGAGGGGGACAGAGAGGGTGGGGGACAGAGAGAGAGGGGGACAGAAAGAGGGGGACAGAGAGAGAGGGGGACAGAGAGAGGTGGGCAGAGAGAGGCGGACAGAGAGAGAGGGACAGAGAGAGGGGAGGAAAGAGAGGGGGGACAGAGAGAGGGGGACAGAGAGTTGGAGGACAGAGAGAGAGGGGGCAGAGAGAGGGGGACAGAGAGAGGGGGACAGAGAGTGGGAGGACAGAGGGGGGGGCATAGAGAGGGGGGAGACATAGAAAGGGGGTGACAGAGAGAGAGGGGGGACAGAGAGAGGGGGATAAAGAGAGGGGGAGAGAGAGAGGGGGGACAGGGAAAGGGGGCAGAGAGAGGGGGACAGAGAGTGGGGGAGAAAGAGAGGGGTGATAGAGAGAGGAGGACAGAGAGAGGAAGGGGTGTCAGAGAGAGGGGGCAGAGAGGGTGGATAGATAGAGGCAGGACAGAGGGGGGGACAGAGAGAGGAGGGCAGAGAGAGGGTGACAGAGAGAGAGGACAGAGAGTGGGGGAGATAGAGGTGGCGAGAGAGAGGGGGACAGTGAGAGAGGGACAGAGAGAGGGGGACAGAGAGAGGGGGGCAGAGAGAGAGGGGGCAGAGAGGAGGGGACAGAGAGAGAGGGGGTAGGGAGAGGGGGACAGAGAGAGCGGGTCAGAGAGAGGGCAACAGAGAGAGGGGGACAGGGAGTGGGGAGATACGGGGGACAGAGAGAGAGGGGTAGAGAGAGTTGGAGAGAGTGAGGGGACAGAGAGAGGGTCAGAGAGAGGGGGACAGAGAGAGGGGGGCAGAGAGAGGGGGACAGAGAGAGGGCGACAGAGAGAGGGGGACAGAGAGTGAGAGGGGAATAGAGAGAGAGAGGGGACAGAGACAGGGTGACAGAGAGGGGGGACAGAGAGAGGGGGAGGTAGAGGGGATCACAGAGAGGGGTACAGAAAAATTCGCAGGTTGAGGGGGTGAGAGAGAGGGGTGATAGAGTGGGGGACATTGAGGGGGGGCAGAGAGTGGGGGACAGAGAGAGGGGTACAGAGTGGGGGTGAGAGAGGAGGTCAGAGAGTGGGGGGATGGAGAGAGTGGGGGGACAGAGAGTGAGGTGACAGAGAGAGAGGGGGACAGAGAGAGAGAGGGGGACAGAGTGAGGGGTATAAAGTGGAGGTGAGAGAGTGGGTCAGAGATTGGGGGGATGGAGAGAGTTGGGGACAGAGAGTGAGGTGACAGAGAGAGAGGGGGACAGAGAGAGAGGGGGACAGAGAGAGAGGGGGACAGAGAGAGGGGGGACAGGGAGAGAGGGGGACAGAGAGAGAGGGGGACAGACAGGGGGGATAGAGGGAGGGGGACAGAGAGAGAGGGGGACAGAGAGAGGGGGCAGAGGGAGGGCGACAGAGAGAGAAGGACAGAGAGAGGGGGACAGAGAGAGGGGGACAGAGAGAGGGTCAGAGAGAGGGGGTCAGAGAGAGGGTGCAGAGGGAGGGCGACAGAGAGAGGGGGACAGAGAGAGGGGGACAGAGAGAGGGGGACAGAGAGAGGCGGGTGGGGGACAGAGAGTGGGTCAGACAGAGGGGGTCAGAGAGAGGGGGTCAGAGAGAGGGTGCAGAGGGAGGGCGACAGAGAGAGGGGGACAGAGAGAGGGGGACAGAGAGAGGCGGGTGGGATAGAGCGCGGGACAGAGGGGGGGCGGACAGAGAGAGGGGGACAGAGAGAGAGGCGTGTGCGAGAGAGAGGGGGTCAGAGAGAGGCGGGTGGGAGGGAGTGCAGGACAGAGATAGAGGGGGAGAGAGAGAGGGGGACAAAGAGGGGTGATAGAGGGAGGCGGGTGAGAGAGAGAGGAGCAGAGAGAGGGGGTCAGAGAGAGGGGGACAGAGAGAGGTGGACAGAGAGAGAGGGACAGAGAGAGGGGGACAGAGAGAGGGTGACAGAGAGAGAGGGGGACAGAGAGAGAGGGGGACAGTTAGAGGGGGGACAGAGAGAGGGGGTCAGAGAGAGGGGGGACAGAGAGGGGGGGACAGAGAGAGAGGGGGAAGAGAGAGAGGGGGACAGAGAGAGAGGGGGAGAGAGAGAGAGGGGGACAGAGAGAGGGGGGACAGAGAGAGGGGGACAGAGAGAGAGGGGGGACAGAGAGAGAGGGGGACAGAGAGAGGGGGACAGAGAGAGAGGGGGACAGAGAGAGGGGGGACAGAGAGAGGGGGGACAGAGAGAGGGGGGACAGAGAGAGGGGGACAGAGAGAGGGGGAAGAGAGAGAGGGGGACAGAGAGAGGGGCACAGAGAGAGAGGGGGACAGAGAGAGGGGGACAGAGAGAGAGGGGGACAGAGAGAGGGGAGGACAGAGAGAGAGGAACAGAGAGAGAGGGGGGACAGAGAGAGGGGGGACAGAGAGAGGGGAACAGAGAGAGGGGGACAGAGAGAGAGGGGGACAGAGAGAGAGGGGGACAGAGAGAGGGGGGACAGAGAGAGGGGGACAGAGAGAGAGGGGGGACAGAGAGAGAGAGGGGGACAGAGAGGAGGGAGGGGGGGGGGACAGAGAGAGAGGGGGACAGAGAGAGGGGGAACAGAGAGAGAGGGGGACAGAGAGGGGGGGACAGAGAGAGGGGGGACAGAGAGAGAGAGGGGGACAGAGAGAGAGGGGGACAGAGAGAGGGGGGACAGAGAGAGGGGGGGACAGAGAGAGAGAGGGGCACAGAGAGAGAGGGGGACAGAGAGAGGGGGACAGAGAGAGAGGGGGACAGAGAGAGAGGGGGACAGAGAGAGGGGGGACAGAGAGAGGGGGGACAGAGAGAGAGAGGGGGACAGAGAGAGGGGGGACAGAGAGAGAGGGGGACAGAGAGAGAGGGGGTCAGAGAGAGGGGGGACAGAGAGAGGGGGGACAGAGAGGGGGGGACAGAGAGAGGGGGGACAGAGAGAGGGGGGGACAGAGTGAGGGGGACATAGTGAGAGGGGGAAGAGAGAGAGGGGGACAGAGAGAGAGGGGGACAGAGAGAGGGGGACAGAGAGAGGGGGACAGAGAGAGGGGGGATAGAGAGAGGGGGAAGTAGAGGGGGTGAGAGAGAGGGGAAGAGAGAGAGGGGCACAGGGAATGGGGGAGATATTGGGGGTCAGAGATGGGGACAGAAAAAGTGGGAGGTAGAGGGGGTCAGAGAGATGGGCACAGAGAGTGGGGCACAGAGAGTGGGGGAGATAGAGGGGGACAGAGAGACATAGGCAGAGAGAGATCGGGGCAGAGAGAGTGGGACAGAGTGAGGGGGTCAGAGAGAGAGAGGGGGACAGGGAGTGGGGAGATACGGGGGACAGAGAGAGAGGGGTAGAGAGAGTTGGAGAGAGTGAGGGGACAGAGAGAGGGACAGAGAGAGGGGGGCAGAGACTGAGAGGGGAATAGAGAGAGAGAGGGGACAGAGACAGGGTGACAGAGAGGGGGGACAGAGAGAGGGGGAGGTAGAGGGGATCACAGAGAGGGGTACAGATAAATTCGCAGGTAGAGGGGGTGAGAGAGAGGGGTGATAGAGTGGGGGACAGAGAGGGGGGGCAGAGAGTGAGGGACAGAGAGAGGGGTACAGAGTGGGGGTGAGAGAGGAGGTCAGAGAGTGGGGGGATGGAGAGAGTGGGGGACAGAGAGAGAGGGAACAGAGAGAGAGGGGGAAAGAGAGAGGGGGACAGAGAGAGGGGTGACAGAGAGAGGGGGGACAGAGAGTGGGGGGATAGAGAGAGGGGGCAGAGGGAGGGAGGCAGAGACAGGGGGACAGAGAGAGGGCGAGATAGAGGGGGACAGAGAGAGAGAGGGGGGCAGAGAGAGGGGGGGACAGAGAGAGGGGGGGACAGAGAGGGGGGGACAGAGAGAGGGGGACAGAGAGAGAGGGGGACAGAGAGAGAGGGGGACAGAGAGAGAGGGGGACAGAGAGAGGGGGGACAGAGAGAGGGGGGACAGAGAGAGAGGGGGACAGAGATAGGGGGGACAGAGAGAGAGTGGGACAGAGAGAGAGGGGGACAGAGAGAGGGGGGACAGAGAGAGGGGGGACAGAGAGGGGGGGACAGAGAGAGGGGGGGACAGAGAGAGGGGGGACAGAGTGAGGGGGACATAGAGAGAGGGGGAAGAGAGAGAGGGGGACAGAGAGAGAGGGGGACAGAGAGAGGGGGACAGAGAGAGGGGGGATAGAGAGAGGGGGAAGTAGAGGGGGTGAGAGAGAGGGGGAAGAGAGAGAGGGGCACAGGGAATGGGGGAGATAGAGGGGGTCAGAGATGGGGACAGAAAAAGTGGGAGGTAGAGGGGGTCAGAGAGATGGGGGGGGGGGGGGGGGGGGGGGGGGGGGGGGGGGGGGGGGGGGGGGGGGGGGGGGGGGGGGGGGGGGGGGGGGGGGGGGGGGGGGGGGGGGGGGGGGGGGGGGGGGGGGGGGGGGGCACAGAGAGAGGGGCACAGAGAGTGGGGGAGATAGAGGGGGACAGAGAGACATAGGCAGGGAGAGATCGGGGCAGAGAGAGTGGGACAGAGTGAAGGGGTCAGAGAGAGAGAGGGGGACAGGGAGTGGGGAGATACGGGGGACAGAGAGAGAGGGGTAGAGAGAGTTGGAGAGAGTGAGGGGACAGAGAGAGGGGGGCAGAGACTGAGAGGGGAATAGAGAGAGAGAGGGGACAGAGACAGGTTGACAGAGAGGGGGGGACAGAGAGAGGGGGAGGTAGAGGGGATCACAGAGAGGGGTACAGAAAAATTCGCAGGTAGAGGGGGTGAGAGAGAGGGGTGATAGAGTGGGGGACACTGAGGGGGGGCAGAGACTGGGGGACAGAGAGAGGGGTACAGAGTGGGGGTGAGAGAGGAGGTCAGAGAGTGGGGGGATGGAGAGAGTGGGGGACAGAGAGAGAGGGAACAGAGTGAGAGGGGGAAAGAGAGAGGGGGACAGAGAGAGGGGTGACAGAGAGAGGGGGGACAGAGAGTGGGGGGATAGAGAGAGGGGGGCAGAGGGAGGGAGGCAGAGACAGGGGGACAGAGAGAGGGCGAGATAGAGGGGGACAGAGAGAGAGAGGGGGGGACAGAGAGAGGGGGGACAGAGAGAGGGGGGGACAGAGAGAGGGGGACAGAGAGAGGGGGGGACAGAGAGAGGGGGACAGAGAGAGAGGGGGACAGAGAGAGGGGGGGACAGAGAGAGAGGGGGACAGAGAGAGGGGGGACAGAGAGAGGGGGGACAGAGAGAGAGGGGGACAGAGAGAGGGGGGACAGAGAGAGAGGGGGACAGAAAGAGAGGGGGGACAGAGAGAGGGGGGACAGAGAGAGGGGGGACAGAGAGGGGGGGGACAGAGAGAGGGGGGACAGAGAGAGGGGGGACAGAGTGAGGGGGACATAGAGAGGGGGGAAGAGAGAGAGGGTGACAGAGAGAGGGGGACAGAGAGAGGGGGACAGAGAGAGGGGGTCAGAGAGAGAGAGGGGGACAGGGAGTGGGGAGATACGGGGGACAGAGAGAGAGGGGTAGAGAGAGTTGGAGAGAGTGAGGGGACAGAGAGAGGGGGGCAGAGACTGAGAGGGGAATAGAGAGAGAGAGGGGACAGAGACAGGGTGACAGAGAGGGGGGACAGAGAGAGGGGGAGGTAGAGGGGATCACAGAGAGGGGTACAGAAAAATTCGCAGGTAGAGGGGGTCAGAGATTGGGGGGATGGAGAGAGTTGGGGACAGAGAGTGAGGTGACAGAGAGAGAGAGGGGGACAGAGAGAGAGAGGGGGACAGAGTGAGGGGGGACAGAGAGAGAGGGGGACAGAGAGAGAGGGGGACAGAGAGGGGGGACAGAGAGAGAGGGGGACAGAGAGAGAGGGGACAGACAGGGGGGATAGAGGGAGGGGGACAGAGAGAGAGGGGGACAGAGAGAGGGGGCAGAGGGAGGGCGACAGAGAGAGAAGGACAGAGAGAGGGGGACAGAGAGACG